>NC_077233.1:105441892-106042020 GCF_027887165.1 Monodelphis domestica
CTTAGTATATAAAGCTGCTTATTTTTTTGATAGTCCATTTAAAACTTTAACTTCAAAGCTTGTAAAACAGAAATTTAAAAATTTTACCATTTAAATAGAATTGAAATTTTTACAATTTATATATCTTTTAAAACTTCATCTTTAAAACTTTAAAACATATCTTTAAATCTTTATAATTTCTGTATAATTCTACCAGATGTCTCTTCTTTCCCTAACATCAATTTTAGTATACAGGAATTAGTAGTAGTCTCTTGGTAAGCGAGGATGATGATTGTCTTTGTGCGTTTTCATCTATGGATAGATGAGTGTGCACAAAGACACTTGTATGTGAAGGAGATTTAAGTGGAAAAGTTGATGCACAAAGACAGTCCCACTCTCTCGGCGTTGGAAGCCTGGGTCCAGTGGCATGAAAAGTCGTTACACCTGGAGACTTCCTCAGCTGCATTGGATGGCCATGTTGTCTTTTGTGCTCCAACATGCCCTAAGCACTCCACAGTGCCTTGCTGCATCACCATCTCAGCCGTTGAACCTTCTTGTTGGTTTCTTCTGTCTGTTCCACCAAAGCAGTCTTCACATGCTGGGTGAGCAAAGCCCTGGTTCACCAGGGGTCGACAACCCGATGGCTACCTTCACAAGGTTTGGCCGGCCTGTCGAAGCCATTGCCCGGGGTGTGGCCACTGCCACGTGCTAGCAGCTACTGGGAGCCACAAGTGAGAGCTGGGTGTCAGGTGGGGGTCAGTGGCTGGAGAGCTGCCCTAAGAGGGCACGACAAGCCCTCCATACCAGAGATACTACCCCTCCCTGAGCACCCCATACACCCCATATACAGAAATATGTAGATACTTAAAGCACAATAGAAATTCTATAAATGAAGTATATACAGAGACACATGTTTGTGTTTTCATGCATACATATATAGTTAAGCATATATATGCATTTATGTCATATAATACCTCAGAAGCTAATAAACACCAAATATTTTAGTATGTAGTTTATTTAACTTAGATACTTAATAAATCTATACTCATACTATGGCTTTCTTGTATTTTTTTCATAAAGAGTAACAAAAGTATTCAGATTTACCTTGGTAGCTAATGTTTTAGTAATGCCTCTACTAAGTATGAAACCTTTCATATCATTTAATTTAAGGATTTTCTGTGTGCTGACAAATGCTATAGGGAAATGTGAAAACAAAGTCAGATTTCCAAATTTTCTGGTTTCTATGTCTTTCTACATTTCACAGCATTTCAGATTACTTGCAAAGGAAAACACTTTTTTTTTCACTGCTTCTTCATCACTTTTGCAAAAACAGCAGTTGGCACATGGATCTTTTCATAACTGGAGCTACTAATGGCCAGTTGAAAATTTCTCAAATTTCTTTTCTTGGTTTATTCCTATGCATTTATGAAATAGTCCCTGCTTGTAAGTTAGTTAATTGTTTCTTTGGCCCTGGCCTTTTAAATTGTAAACCACTGAAGGGAAGAGTCTATGGCATGTCTCTCTAACCCTAAAGGCAACCATGAGGCCATTATGTAGTAATATATCTATTATTAAAAGTGATACTAAGATGAGTATTAAAACAATAATTAGAATTGGATAGACAAATCAACTTTTTCAAAGTGCTTTGCCTGTACTATCTTATTCAGTGCCCTTTGATTAATTGGCACAAATTAAATCTCTCCTATATTTATTCTTTTTTTTAAACCCTTACCTTCCATCTTGGAGGCAATATTGACTCAAAGGCAGAAGGGTGGTAAGGGCTAGGCAATGGGGGTTAAGTGACTTGCCCAGGGTCACACAGCTGGGAAGTATCTGAGGCCAGATTTGAACCTAGGACCTCCTGTCTCTAGGTCTGACTCTCAATCCACTGAGCCACCCAGCTGCCCCAATCTATATTTATTCTTAAATCAAAACTGAACCATTTGTATTACCCAGGGTTTTTAAATGATGGCTTACACAATATACAGGGGTGAATGATCTTAGCAAAATAGTGTCTGATAATACCAAAGACCTTGGCTTTTGGGATAAGAATGCTTTATTAAAAAATGCTTTGAAATTTAGAGAGGAATTTGGCAGAGACGAGGACTAGACCAATATCTCACACACTATATAAAAAGATAAGGTCAAAATGGGTATATGTTTTTGATGAAAAAGATTGATACCATAAAAAATTATTGGGACATAGAATAGTTTTCCTGTCAGATCTATAGAGAAGAGAAGAATTTATGACCAACCAAGAGCCAGAGAGCATTATAAGATGTAAAATGAATAATTTTTATTATATTAAAAACTTTTGTACCAACTAAACCAATGTAATGAAAGTTAGAAGGGAACAACAAACTGGTAAAAATTATAACAGATTTCTCTGATAAAGGTATACTTTCTCAAACTTACAGAGAATTAATAAAATTTATGAGAATAAAAACTATCCCCTACTTAACAAATGGTCAAAGGATATGAATAAATAGTTTTAGATGAAGGAATCAAAACTATCAAAAACCATATGAACAATTGTGCAAAATCACTCTTTATTAGAGAAATTCAAATTTAGACAATGCTGAGGTGCCATCTCATACTGGTCAGATTGGCAAATATGATAGGAGAAGAAGGTGAGAAATTTTGGAAGGAATATGGCAAGACTGGGGCACTAATGTGTTGTTGGTGGAGTCATGAACTGATCCAACAATTCTGGAGGGGAATTTGGAACTATTCCTAAAGGGCCATAAAATTGAGCATATTCTTTGATCTTGTACTGTACACAGGCCAGTACTGGGCCTGTGTCTCAAAGTGATCATAAAAAAGAGGAAAGGATCTACTTGTACAAAAATATTTTTAACAGCTCTTTTTGTGGTGGTGACGAATTGGAAACTGAGTGAATATTCATCAATTGAGGAATGGTTGGGCAAATTGTGGTATATGATAAGCAGGATGATTTCAGAAAAAGATGGAAAGCTCTTCCTTATCTGATACAGAGTGAAATAAGCAGAACTAGGAGAACATTGTCCCCAGGAACAGCAATATTGGAATAATGATCAACTGTAAAAACTTGGCTACTCACAACAATGCAATGATTTGGTCCAAATTCTGAAGGACTCATTATGGTATCCACTTCCAGAAAAATAACTGTTGAAGTTGGATGCAGATCAAAGCATATTACCTTTCACATCAGGTTATTTACAGTTTTATTTTGGGCTTTTACAACCATGACCAATATGGAAATGTCTTTTGCATAATAATACATATATGACCCAGATCAAATTGCTTACCTCTCTGAGCTCAGTGAAGGAAAAGAGGGATGGAAATAATTCAGATTTTATAATTTTGGAAGAAGTATGTTGAAAATTATTATTTCTGTGTAATTGGGAAAATAAAATGTCTTTTAAGTTTAAAAAATACATAAACAAAAACATTTTAAAATAATAAAATAAAATTATGACTTCTATGCATTGATGTCCACTGGTGGTTTTGAAGAGTCATTGAAAACATTCAACATGACACCACAAAATAAATATATGCTATAAAAAAGAGGGTCTTCTAGCACTAAAAATGATTGCTTATAAGTGAATTAAGGAACTGTTCACAACTCGCTTTTGTGGCCCCTTGAAGATCACATATTACACAGCTAAATAACTGTTGAATGTCAGTAGTGGAGAATTCAGTTGGACTTTTTACAACAGGAATATTTAATAAAGCCATTTAAAGTTTCAAGAAGAGCATAGATATTTGGGAAGATAAAGAATTCTGAGGGAAAATATATTATTTCTGAAAGGTAATCATGCTTTCAGATGAAAGGAAAAATTACTGCACTCTTCTGGTGTGAGTGCCTGATGTTTCTATTTCTACCATGGTCAAGTGTCTGCTATCTACACTAAAAATGAAAATGTGATACTAGAAAGAAAGTACACAGGGGTCTCAAGTATTGCCTTTTCATTCTCTAGGTTACCAGGGAGAAGGGTTCTTTAAAGCTCTTGGCAGTCTTGAAAATGAATTTTCAATAGAAGTTGAAAATGAAAATGGAAAAGAGTCTGAAGAGATTGAAAGGAATATGACATGTAAGTAAAGACATGGAGAATAGAAGATTGCTGCGCAGAAAAGGAAAAGAAAGACCCCTGAATACTTGGTGTTGAGACAAATTGGAGATTCTTTTCATAAAAAAAGAAATGAAAGTTCTGAAGATGGAGCAACTACTTACCCTAAAGCAATGAAAAACATGAATGTATAAGAGAGAAAGTTTCAAAAGAAAAAGCATCCACAGCAGTAGGTGGTCACCACCTACTGAGGAGTACAGAAAGAGTTGATTGTCTATCTGGTAACAACAGAGAAGTCTGTTTTTCTTTCTTTACTAAGTCATAACAAGGAATCTTAGCAGTGTTTTTTTTTAATTTTTAAAATTGTTTCTTACTAATCATTTGTGGAAAAATTATCCTTTTACCCAGTTCAGAATATTATTTATGGCTAAAGATGACTAGGCAAAGAATAGGAGGGAAGAGAGTATGGATATGAATACACACATTTGTGGATATTTTCTTACAAAATATAAATATTAATGTAGGCACCCACATAGTTGAGTTGGGCCTACAAGTTAGATTAGGCTTACCGACTCAGTGGGTCGCATAAACACTTGATCTTTACAATGAAGTATGTTAAAAGTATACATAAATGAATGTAAATATATTAATATCTGTAAATATATCAAATATTTATATCATAAGATCTGTATCTTTTCCAGCCTGGTTACATAGAGAAACAATTAGCTCTAAGAAAGAACTTACATTGTAGAAAGAAAAAGAAGAAAATTAACAGTAACTAAAATAAAAAATGTGTTAAATACATCCTAAAGAGGTACAAGGGGCAGGTCCCTCTCCCAGTGCCCCAGCTCAGCGGGAAGCCTATCAGCAGCTGCTGCAGACTGCTGGGGGCCATGTCTGGAGGTACCACCATGCCAAATCAGAATAGCATCCCTGTGGGGCCCCTGAGATGCTGCCCAGGCTGAGATCAGCTCCAACTCTTTCTTATCCTCTCCTAGGCCTCAGGAATTCCCAGAGCGGCGGGGAGTGCAACCCAGCACTGAGAACATTCCAGGCTTTGCACACAGCTGGTAACTACCTGAAGCAGCTTCCACCCAACTTATTCAAAGGATGCTGTTGATGCTTGAAAATGCAAAACGATTGACCTGTAGTTTCCCAAATACAGTTCCAGTCTACCTTTTACCTAAATGATTCTCAGTCCCACTTGTTTTGCCTTTGGACAATATTTATTTCAGTAGTATCTGAGGACCTCACTCTGAGTTTTCCATCCTGCTTATACTCTGCACAGGATATCTTCCATGACATTGAAGTATACCTTTGGTGAGCATCCCTCTTCGTTTTTTTTTTAAATGTTGATTATCAAAGTGTTATTTATCAGCATTATCCCTGGTTGCTTTCATCAAGGAATCTTGATTATCATAACATACTTATGAGAGACAACTCATTGGAAGAGAGCCCTTACGTACTGGTGTTTGAATCTGAAGTCGGTGACTAATTTATTATGAAAAAACACTAAATATAGCAGAATCTTGACTTGTCTGTGCCTTTCAGGCAGATGTAGTGAAAGAAATCTTTTATAAAGGCTGACAGGTTCATTCCTGCAAAGATATTATAGGAGTAGTCCCTGCGCTTCTTCCTTTTTCAGTTCAACTCATTTTGGCTTTCCTCAAGAGGTGAACTGGACTTTTGTTTGCCATTGATAGGGCGAGGGGCCAGGAATAGCTTGGGGGTGATGGTCTTAGCCATGAAGAACAGACAGAGTGAAAGCAGCGGGTGAAGAAGGGAAGAAAGAGGGGCTCCGAGGTCAAAATCCCCTTTAAAGTGACCCGGTTTATCTTGGAGTTAAATCTCAAGCTATGTATGCAGTCCACGCCAGTTGCCACTGCCTGTACCTTTTACCATACATTTTTCTGCGAAATCAAATTAGATGCTTTTGACCCTTACCTCATAGCCAGGTCTGCCATTTACCTGGCAAGAAAGGTGGAGGAACAAGACCTCAGAACTAGAGACATCCTCAGTGTCTGCCATACGTACCTAAACCCCAAGAGCAAACCTTTGGAGTTGGACTCCTGATTCTGGGAGCTGAGGAACAGCATCGTTCAGTGTGAATTGCTCCTGATGAGTTTTGTATGTGTCCCCTTCCAACACCCCTACAAATCCCTGCTCTCCACCTTATTTCTTTAAAGACCCAAATGAACCTTCACAGCTGAGAGAAAACGCCAGACTCCCTGGTAGCCCAGGCGCTTCTGCAGGACAGCTACCACTGAGGGCTGCCCCTTACCTACCCAGCCCGGCACATAGCCATGACAGTAATCTATCTCACCTTGTAGGGCTGTGGAGTGGAGGTACCTGCCGATCCTGACACAGAAAAGCCGTTAAGACCTTACCAAGCCAGTCATTGATAATATTGTCTCTGTCCAGACTCACATTTACACAATGGACACAAAAAATTCCTTAATGGTCCTCTGGACATCCAGGGAGAAACAGACATTTGCTTTTTCTGAGGACTGGATTTGACCCACCAAAATGGATCCTGACTTCCAAAAGCTGATATCAAGATGGTCAAATCAGGTCCCAGGATCAGTTTTGCATTAGGAAAAGCAGGGCTAAACTTGGGTTGCTTTCTGATAGTTCTTTGTTATTTATGTGGTGGCACAGTGGAAAGATGAAGTTAGGCATTCCCTCTGAGTAGGTTTGGAGTTTGTTGTGTTTAGACAGGAATAGATCCTGGTTGAAAGAATGCACTATGTTCAGTTCCTTTTTGCACCTTAGGAATTTTTTGAAGATGAACCTTTTGAATTTGGTGTAGTTTGTATTTAAGCATCTCTTCATTAAAACAAAAACCAAAATAGAATACTTGATTGCACCCTTTGGGGTTATATTTCCAAACCAGATATAAGCTTAACCTTTGAATACAAATGGAAGAGTATTTTAATTCTTGTAATAAAAGGTAAACAAAAAGCATAAATATGTGAAAGTAAGTATATAGTTTAAGAGCTTTTGATGTTCTATGGACCACTTTGGGGATAGGAGAATGATATTAGTTATGATTTTTTACCACTTTGTGTTATCTTCTCCCTAAAATATAAAATATGAACATCTTTTCACCCCAAATATACTCCCAGAAATGCTATGTGTTCAAAGTCTTGGATTGCCAAGCTCTCTGAAAAATCAAAGCTTTCTAGTAAACCCAAAGACAAATGAATGCTAAGTAAAAAGAGTATACCTATTTTCACCTATTTATAAAAAAAATTATATAAAAGAGAAAACTATGGATGGACCAGCCATATAGTAAGCATCAGGGAGTAACAGAAAAATTAAGTGATGGACTGGTACCCACAAAATATAAAAAAATCTGAGAAATGCTTCTCAGAAGCCTACTAGCTATATAGAGAATGTCCATGAGAGAATGGAGGGGGAAATCACAGAAAGAGATAGGAGGTATAGGTTACTGTCAATCCCAAAAGAGGGTTGGGAGATGGGAAAAAATACTTTTATAGTTAAGAAAGCAGGTTCATGTTGCATACAGTTGGCCAAAAGAAACACCTCTTCTCAAGATATTCACTTCTGTCATTTCCAAAACAAAGTTATTGTTTCTATATTAAACTTGTTTGTTGGTTCCCTAATTAAATTATTTTAAGGAAAAATTAAGATACAATAGAAGTGCTTTATAGAAATTAAAAATAATCTTTGCCTGGGTCAAGAATGATTTCTAGAACCAGAGATTTTTTGAGACATCTTAAAAATGCTTTGGAGTAGCAAAATTATTATTCCCTGAAGATATTTCCATTAAGAAAAAAATAAGATCAATCTTATTAGGTCTTTCAAGTCCTCTGTTTTAGCATATACCTTAAGAAACCGTCTCAGAATGAGTACACTGTGGTTTTCCTTTCTTTCAGTTTCTCTCCTCTCAGACATTATTCTCTTAAATTGAGTCAATGGTCCTTAGGATTCAAAAAAAAAATCCTTAAATGACACAATAGGTAGAACACTGGGTCTGGATTAAAACAATCTGAGTTCAAATCTAGCATCTGATACTTGTAAATTATGTGATATTGGGTAAACTAAAACCTCTGTTTGCCTTAGTTTACTGAATAAAATTCTAATGTCAGGGGACAATAATAGTGAATCTTAGTATTTTTATGAAGATGAAATCTTATATATGTAAAGCTTTTAGTACAGTGCCTCTCATATAGTAGGTACTTTAAAAAATTAAATATACACTTATATGTCGATACAATTATAATAATTATATTCTGTCATTTTGCAGTCCACATTCTCTCCCTCCCTCTCACCCCTCCCCTCTACTCAAGTAATATATATGTTGTACATGTGTTGTCATATAATACATCTTTCCATCTTCATCATGTTATAAAAGAAGATGTATATTGCTTACACTAAAGAAAAATTCATAGAGGAAATAAAATGTAGAATCATATAGTAGGCATATATATGCTTATATATGCTTATACTTTCCCTTTCGTTTTATAAAACAGAAAAAAAAACATAGAAAAAGACTGGTAATTTTAAGAAGAAAGTTTACCTGTAACTAAATGGATGATAAGGCTGAATTGAATACTGGGGAAGTATGGAGATCAATGTGTATCCTAAATATAAAAGGTTCGAGCAGTAAAGGCAGTTGTCAAAGAAACTTGAAGCACAGGCTCGATGTTTGGGGATATGAGCTCATTGAGATTTGAAGTAACAGTGATGTGCGGTGAAAGCACTGTATTATGCTTTCAGATGTCTAAAAGGGTTTTGCAAAACTGAAAGTTTTATATAGGTTCTAGGCTGTTATGGTGATGTTTCTGCTGCTACTGCTGCTGCTAATGATAATTCTACTGATAATATAAAAGAATAGTAGGATATCTAAGATTTAGTCTTGATTCTGCTTCTAATCACCTCTATACTGGTAGAAAAATTATTAAATTTCTTTCCATCTACATTTCCTTATGTGAAAAATGAATGGGTTGGATTAGATTATTTTAAAAGTTCCTTCCAACTCTAATCATTTATAATTCCACTATTTAGGCATTGCTGAATACTAAATTCCAAATAAAACATTCTGTATGTATAAGAGATTAAAATTCAGGAAACAGGAAGTATCCCTTTCATTATATTCCGTAGTCATCAAAAATCAACTCTACTCATCTCAGGACACCATAATTAAAAGAGGAATTTGAGGTCTTTGTAAATAGGTTTAGCACAAGTTCAGAAATGGGAATACAGGTTAGGGTTAATGGTTAATGAGGAAATGAAAGAATTGAGATCATTCATATTGGGGAATTGAAGATTCTCATATCTGTCTAATTACATGTAACCGATACTAAAACCAGGTTTAAAAGTTGTAATGCAAAGGAGTTCAGATAAAAAGTGTCACCTCACACAGAGCTTATTTTAGTAGACTTTATTGCTATGCACAAGAGAAGGGAGAAAAAGACTTGCTAGAAGGAAAAGTCTTAGTGTGTGGCCTGAACGCCCACAGAGAGCACACAGAATGAATATCAATTCTATACTCAAAATCCCAGTGTCTCTCAAGGTTTGACCTTATACATCATGTGAGACAAAAAGCCAGTATCATATCAGTGGAAGTCTTCTGTTATCCACAGAACCAGTAAAATGAAAATAATTTCTCATTACTTAATAAGAAGGTAGGAATAAAAGAATAGAAAGTAAGAATGAAGACTAGGAAAACAGGAATCTCAAAACTATCACTACTATTCATCCTAAAAGAAGTTGAAATGGGAGTGGAAGTGTACCAGTCAATCTGGTTTTCACCATTTAACAAATATTTTTTTTAATTTGAGTTTATATATATACATATATATATGTATATATATAATATAAAATAAACCACTTGTTGCCCAGGAATGAATTTACTAACATTTTGGATGGCTTGATGGCTATTTAATGAAAAATATATAGACTCATAGTATTAAAAGGTTAATTTATTTTTTCCTGAAAAGAAGAAATTATCTTAAAGTGAATTTTGATGTATGTAGGTTTTATGTAAAATATTTTCTTCGCATTGAGGCATTGGAATGGTTTATTGAGAAAGGTAGTGTTATTTGAGGTATTTGCTTTATAAGTATTTTTTAAAACAGAGCAGGAACATTTTTACTCTTGCTAAAGTCAGATAAACAAACTATATTGAACCCTTTCAGACTCTCTTAACCCCTTACTATGATATTCACCACTCCCTCTAGTCAAAACATTACTTTAGGATTTATCAATCCCATTAAGTTTTGTTGGTATACTAAGTAAAACATTTTCAGTTTCTAGCTAACAATTTTATTTTTTTTCTGTGTACATGCATTTTATTTTTTAAATTTTTATTTAATTAGTCAATTTAGAATATTTTCCTATGGTTACAAGAATCGTGTTCTTTCCCTAACCCTCCCCCCCCATTAGCTGATGCACAATTCCACTGGGTTTTTCATGTGTCCTTGATCAAAACCTATTTCCATATTATTGATGTTTGCACTAGGGTGATCATTTAGAGTCTACACCCCCAATCATTTCCCCATACACCCATGTGATCAATCAGTTGATTTTTCTTCTGTGTTTCTACTCCCACAGTTTTTCCTCTGAATATAGATAGTGTTCTTTCTCATAAATCCCTCCAAATTGTTCTGGATAATTGCATTGCTACTAGTAGAGAAGTTCATTACATTCAATTGTACCACAGTGCATCAGTCTCTGTGTACAATGTTCTCTTGGTTCTGCTCCTCTCACTCTGCATCAATTCCTGGAGGTTGTTCCAGTTCACATGGAATTCCTTCAGGTTATTATTCCTTTGGGCACAATAGTATTTCATCACCAACATATACCACAATTTGTTTAGCCATTCCCCAATTGAAGGGCATCCCCTCATTTTCCAATTTTTTTGCCACAACAAAGAGCACAGCTATGAATATACTTGTACAAGTCTTTTTCCATATGATCTCTTTGGTTATCTCTTTTGGTATAAACCCAGCAGTGCTATGGCTGGATCAAAGGGCAGACAGTCCTTTAGCGCCCTTTAGGCATAGCTCCAAATTGCCCTTAAAATGGTTGGATCAATTCACAACTCAACCCTAGCAAACAATTTTTTTAAAACAGATTTTAAAACAGAAAATATGTCAAAGATAAAAATGTGATGATTGATCCAGCAATACCACTACTAGGTCTGTATCCAAAGAGATTAAATATAGGAGGAAAGAACCTACCTGTACAAAAAAGTGTATAGAAGCACTTTTCATTGTGTCAAAGAAGTGGAAACTGAAGGAATCCTCATCAACTGGGGAATCATTAAACAAGTTGTGGTATAGGATTATAATGGAATACTATTGGGCCATAAGAAATGACAAATAAAATGACTACAAAAAGACCTTGAAAGACTTATATGAAGTGATGTAAAATAAAGTGAGCAGAACCAAGAGAACACTGTACATAGTAACAATAATAATGTATGATGGTCAACTGTGAATGACTTAAGTGTTATCAACAAGTCCAGGACAACTTCAAGAGAATGAAAGCAAAAAAGGAAAAAAGACATTCCCCATCACAGAAGAAACAAGTAGAGTATGAATACAAAATAAAAATTAATATTTTTACTTCAGTTCCTACATTAATTTTGGTCCAATGTAAACAATATGTGCATTGTTTCACAAAATGATTGACATGAAAATATATATTATGATAATATATGTATAATCTATATTTTGTTACCTGAATTTTTAATGTTGGGGAGAGGTGAGCAGGAGAGGAAGAACATAGATTGCAAAATATCAGAAAACAAATAATTAATAAATTGCATTAACATGCAGTATGAAATAAATAAAAATTTATTAAATAAAAATTAAAAAGTAAAAATCTGAATATCTCAATAACAAAAATTTTCATATTGCTAAAACAGAAAAATATTTTACTTTAAAATAATTAATATTTTAGATTATGATTTAACATTTTAAATCATTTTCCCCCAGATTAAAAAATTATTGAATAAATATTCTTCATAATAGAAAAATAAAATTAAGGTATTTGTGCCAAGAAAAAAGTGGCATTAAGTTTTTGAATTTACTCTTTAAAAGGCATGTTTAATTTTTTATATTCTTAGACAAATGAAAATTAAATCAAGGATTAAATATACTATAATGACAAGAAGTATTTGATTACCTTTATTCTTTTTATATTGTTTCAGAGAAAACATGTCTTCTTTTGTGTTCTTTTCTTTTTACAGTTATTTTTTCCTATACCTACATAAATCATAGGCAGTTTTCAGTGTCTGATTTCCTTCAACTTAATTTTGGATTTGTACATGGACAAATAAGCAGTAGGTCTTTGGCCTAATCCTTCTGTTATTCCTTATAAATCTAGACACAATCCTGGACTACCTTGACTCTTTCACAATATGATTACAATAACACTCCTCTTCTCACTCTTTTTCCATCAGAGCCAGGCATTTCTATGAAGGATAACAAGATGGCAAAGAAGAATCAGAAAGACTTCAGCTTAAATTCATGATTCCTAGGGAATTAATTAAAATAAATAAAATATATGTTTAGTATTTCAGAGTTTTTTACCATTTAAAAAATAAGAAATAAATGTTCTACATCATACCTTCCTGTGTACCATCTCTACCTATGAAGAAATTCTGCTATTTTTAATATTTCATCTTAAAACATGACTTACAAGCTTTAGAGGAGGCAGGGATATGTGAATGATGAAGTAATTTAGCCTCTCCATTTTTAAAGACTATTTTTATCCCCCAAATACTTAAGACTTTTGCATATGCAACAAATATATGCAACAAATTTCTAATTTTAAATGGGATTTTACTCATATTTGCTAAAATAATGTCTTTTGGTTAGGGTTATCTAAAGTACAGTTTCTGTTGCCTGTAAATATTAATGAAGTTTCCCAAAGTGTTAAATCTGTAACACACCAGGGAATCAACTTATCCAAGGGAAGAAATTCACTTCCAGAATATTAATCAGTTCCTTAGCAGCACTTTTGGTAGTAAAAGAAATCAGGGAAACTTTAACTATCCTCTTAATCACATATGTATCCATAAATTTAGTTAAAAATAAATTTAACAAGAGCTAAGATTTTTTTTAATGTAGAAACCTTGTCATTCTCCATGAATAATAGAGGAAGCTAAAATCAGTGTATTTCCTAGTTTCTACTACTTTGTGTTCATTTCCCTTTGTGTGTTTTCAATGTATTATGTATCGAAATATCTCACTTTAAAGAATAGTTCCAAGACAACACCAGCTTTACTGTAACATTTAGAATACCAAAAGAGTGATAGATTTTGAATCAATTTTATATCATCTCTATTCCCAATTAAATCCCTAACTCTATCAAGAAAGACATAATTTGAAATTAAAAAAAATAAAACAGATGCGAAAAAAAGCTCATCAAAACTAAATAAAACATGAGACAAGTATGACAATAATTGTAATGTTCCATTGCTTTATTCCTCCACTTTTGTGTAATGAGAGGTAAATACATTTTCTGGTCTCTTTTCTCAGGTCAATATTGGTGACCATGAGATCTTTTAAAATAATCCTCAACTCAATGATTTAAAAAAAATGAATGATAGGTTCCTAAATATATTCATTTTTAACCATTCATTTTTTCATTATATATATATATATATATACACATATTTTTATGTATATATCATCCAACATGGTATTTATCCAGTGGTGTATTTGAGGAAGCACCATTAAATTTTTAGTGTGAATAGTTACACTTCAAAAAGAAGCAGTGCTATAGATCAGGGATTCATTTTTTCTTTTGTTGATTTTCTAGTCTTATGAAAGTAATGAAGAAAATGTTTATAATACAGATTATATTTAAAGGTGTGCCTTGGGTATATATTTTTTGAAAACTGGTTATTAAACATGTACCAGAACACACATCTACATTATAAGTAGGGATATTAAAAAGAAACAAGCAATATACAAACAGTATTTTATATGGCAATAGCATAATTGTTATGAAAATAGAATGGATAGCATTTTGTCTCAGAAGTCACTGCAGTTCATGGCTACAAGATCTCATATGACAATGAAACCTTTATAGAGCACTGTTAAAAACACACACACACACACACACGCACACACATTGGAAAAGTATGATCGCTATGGTCACTCCATATTCTATTGTACGTGATCTGTCCCAAAAAACCTTGAAGAACCATAATTAATCATGTTGCTATGTTGTAGCCATGTTATCTACAGCATCAGTGCCCAGAATTTCTGCTGTCTATATTCTTAATTCTGTTTAATAACACTTCATGTAAATAGAAAATGCTAATCACTAGGAATACAAAGGGAGATAAAAAAATAATCCCTTTTCTCAAAGAGCTCACTTTGTAATAGATACAAATGTTTATGATCAAAATATGGAAAGACAAGTTGAAATAATTTCAGAGAGAAGTCACTCAATTTTAGAAGGACTGGGGAAGGCTTACTAATGAAGCTGAGGTTTTACCCAAGACTTCAAGGAATAATATGTTAGGATGAGAGGATAATTTGGGGAAGAAGGAAGAAAAAGTTCTATTTTTGTCTTAGTAAATCAATTGCATTCTAAAACATCAACACACAAATACAGAGGAGGATACTATGTTCTATCTGTCCCTTAGTGCACTGTGTAACTAAATATATGGTCTATTATGGAATTATTTCTGTCAGTCTACCTGTTTGCTTCTCATTTGACATTTATGGTTCATACAAATATTTAGTTTAGTATAGTTCCTCTATAATTAGGAATGCCAACAGTTAAATTAATAATCATAGAGTCCAAAATTGTTTTTTTTTAAATACCATCTACCTTCTTAATGGCTATTTCATCCTGTCACCGTGGATACACAATGGAATCAGTACTGACGGTAATTTTATATTTTTATCTGTTTCATAGCTCTCACTGATCAAAATTACTCACCAACTTCTCATTATGACTTTTCCATATTTAACTAGATTTGTTCTCATATACAAGGCATAGTCTGTCACTAAACAAAAAACAGAAAACTTTCAAAATTGTTTCATTTTTCAAAATCTATGCCCCACTGTAATCTTCAAGAACTCAGAGTAGCCACCATGGTAACATGAACCATCAGGATAAGACTCCAACAATGCTTACTCTTCCTGAATCACAGAATTGTATCAACTGAGATTATGAATAGAAAGTACATTTTTACATTGTAAAATACAATATGAAGCCAGCACTCACTAAGAGGAATACACGTAAATATCAAAATGGATTATAAACATTGTATATTATTTCATGCTTATTATTTATATTTTTCTATATCATGATAACACAGATTTAGCAAATGTACATACACAAAGACATATGTGTGAAATAAACTTTATAGTCAGTAAATTATTATTTCAATAGTTCTACTTAACTCCCATCCATTCTGATCCCAACAGGATTTCTACTTCCCAATGAGTAAGTCCAGGACAAAGGAACTTCTAGTTTCTTGAATGTAAGATTGACATCCCTGCCCACCTCCCATGAATGAATAGGAGATCATCAACTACAATCCTTCTGTAATGATGAAATACCCCCAAATCTTCTTCATTGCAACCAGGGTGTGAAGACCAGAGGGCTTTATTATCTGCTCTGGCCCTGAGGACTTTATGTTCCTTTGCATTTCCATTTTACCTGTCACTACACCCTAAAAACCCTTGAGCCTTGCCATTTGTTGTGCCTCTGACCTTTCCTATATTTATAGTATCCAGTTAGAAAGTGAATTCTTTGAAAATATATACAGTTCCATTTTTGATTTTTTATTCCTAGTACTTAGCACATTATTTAGCACATGGTATGCATTTAATATTAATGTTTTTTTTTTCTATTCCATTCCATTCCTACCCAGCTGCCTTCCCTTTTCATTGGTGTATTGTTCCTCTTGGAGTTCACACTGACTTATTACAAGAGCAGTTAACTCCTCTTTTTTAACCTTTCTCAGGTGTTAAGGAACCTCCAAATTTCTCCAGCATAAAGACATATAATGAGACACAATTTTATCTGTCATCAGTTCCACTGTTATAAATGAGCAAAATAGGAACACCTGTCATATCAATGTCTTTCTCCTAAAAACCCATAGTTTAACCCCAAAGGAAACACTCCTCTTGGAGATATATAATCACTTTAAAAGCAGTTAAATTGCCTTTTTGATTTCTTGCAAGTTAATAGTATTCAGCATTGGCATTTTATTTGACTTGTTTAAACATTTTAAAACAAATTTTTATCTAGTCTTCCTTCTCACATGTTCAGTTCATACTGAAGGATTTCTCCGGTAGAGAGAAACTGATGTACAGTCCAATACTTATAGCTGGTAATAGGTCAGATGAATAATAAGCAAGGCTAGAACTCCTATATGATTTACAAACTTTTCCCCCTTAAATTTCTGTAGATATACTTCCAATTTTGATTTCCTGAAAGCACATTTTTAGGTTGTTTCTTTATTTTTTCAATTTATGGAAAAGCATGTGTCCAAAATCAGTACCATTCAATTTTATTTTCATGAGTGGTCTATGAAAGAACATGATAGAAGGCTAAGTAGTTATAACTACAAATTGAGAAGTAAATATTTGCCTAGCTTTATATTTATTTTACTAGTAAAGGAAATGGGAATCCACTCCAGTATCTTTTCCACTTTCCCAACAGTTCTTGCCATTCTCTCTTCAGTTGTCAGACTTCCATTTAGTAGATAGCCTATTTGGTAGCCGTTTTCCGGTTCTGAGATTATAGAGCTGGAAAGATCATGAATCTAGAGCTGGAAGGCACTGAATAGTTCACCTAATCCAACTCCCTTATTTATGTATGAATAAATTGAATTCTATATAGGTCAAGTGATTTGTCCAAGATCCTACAGAAAGTAAATAATGTCAGAGTCTATATTTATTCCTTTTCTGTGTAACATCTAAGGATTTTCAAATGGTTCCAAAATGAGGGTCACTACATTCGTCCAACATTTATGGAGTTATTCCCTTTTGAATTATTTTCATGATTTTATTACAATGCTCATTTCAGGGCATATAAGGGCAACTTCATGAAGGTGTTTAAATTTGTAGTTATAGCTCTCTTGAAATTTACGGATATTTTATTTCTCTGCTGTTTTCATTCTTTATTTGATCATCTTGTTTTAAAGAATATAAAGTAGAAGTTCTAATAAAAATTATAGAGGTCTATTTAGCACCAGGTCCTAAGGTTTCTTTTATATTGCAACATTCTTCTCTCATAGTAACCTTCCACATTATCCCCTGTGTGAAAAATGAGTAGGACGTTGAAATAGAATTGACTTCTCTCCACTCCATCCTATGCCTATCATGTATTCTGTGTTTGACACACACTGAGCCATAACTGTGGGAGATTTCAGAGCTCTCTAAACCCCCATTAGGAAACAAAGAAGGGGCAGTAAAAGCAATGCAGTCATTCTCTCTGTTTTAGCTTTAAAAATGCTGAGCAACTGAGAGGTAGCATTCTTGATCATTGTTTGAATGACATGAAAATTAGATTATAGCTTCAAATTTCCAACTCTGCAGAAGTGCAACTTAAGACAATTTATCCTTTAAAATTATGCTATTGCTCTGCTTTAAAATAAGTTATAATCATTTAACTAGCAGTAGGTATTTTCCCTTCTTATAAAATTTTGTAAAGAGCCAGGGTTTCTCTAGGGTAGGTGCCTAAAACTGGGGTTCTTTGGTAGGATTTGTTCTTTCCTCATTAACACCCATACTTCTTCCTACAATTAATATTCTGTGATATATTAATGAATTTCAAAAGATAGTTTTGGGATTTCTATTGGTAGCTATTGTTCTCCTTAAAGAGGCTTTACAAAAAAATGAGATGAACCAATAAAGGTAAAAAACAAAGCTATCTTTCATTTCTTTTGATTCAATGGAAATTTAGGTCTTTGGGGACAAATCCAGGACCCATTTTCATTGTTTTTCAAGAATATTGCCTTCTAAGAATAGAAAACTGCATATGTATAAGTAGGGAAGAAGTTCCAGAAAAAGACTACTATAAGAAACAAGAGTACTAGTCAAGAAGGTGGTGTATCTAGGGTATAAATGGGCTGTGAATGGAGAAAGTAGTCCAAAAAAGTACATTTATTTTTGTTCAGTTGTTTCTGTTATGTCCAACTTTTCATGCCCCTATCCGGAGTTTTCTTGGCAAAGATACTAGAGCAGATTGCCATTTCCTTCTGCTCATTTTACAGATGAGCAAACTGAAGCAAACAGGATTAACTGATTTGCCAGGGCCACATAGTTAGTGTCTGAGGCTATATTTTAACTTAGGAAGAAGGGTCTTCCTGAGTCAAGGTCCACCACTCTATCCACTACATTATCTAGCTGTCCCATGAAGCACACGTTTTTAAAGTGATCTAAATATGTTAATCCATTTCATACTCCAAACAACCTCGTGAAGTGGTGCCATTATTATCCCAATTATACATTTAAGGAAACTGAGACTGATTGAGTAACTCGGTTACTATGGCAGACTTTCAACTCAGACCTTCCCAGTTCCAAAACTAATGCTTTATTCAGTGTTCAACCTATATATTACATGAGTATGTGTGTCAACACATAGGGTTCTTGAGCTTTTGTCAAGTTAGGCCTTTCTGTATAATGTGTCCAGTTTTCAGGAATATATATTTTTCTTTTTTCTAAACATTCATTTTAAATATGAGTAAAGGAATATGCATGGAGCAGTAAAACATGTGTTTTATAATGTCCCCATTAAAACTGCAATTATTTATTTCTAGACCCTCTGACTTAATGAAGCATTCTTCCAAGTGTTTGTCACTTTATGGAAAAAAAAATGTTTTTTTTTTCCTATTCAGGCTATGAATTCAAAATTACTATAAAAGTCAACTTCCTGCTTATATACCAGTATAGGAAAACCAGAGTCTTATTAACCATGGCTGCTTTTCTCACATGCAGTGAAAAAGAATGAACCTGGTTGCTTTTCAAATGCTCAGGTCTCTTTAGTATGGAGTTGGTTTGGGCTCCATTTTTTAAAAGTATGAACAAGCCTGTAAACATTATATATCATTGCTGATGCCAAGACCCTTCAGGCAGGAAATATTCAAAAGACTTCTTCAGGAAAAAGCTCTATTAGGAAGCAATTTTATTAACTTTGCTACAGTACATGATAATTAGCTTTGGGGCAGTTTCTTTTGGACTAGAAGCAGTCATTGGGAATATTAACTCCCTAAAAAGTACCTCCATTATATAAAAATTCACATCATGAATGTTGTTATTTGCAAGAGTTTCTCAGCTTTAGGCTTTATAGCACAAAACAGCTTTTGACCCCAGGACCCCCTTATTGTCAGTAATTCAAAAACTCATTCATTTTCAGTAATGAAATTAGCTACCAAAAATTCCATTGCTTCAATCAAAAAGTTATTGCTCTTTCCCTATCTTGATTCTCTTTCTTTGTCTGATTCTCTATCCAGAATTTATTCATTCTTCAATACTTATTTCACTTCCAATCAGCCTCATAAATACCTACAAATTATATATCCTATCAAGTAGTGTATTCATTTACTTATCCACATATCCATTCATCCATCTGTCCTTCCATCCATCCATCCATCCATCCATCCATCCACTCGGCAAACATTTTGCCTCCTGTGAACTCATTTGATATTTTAGTTTGTTTTTTTACAATGCAACTTTAATTCTTTTCTTATATCATTAAAGGCAATATAGTGTAGGTGATAGAATGCTTGCTTTTAACTTTGGAAGAACTGGATTTATGTCTTATCTCTGACAAACATTGACTCAGTTATCTGAACGGGTCACAACCTCTTAGTGCTCTAAGCAAATTTCTAACATTTTAAGTTTTAGTGAAGTTGCAGAACTGAATTGAGTTTCCTCACCCAGGATTACCCTATGCCAGAGAAATCAAAGATCTACTTCCTACACTGCCTAACCTATATTATTAGAATTGATGCCTATGTATGTCTTATTCCCTGGATTACTAAACTGTAGATTATTTCCTAAATTGCTAGGCTAGATTATGATGTCTTTTGGCATGTGACAAGTATCTAATATTTCTATGCATCTAGAAAAACCTTAGTTTTGCTTTCTTTCTCTTCTATACCCTCTTATCTAACTATTGTAATTTCCTCATAGAAGGTGCAATATTGTATGCACCTGTAGTTAGAAAAATTTTAGGGGTACAAGATGATTATGTTGAATGATCAATTGAGGAGACTAGTCTCCCAAATGATCACAGGGGAGATCATGAAGTTGGGATTAATTCTCCCCTGATCAATTTTAAATTTAATCACCAAAACCTATACACCCCGATTACACTTGAGTAGGGGAGGGCTATGACCCATGTGTGTGATAATGAGTGATGAATCAGAACTGACTGACTGCCCCCTGGGCAGTCCTAAGCAAAGCTTTAACTGTAATTGGTACACACAAAATGTTGACGAAAAGGAAGGGACTTTAAAAATGCCAAAAACTTCCTGTGAAGAGTTTTTCACCTTTAACTTGAATTTGAAGGAGCTCCAGCTTGATACCTCAGACTACTCTTAGACTTTTCCCTTAGAACTACCACATAGGATGAGTAAAAAAGGCTGACTCCTTTCCTGGATTTTCTGAAGGAATTAGTCTCAGTAGAGGCCTACCCTATTGAGAGAGGCTTTGTACATCCCCACATCCTCAGATCAAAGCTGAGACCCCTCTGGCTAAGGACCAATTAGCCCTGCCTGGGTTGGGAAAGGGATCAGAGCAAAATACTTAGTGTGTAGGTTAAATAACTTACCCTATTCTTTCTCTGGTTTTTCTTACTTTCACTCATTCTATATTTTATAAATAGTTAAAAATATCATTTTGGAATTAATTAAAATTCCTGGCGACCCAACTCTTAAATAATCCAGTCCAACCTTTATATATTAATCTCTTATATTTTGGCCCTTACACATCTCATATCCTACACTAAGATAAACTCAGAATGGGTGGATGACTTGAATATTAAGATAAACTATTAGTAAATTAGGTGAACACAGAATAGTATACTTGTTATATTTTGGGGAAAGGAAAGGATTTGAGACCAAGCAAGAGTTACAAAAAAAAATACAAAATGTAAAATAAATAATTTTGATTACATTAAATTGAAAAGGTTTTTTACAAACAAAACCAATGCAACCAAAATTAGGAGGGAATCAACAAATTGGGGAAAAAATCTTCCTAACAAAAATCTCTGACAAAGGTCTAATTACTTAAATTTATAAGGAGCTAAATCAATTGTATCAAAAAACAAGACATTCCCCAATTGATAAATGGGCAAGTGACATGAGTAGGCAATTTTCATATTAAGAAATCAAAACTACTAATAAGCACATGAAAAAGAGTTCAAAATCTCTTATAATCAGAGAAATGCACATCAAAACAACTCTGAGGTACCACTGTACCCCTAGCAAATTGACTAACATGACAGCAAAGGAAAGTAATAAATGTTGGGGGGGATGTGGCAAAATTGGGACATTAATACATTGCTGGTTTAGTTGTGAATTGATCCAACCATTATGGAGGGCAATTTGGAACTATGCTCAAAGGGCACTAAAAGACTTGTAAGGGGTTAATTTAGGGGCTTTTTGACTAATATATTATACTTATGGTCACCAGGGATTGATTCAAATCCCTATAAAAATACTCATCAGTTTGGGAATTTTGTGGTGCTTTAATTAATATAAAGGGAAGGAATTAAGAAGAAGAAAGAGAAAGGGGTATAAGATTTCTCCGGCCTAGTCTAAACCAAGGGAAGTTCAGAGACCTCAACCATGAGGACTCCTCCAAGATTAAAACTAGCTCAGCTTCCAGCCACAAGGTCTACTCTGAGATGAGGGGCCTCCTAAGAGGATAGTTTTAGGAAAGGTAAAGGAAAAAAAAAAGGAATCAGCCTAAACTCTGAGTGAGTTCAGGGAAGACATCTTTACACCTGACCCACACTAATAAACTTCTCCCAGTCACCACCCCAAGGATGCTCACTGCCAAACCCAGAAAAGAGCTGCAAGCATGTCAAGACACCAAGACGCCCAGCACACTGCCACCAGCCACACTGCTGCCAAACCCAAAGTCCCTGAGAGAGAGACACAGAGCTCAAAGCCTCCACCACCAAAGAGAGCAGCAAGAGGAAGGGATGCAAATACATAGACTGCTTTTACATCACTTCCTGTGTCTCACATGTACCAATGGTAGCCAAAGCTTGACTTTGGACAGCCGAGGGGATCTGTCAGTTGTTTTTGATTTGTTATTTGCTAGCACATGTCTGTCTTAGGTCATACTTCTCAACACTTAATCCTTAAGTAGAGGTGTATACATTCCTGATTCCTAGACTAAGCAGGATGCAGTAAATCTAAAATTCAGACTCTCTGCCCTTTGATCCAGCCATAGCACTGCTGAGTTTGTACTCCAAAGAAATAGTAAGGAAAAAGACTTTCACCAAAATATTCATAGTTGAGCTCTTTGTGGTAGCAAAAAATTGGAAAATGAGGGGATGCCCTTCTATTGGGGAATGAATGACTGAACAAATTATGATATCTGTTGGTGACGGAATGCTATTGTGCTCAAAGGAATAATGAACTGGAGGGATTCCATGTGAAATGGAATGATCTCCAAGAATTGATGCAGAGTGAAAGGAACAGAACCAGGAGAACATTATACACAGAGACTTATACACTGTGGTACAATCAAATGTCATGGACTTCTATACTAGCAGCAATGCAATCATCAATGACAATCCTGAGAGACCTATGAGAAAGAACACCATCCACATTCAGAGGAAGAATTTTAGGAATAGAAACACAGAATAAAAACAACTACTTGATCAGATGGGTTGATTGATATATAATTGGGGATGTAGATTCTAAATGAGAACCCTAGTGCAAATATCAATAATATGGAAATAGGTCTTGATCAATTACACATGTAAAACCCAGAAGAATTGTGTGTCAGCTATGGGAGGGGGATGGGGGAAGTGGAGGGAAAGAACATGAATCTTGTAACCATGGAAAAATATTCTAAATTAATTAATTAAATAAAATGTTCCAAAACTTAAAAAAACAGAATATAAATTCACTGAGGGCAGGGATTTTTTTTCTTGCTTATATAGGAAAATCCCAAGTGTAGAAAGATATTCAACTATGAAGAGGGTGGTGTATAAATAATAAGGGAGGCAGAATAGATATTTCTGGACCCTTCCAACCACCCCACTTCTCCCCAAAGGAGAATCATATTTTCTGGGAGGGGAGGCAGGAGGTTAGGACCAGAGGCCACTCTGCTCTCTTTAGAAAGGCTTCTAAACTAGAATTATATCTATCTGCTCCCTTAAATATAATTAGTACAGAGGATGTGATCAGGTTCCATATAAGTTCTAATTATTCAACGATTATCAATATGAGGGAAGCTCCTAATAATAAAGGGAAGGAGGACCTCAAAGTTTATATCCATCTTTAGCCCTTTTCGACCAACTACCAAATTTAAATTCATATCTTCTTTCATTCTCAAAGCAGGAAACCTAAAAGCTCCAAACTATCTCAAAACTTGATTAATCTCAAAAAGCACAAGTCTTGAAGACTACTGAAAGGGAGTGGACAAGAGCTGAAGCTCTCTTTCCTCTCTCCAATACTGCCCAGCCTCCAATGCACAGCAAGGACATTCATCTCTAGCAATGAGGAAAAGAGACTAATTTCAAGGGTCTTGAGACAGAAGTGACATGTTTGTATTTGCAGTCTATATCACAGTGCCTGAAAAAAACAGATAATTAATAAATCACTTTACATTCCTTCATGTGGAACAGAGAAATGTAAAAGAAGTCTAAGGAGGCTTGTCATTATTAACTGTAAAGAAGTAGGAGCCTTACTGGAGAGGTTTGAGATTTAAATTGAGGTCTTCAGAATGGATAGGATTGGAGTCAAGATGGTGGCTTAGAGATAGCAACAGTTAGGACGTCTGTAAACCCTTCCTCACCACTCAAAATCACAATGCTTTGAGGGTATTGAAAACCAAATCTAACAACAGGACAGAGCTAGGGAACTCTACCCCCTGATCACAACTTAAAAGGTACACCTCCCAAAAAGCCTGAACTCTAGAACACACCAGTTTCAGGGAAAGAATGAAGGAAGGTTCTATGACACCCCCCCACCTACAGTGCTGAGTCTCCAGTGGTGGCTGGAATCTCTGGGCAGGCAAGGATGCTAGTAAGGAGGGAGTACCTTGCTGGACCAGATGTGCCAGGCTCAGGGCATAGAACACAGAGAGCATAGAGGCAACTGGAGGTGAAGTGCAGAGAAGGCACCAAGCATAGGTGCAGCCAAGATACCTCATCTTGCCCACTTCATTCTGGAGGTATTGGTCTCAGGTCTCAGGGCACATCCAGCTTTGCAAATCAACTGCTCCATCCTGGCTCAATATTATCAATAGTCAGATAAGAAACCTTTAGATGGCAAGGAAGCTCAAGAGCCAACACCCCTCCCCCACAGACTGATCTGAGAGCTTTGATGACTAAGCACCAAGGGCAAAAGCTGCAATAAACTACAGGAAACAACCTTGATAATAGGGTTGGAAGCCCAGCTCTTTTCAGCTTCTGCTTTCAGCTGGGGAAGATCTGACTAACCTGATCAATCAGCAGAACACAGAAGAAGCCCTTTCAGGACAGAACAGTCCAAACCCAGAGATCCAGCACATAATTAGAGGAGAAAGAATACAGGCAACTACAGGGGGAAAGAAGGAAAAAATATGAGTAAACAACAGAAAAATAAAAAAAAAGAAATTTCAATTGACAGCTTCTATCTAGGAAATGAACAAAGAGCAAGTGAAACAGAAGAGGATCAAGGGACACAAAGCAAAAACAATTGGACACAGGCTTTGGAAAAACTCAACATAAAATTCAAAAAAATTAATTGAGGCTCAGGAAAACTGGGAAAAGAACATAAAAAGCAAAATAAATCAACTGGGAAGAAAATAGTGTCTTGAAAGTCAAAATTAGTCAGCTTAAAAATGAGGCAAAGGAGATGAAAGGTGAGACAAAAAAGATGAAAGATGACCTCCAAAGAAAATCAGACCAGAGGAGAAGAATGACCAAAAAGCCAGGAATGAAATTCAGTCTTTAAAAACTAGAATAAAACAACTAGAAGCAAACGACTTCAGAAGGCAAAAAAAATTATAAAATGAAGCCAAAAGAATGAAAAACAATTGAGGAAAATATGAAACACCTCATTCACAAAATAGAAGATTTAGAAAACAGGTCTAGGAGAGACCCCTTAAGAATCATTGGTCGACTGGAATACCATGACAAAAGAAAAAAGCCTGGACATCATCCTATGGGAAATTATCCAAGAAAACTGCCCCAACATTCTAGAGCAAGAGGGAAAAGTGGAGATTGAAAGAATCCACAGATCACCTTGTGTGCTTAATCCCCAACTGACAACACCCAAGAATGTTATATCCAAATTCAAGAACTACCAGACTAAGAGAAAAATATTACAAGGTCCTATGAAGAAGCCATTATGATACCATGGAACTACAGTAGGCATAACACAGGACCTGGCTGAATCTACAATGAAGGACCAAAAGGCATGGACTATGGTATTCCAGAAAGCAATGGAATTATATCTACAACCAAGAATTGACTACCCAGCAAAACTGACTATCTTCACGAGGGAAATTATAATAATTTAACAAAATAGAAGACTTCCAAGCATTCATAAAGAAAAGACTGGAATGTACAAAAAGTAAAGAGGGAATAAAAAGGGAGGGGGGGGTAAAAGGGAAGGAAAATAAGGGAAGGATTTGTGGGGACTGATTAAAAACAAAACACTGGTGAATAAGGAAATAGTGTAAGAAGAAAGGACAGGGCTAGGAGTGGAAATCAAAATGTTGGGAAATACATAGCTGGTAATCAAAACTTTGAATGTGAATGGAATGAACTCACCCATAAAATGGAATCAAATAGCAGAGTGGATTAGAAACCAAAAATACTACCATATGTTGTCTATAAGCAACACACATGAGGAAGGTAGACACACATATGGTAAAGTTAAGAGGATGGAGCCAAATCTATTGGGAATCAACTGAGAAAAAGAAAGCAGGAGTCACTGTTATGACATCTGACAAAGACAAAGTAAAAATAGATCTAGTTAAAAGATAAAGGGAAGGTAATTACATCCTGATAAAAGGCAGTATATACAATGAGAAAATATCAGTATTCAACATGTATGCATGGCATAGCATCCAAATTTCTAAAGGAAAAACTAGTTGACCTCATGGATGAAATTGAAAAACTATACTAGTGGGAGACCTGAACCTTCCTCTATCAGAACTAGGTAAATAATACCAAAAAATAAATGAAAAGGAGGTAAGAGGAATGAATGAAATCTTAGAAAAATTATAGTTAGTAGATATGGGGAGAAAATAAATAGGGACAAAAAGGAATACACCTTTTCAGCAGTACATAGTACATTGCCAAAGACTGACCATGTGCTAGGGCATAAAAACATTGCAAACAAGTGCAAAAGAGCAGAAACAATAAATGCAAACTTCTCAGATCACAATACAATGAAAATAATAATTAGTAAGATTCTTGGAGAGGGAAATAAAAAATTAATTGGAAATTAAATAATACAATTCTCCAAAATTGGTTAAAGAACAAAACATAGAAACAATTAAGAATTACATTGAAGAAAATGCAATGATGAAACATCCTTTCAAAATCTATGGGATGTATCCAAAGCAGTACTCAGAGGGAAATTTATATCCTTGAATTAATATATTAACAAATTAGGGAGGGCAGAGGTCAATAGATTAGGCATGCAAATTAAGAAAAAAAGAAAGTGAACAAATTAAAATTCCTTAGATGAAAAACTAAATTAGAGATCCTAATAATTAAAGAAGTTAATAAAATCAAAAGGCAAATAACTATTGATTTAATGAATAAGACTAGAAGCTGCTGGTCAATCTAATTTTTAAAAAAGGAAAGAAAAAAATCAAATCAATAGTATTCAAGATGAAAATGGAGACCACCTCTAATTAAGAAGATCATTAAAAATTATTATGCCCAATTATGTGGCAATCTAGGTGATATGCATGAATATTTACAAAAATATAAATTGCTTAGATTAACATAAGAAAAAAATAGAATACCTAAATAACCTCATATCAGAAAAAGAAATTGAACAAGCCATCAATATACTCCCTATGAAAAAATCTTCAGGACTGCATGAATTCAAAATGAATTGTATCAAACATTCAAAGAACAACTAATCCCAATATTATACAAACTATTTGACAGAATAAGCAAAGATTTCTACCAAATTCCTTTTATGACACAGATATGGTATTGATTCCAAGGCCAGGCAGGTCAAAAACAGATAAAGAAAACTGTAGACCAATCTCCTTAAGGAACATAGATACAAAAATCTTCAAGAGAAGACTAGCAAAAAGATCACTCCAGCATGTGATCACAATGGTCATTCATTATAATCAGGTGTAATTTATACTAGGAAAGCAAAGATGGTTCAATATCAGGAAAACCATCCATATAATTGACCATATTAACAAGGAAACAGACAAAAATCACATGATTATCTCAATGGATGCAGAAAATGCCTTTGACAAAAGACAATAGTCCTTCCTATTGAAAACACTAGAAAGCACAAGAATAGCAGGGCCTTTCCTAAAAATAATGAATAGTATATATCTAAAACCATTAGCAATGGGGCAGCTGGGTAATTTAGTGGATTGAGAGCCAGGCCTAGAGATGGGAGGTCCTAGGTTCAAATCTGGCCTCAGATACTTCCCAGCTGTGTGATACTGGGAAAGTCACTTAACACCCATTGCTTAGCCCTTATCACTCTTCTGCCTTGGAACTAATACACAGCACTGATTCCAAGATGGAAGGCAAAAGGCTTAAAAAGAACCATTAGCAAGTATCATCTGCAATGGGGATAAACTAGAAGCCTTCCCAATAAGATCAGGAGTGAAATGAGGAGGTCCATTAATCCCTCTATTGTCTATCAGTGTACTAGAAAAACTAGCAGTAGCAATGAAAAAAGAAAAAGAAATTGATTAAAATAGGCAATGAGGAAACCAAGCTATCACTCTTTGCAGATGATATGATGGTCTACTTAAAGAATCCTAGAGAATCAATTAAAAAGCTACTTGAAATAATCAACAACTTATCAAAGTTGCAGGATACAAAATAAACCCACATAAGTCATCAGCATTTCTAAACATTTCCAACCTATCTCAGCAGCAAGAATTAGAAAGAAAAATTCCATTTAAAATCACCCTATACAATATAAAATACTTAGGAATCTGCTGAGACAAACACAGGAACTATATGAATACAACTACAAAACACTTTCCACACAATTAAAACTACATCTAAATAATTTGAAAAACATCGATTATCCATGGGTAGGTTGAGCTAAAATAATTAAAATGACAATCCTACTTAAACTCATTTACTTATTTAATGCCAAACTCATTTTACAACCAAAAAACATTTTTACTGAATTAGGAAAAAAAAAACGTAACAAAGTTCATTTGGAAGAACAAAAGATCAAGGATATCCAGGGAAATAATGAAAAAAAAATGCAAAGGAAGGAGGACTTGCAGTCCCAGATATCAAACTATACTATAAAGCAGTGGTCATCAAAACAATATGGTACTGGCTAAGAGACAGAAAGGAGAATCAGTGTAATAGACTTGGGGGAAATGACCTCAGTAAGACAGTCTATGAAAAGCCCAATGATTCCAGCATTTGGGACAAAAATCCACTATTTGACAAAAACTGCTGGCAAAATCAAAAGACAGTATGGGTGAGATTGGGTTTGGATCAAAATCTCACACCTTACTCCAAGATAAACTCAGAATGTGTGAATGACCTGAATATAAAGAAGGAAACTGTAAGTAAATTAGGTGAATGCAGACTAATATGCATGTCAGATCTTTGGGGAAAAAAGATTTTAAGGCCAACCAAGAGTTAGATAACATTAAATTAAAAAGGTCTTGTATAAACAAAACCAATGTAACCAAAATTAGAAGAGAAGTAACAAACTGGGAAAACATCTTTATAACAAAAACCTCTAACAAAGGTCTAATTACTAAAATATATGAATAGCTTAATCAATTATATAAAAATCAAGCCATTCCCCAATTGATAAATGGGCAAGGTACATGAATAGGCAATTTTCAGATTAAGAAATCAAAACTATTTATAAGCACATGAAAAAGTGTTCTAAATTTCTTATAATAAGAGATGCAAGTCAAAACAAGTCTGAGGTATAATCTCACACCCAACAGATTGGCTAACATGACAGCTATGTAAAGTAGTGAATGCTGGAGGGAATCTGGCAAAGTTGGGACATTAATACATTGATGGTGGAGTTGTGAATTGATCCAACCATACTGGAAAGCAATTTGGAACTACGCCCAAAGGGTGCTAAAAGACTGTCTGCTCTTTGAGCCAGACATATCACTGGTGGGCTTGTGCCCCAAAGAGATAATAAGGAAAAAAAAAACTTTCACCAAAATATTCATAGCTGCACACTTTGTGGTGGCAAAAAAATTCGAAGATGATGGGATGCCTCCAATTGGGGAATGGATGAACAAATTGTGATATCTGTTGGTAATGGGATACTATGGTGCTCAAAGGAATAATGAACTGGTGGAATTCCATGGGAATGGGAATGACCTCCAAGGAAGTGATGCAGAGTGAAAGGAGCAGAACCAGGAGAGCTGATACACTGTGGTTTAATCGAATGTAATGGATTTCTCCATTAGTGACAATGTAGTGAACCAGAACAACTTGGAGGGATTTATGAGAAAAAACACTATCTGCGTTCAGTGGAAAGCCTTGGAGTAGAAACACAGAAGAAAAACAACTGCTTGATCACATGGGTGGATGGGGATATGATTGGGGATGTAGACTCTATATGATCATACTAGTCCAAACATCAGCAGCTTGGGAATAGGTTTTGATCAAGGACACATGTATAACCCAGTGGAATTTCAACTATCAAAAGTGGTCGGGGAGGTGAGGGAAAGAACATGATTCTTATAACCAAGGAAAAATATTCTAAAGTGACTAATTAAATAAAATTTTCAAAAAAAAAAAAAAGAATGGATAGATTTAAGGGATATAAATTTACACTTATCCTTTGGCCCAGAAATACCATTATGAGAATTGTGTCCCAAAGAGATCAAATATACAGGAAAAGGACCTACTTGTACAAAAATATTTATAACAGCTTTTCTTGTGGTGGCAAAGAATTGGAAACTGAAGGGATGCTCATCAGATGGGGAATGGCTCAGTGTGGTATATGATTGTCATCAAATGGTATTGTATCATATGAAATAACAAACAGGATGTTATTGTTGAAATTGTGATAAGACAGATAAAGTGATGCAAGGTAAAGTGATTTCACTTTATAATGTTGTACACAGTAACAGCAATATGTGGAATGATCATATATGAATCACACCTATTATCAACAATGCAAAGATCTAGAACAACTCCAAGATACTCATGATGAAATAGGTTATCTACCATCTTAGAAGGAACTAATCAAGTCTGAATGCTGATTGAAGCATTCTTCACTTTATTTCCTCTATGAATTTTTCTAGTGTAAATCATATGTCTTTTTTAACAGCATTATTAACATATAAATATGTATTGTATGATAACACATGTGTATCTTGTATTACATTATCTGCCTTTTGGGCAAAAGGCATACAGTGGGTGGAGGGAGAGAATATTGATTGTATAAGTTCAAAAAACAATTACTAAAACTGTATTGACACATTAAAATGTTTAAATAAGAGAAAAAAGAATGGGTAGAATTTCAAGATGTGTAGAGGGAAGATATCAGGGACAATTGTGTCCACAAAAGGAAAAAAAAATAAATGGAAATGGCAACGAAAAGAGATTAAATTTAGAAGGACTTGGGATTAGGGGAAGTGGAACTAACCTGGACAGACACCTGATGAGCCAGTGTGAAGAGAATTCACTTAGGAGGGGAAAAGGGAAAGTTGCAGATTTTGGAAGTTGCTTGGTTGAAAATTAGATGATTTATTAATTGAAAAAAACACTACCTTTGGAGTAGGGACATATAAGTTCAAATCTCAGTTATTTTATACTCGATGTGCCTCTTGAGAAGAATTCTTCAAAGGCACACTAGGGTAGTCAAAATAATATTTGTGTCAGAAAACCAGGGTTGGAATCTTAATTGTCACTTACATTTATAGCCTTAAATAACTTGGTTTCTTGATCTGTAAAATTAAAAAAAATTGTACTAAATAATCATTAAATTTCCCTCTCTCCTCCTTTGTAAAATGAATCCTCTAGTTTACAGACCTTTCACTTCATGGACATTAAAGCAGAATAAAAATGTGAATTTGTGTTTATGTTAAACTGCAGGTTTCCTCATATAATCAGAACCAAAAATGATGAGAGTATGGACACAAGAACATTTTAAATTTGATCATTAGATTTTTGTTGTCTTTTTTCAAGTGCCCACCTCCCTCAAAAGGACTTTTGCTTTATTGTCACATTGTTTAGTTCTGTGAAGACTGAGCCACAGCATGAGTTAACAAGGACTGAAACAAAATTCTCAAGTAAACGAGATCATTACTTTTAGGGTGACAAAGAATAAGGAGACTGATTTATTTGCTATTCTGAGTAATCTAAATCCTACTTGCTATAAGCTAACACTCCACTCTCAGACCTAGAATTTCCTTTTTTCATCTACGTCTCATAAAATTCTTAGTTTCATTCACTATTCAATATGGGTGCCATCACTAATGGCAAACTTTTCTTAACATCTTATTGCTATTGACGTCCACAAATTACATTATGTTGATGCCTCTATGCATCTGTTATTCCTCACTAACAATATATTCTGTAAAATGTAAACTCTTTGAGGGCAGAGAATATTTGACTTGTCTATCTCCAGTGCTGAACAAAGTGCCTGGCTAATAGAAAGTGCTTAATAAATCTTTTGTGATTAGATTTTACATGACATCACTTTTCCCCTTTTTGCATCATTTTCTTTTTTCAATAGCTGACTTGAACAGTCAGTTGTCCAAACTGATCAGTTGTCTTGACATTCTATAAACAATCTAAATATATCAAAGCTAATTCCTTTGGAACTAGGCATTTTAATTTTCCCAGAACCAAAAACTCATCACAATTTAATAAATATTTCTCCCCAAAGCTCTCAGATTTTAATTTGTAATTTTGTTACATCTCAACATTTGCAATATCAAATAAAATAAAACTGCTAGGCAGGAAACTAAAATAAGGAACTTGATGCTAGTTAAGTTTCATCTGGAATTTTTTTCTCCTCAGTTTCAAACACATTGGTTGCCTAAAATTCTAGTAGTATATATTTAGAATACACTTTATATCTTTGAGCCAAGATGATACCTACATCTCTCTGAGGAGCACCACTAATGAGTTTTTAGAATCCATAAGCATTAATCATCTATGCAAAAAGAGCTGTTTTCTCTTGCAAGGATTTTCTTTTTTTTTCCCTTATACTAACTCCAGATTTTCTATTGTTGCTCAACAAACTGATTTGTTGCTGCTTTGGGTGAATCAGAAAGGAAAATAATTTGACTTACACCTATTTTTCCTTACTCCCAAGAGAATTCCCCCATCCAGCATCCCTCTCAATCTTCCCAAATGGAGTCCAATATCAACATGTCAGTATTATACTACTTAGGTCAGCCAAAAGCATTTTCTGAATTTAAAGCAGTGTACAGATTGTCACTTCCCAAAGACTGGCAATAACTTTTATTTGAGTACTAGAATGGAATACTAATTTAATTTCTAGTGTAATTTATATACTTCCTCATGAAGGGGAGGGTAGACCAATTTTTAATGAGCTTAAACTGAGCCAGGACAAGGAATTTGTGACTTCTCTCCCACCACTGCCATAGTTTGATAATTACATCCCTTGACTATTTCTGTGTGCCATAGACTTTGAGTCTTTAGTGTAAAGTGACTTATCCAGCACTTAAAATATAGGAACTTCTAAAAATGGCATTAAGATGTATTCTTAATTCTTTCTTAATCTTTTCCTATCCTATGCCAGAAACATTGGTATTATCTTTACTAACTGAGCTAAATCATTTTGTTCCATCTTGTGAGACTGATTCTAGGCAAGTTGTGTAATTCTTCAAGTTGTGTAAACTCTGGCAAACCTCTTTGCCCCTCTGGGTTTCAGTTTTCCAGTCTGTAAAATAAAGGAGTTGGATTTAATGATTTCTAATTTTACTTCCTGCTAATTCCAGGATGGTTTGGCTCCTTTTCATTGATATACTCTCTGCCAATTACCAGTGACCAATCAACATTTTTTTTCTCCCTTGTTTATTCCTCCTTTTAAAAATTCTATCATTGCATATGTATATCTATATCTATATCTATATATACATATATATAATATAGATTTAAGTAATTAGATATTGATACATAATAATCATTAAATATAAAATGTTTTATAATTTTAAAGGGGAAATGACAACATGTTTCTAACCATAGGAATGAAAGAAATAGGGATCCATAGTAGCTTGGCCTCATCTAAGTAATGGAGAATAATAACTGATATGCTTACTTAAAAAAACAAAACCTATAATGTGGTTGAATTATGAATCTTTTCTTTGCTGATTCCCTACTCTCTAATTTCTCTCTTTCTATATACAGAGAGAGAGAGAGAGAGAGAGAGAGAGAGAGAGAGAGAGAGAGAGAGAGAGAGAGAGAGAGAGAGAGCATTAGAATAGCAGTTGGAAGTTTTGGCTTTTTAGTCTTGATCTTGTTGCTAACATATAATATAAACTTTGCAAAGTTCCAAACTTTAGCGGACTTTAATTTCTTCATCTGTCAAACAGGATGGGTTAGAGGTAGACCACATAATTTTTTATGATTCCTTTTAGTTCTGACATTTTACAGGCTGTGAATAAAATCTTGTCTTCACCTAATCCCTTTTTATTGAAATACCCCAATTGTCTTTCATGATAATTTGTTAATTCACTTATATACGAGCTTAGTTCATCATCATCAATTGACTGTGCTAGTTAGCCCTATCTCAAATTGTTAGCAGTATGACTAATCAACAGAAATGCCTTTCTTTGTTATTAGTCTATTTATCTCTGAAAATTACTTTGCTGACTTTCAGATAGAAATTACAGGTTTCTAGGAAGCACTGTACATACTAGATATATACTCACACGTATGTCAATAGCATGATATGTTTAAATATAATACTATATCAAAGACAGTGTGGTTATAATGAAGTAAATATTGACTCTGGAGTCAGGAATACCTGGATTCAAATCCTGCCTCTGACACAACATATACTCTAAGACTATAGCTATGTCATATACTATAAGTTAGAAAAGTTATGATAGACATTATTGCAGAAAATTGCGCAGTGAGAATTCCTTACCTTGAACAAATTATAATTGCAGGACCAAAAAAAAAAAGAGTATAGAAAGCTCAAATCCTGCTTTCTGTAAGAGGATTTCACTCCATCAAGTACATATCTTGCTAATATCTTCTCTCTTCTGAGATTTAACTTCCACTTCCACACATATATGCATAAGGAAGTGGAAGTTAAATATATATGTACTTGTATATGTATATATATATATATATGTATTTTTGTAAAATTTTAGTTTTGTTATATATGTATATATATATTAGTTTTTAGTTTAGTTTTAGTTTGTTATATATGTATATATAATAAAATTAAAATTTTACAGATTTACAAAACATATATATATACAATTGTGATATACATGGTCATTTTCCATGAAGTCTCTGTTATATGAAGTTCTTGAGGTCACTGACCATGTTTTTGGCTTTGAGAAACTGTGGGAAAGTCCACAAGATCCCCATGATCCTTGAACTTAGTCCATCTGTAGTTAACACATGTAAACATGGCCATGTTTACACCGCCAGTGTGAGTCTGAGGTAATTGAATCCAAGTCATCCTGATGCAGTGCTCAGGTAATGCAATACTTCATCCAAGGTTCCCAATTCTATAAAATTGGAATGGAAAATTGCCCTCATGCATTTACAATAACATTGCTAGTAGAAAGTGGGCTAGTGGAATGTTGGGGACATTTTAAGCAGTGTGACACATTTGACAGATTCATTTAATTTAATATAATATGAAGATAGAAACAGGTAAGATAGGATATGAATGTGATTCCTCAGAGAAGAGAATACAAACAAAAAAAAAGTTTTGAAGAAATATCGCACTTTCGCAAATTAATTTCCCCAAAAAAGTAATACCAAGGAGGGGACTTCAAATATAACCACACATAGCACAATACATTTAATATTCACCAAAAGGAAAATTCAACATAAAAAACCTAGTAGGAAAAATAGGTATTTGAAACAATTTGTATTTAGATTTAGAAACTAACATATATTAGATGCTATGAAAAGCAAACGATGATAGAAAAAAATTAACTTCCCTCCCCTGTTATTGAGAGAGTATAGAAATAATTAGGTATATATTTTCCAAAAGAATTATGAAATAATTTTTTCAATCCACAACCTAGAAAAGTTACTAGTGAGGGAGATGGCCTAAAGAGGGGGTAAGAAATGAAAACTTTCAATTACAGTTCTGATTTTCAGACAGCTGCAAGCCAATAGAACAACAAAAGCAAAATTCCCTCATTAAAGAAGAATTGGGTATTGGTTCTTTCAAAGACATGTGTTTAAAAGAAAAAACAATTTCCTGGTTTTCCAACAAGCAAAAAACTCACATCATATATTTATATTTTTTCTCTTCTTAACAAGTATAAGAGTTTATTTTTTTTCCCCTTAAGACCACATGACACTCTTCCAAGTTCATACTTCCTGATCCTAAATATAATTACAATAGTTTTTTTTGCCCCTTTTGGCAGTCCTAATCAAAATTAGGTCGGGGAAGAGAAGGGAAACTATGGTTTCAAATGAGTCACTGCCCCCTCCAACTTTCTGGGAATCCATTTGTACCTGTCTCCCATTAGCCAGGGTGATTCACGATATTGATGTAAGCAATAAACAAAGGCACAGGATGAAGGATGTGGTGTGATCAAGGGCTCATACTTACTGGTGGCTTCTTAAAGTACCACATTAATTTAATTCAGTGCTGCCTGATTTGTACAGCAAGGCAGTTTGCAACAAGTTTGCAATTTCCCACACCTCAGGGTTTAAATCACCTTCAGATTTTATTGCCAACTAGTCCCAAGGTAGGGATGGAAATTTAAACAAACTAGACATATTTACGAGAGAGACAGCATGGCAACAGAGTGGATGGAGAAGTAGCTTCAAAATCCAAAGGACCCATATTTATATCTCACTGATGACATCCTCAGTGGATCACCCTGGGCAAGTTACTTAACTTCTTAGAACCTCAGGAAATTCTCTGTAACATGGGTTTGTTTTAGGCATAAGCAGATATAGTCTGCTGACTTTCTAGTACACAATTCGTGAGCTCTAAAGGATGATATCTGGCTTGTTTTGAGTCACTTCATTTGTTGCTGCTTAAGGAGAGATGATGAAGAGGCGGGACTGGGAAAAAATGTGACAGTTTCTAACTTGTGTTCTCTAGGCTGGAGGCTTCCAGGTTATAAGATGTGACTTTAGTTAGGGGTGAAAAAAAAAAAAACAGCTCCATTATCTATTTACATTATCTATTTTTTGGTGTCATGGCAACCTGGTCCACATGGCAACTAGTTTGGGGGTCCTTCACTAGATACACTTGTACTGGGCCCCAGGATGCCTTTCCTATTCTTCTATGCTTTTTTCTCCTGGAGTACATATATTTGTAGGCTTGAAAGCTGAAAATCTATTACTTCTGATGGTAGTGTCTATGATAGTGTTGAGAGTAAAATCATGTATACTTTTGGTATTTCCTTAAATTCAAGATGTGTCCCAGGACAGGTGCAAAAGACAGATCGTCATTTGTTCTCTAATCTGATACTCCTTAGTTACCAGTAGCCTTTCTGACTTCATTAGAAACAGGCGCTGTATTTAGTTACAAAGATCCCATAACAGAGCAATGATCTCTATCCCTTTATTTATATTCTGCAACAATCTCTTTTAATTTTTTCAATTACACTGAATGAGAATAAATTGCAAAAACAAACCCCTCCAAAATTAACATTATTGCAAAATATACACAAAATTGCTACAATTAATAGGAATCTAGAATCTCATTGATGGTAGGAAAATGTCAGTAAGGGTAAAATCAGATCAAGGGGCCTCTAGAAATATGAAAACAGTAGTCTGTTTGATAAGATAGTAATAAGTTGAACTGAAAATGTAATACCACAAGTTAATATAATTACAAAAAATGTTTTACATACTAAGGATTATCTATCACTTTTCTCACAGATTAGAAGTTTAGTTACTGAGTTCGTTTCTAGTAAATATTCGTTGCACACTGTGGTTCTTTCTGTGTAGTATTTTTCTCTGGAAAGAAATGAACTATTTGCTTCATACTCAATTTCTATCATCCAGTGGGTACCTCTTTTACTTAATCTTTTAGTGGAGAGCCTAATATGAGGCGCAAAACTACATATACACATCAGTTAATGCATATATAATTATATATGATTGAACCACATATATAATTGGATATTATATATCACATATATGTATTAATACATAAATTTGCACATGAAATGGAGAATTAATATGTTTTCTCTATTCATACACTTGTATTTCTGAGCACTTGGTATACATGTGTATTTGTACATATGTGTAGGTAACTGGCATGGATGAGAGGGAGATCCTCATTCTTCATGAGGTAAGCTGGAGTCTCTGTTAACCAAAGCATTCTTTTCATATGTGATGCATTCACTATTTTATAATCCTGGATCAGGTCTGCCTAAGGGGATTTATCTTCAATATATTTGGAGAATTTTGATACATTTTGTGTTATTAGTTTTCCTTAGTTTATAATTATTCTTTTAACTAGATTTGGAGATGGTTTGGGTGTAAAATTACCAGGACTTCTTAGATCCTTGGGAACTCCTAGAGAGAGATTGTTATCTCCACCATCTCCCCATTTCATGTCAAGGCAAGATCTTGATTCTACCCCAACTCATACACTTTCCTCCTTTAAATCACTTTCTGCCCTGCTAATTTTAATAATACAATAAGAATCCATAACCTCTACTTTTTTACAAGGGGAAATAAAAAATGCTAATGAAAGAACTGAAAGCAAAAGAGAAGGAATAATTCATAAATATGATAGCAGGCATCACCAGACTTCATTGCTTGCTGCAACAATTAGCTTTTTTCTACTTCAGAGCCTTTCTCCATATTGGGGAGTAGGGTAGGGAAAAGTAGTTCCAGAGAAGTGGTGTGACATTACTGGCATTTGCTGACAAGGGATAGTAGGGAGGAAAGGGGAACCTTGCTATCATTCCCAGGTCACTACAAAACCTGCTATCAGAAAGATCTGAGTTCAAATCCAGTCTCAAACATTTACTTGCTGTGTGACCCTAGGCTAGGGACTTAACCTCAGTTTGCCTTGGAACCCTCAACAAAATAATGAGAATAACAATAGCATCTATTTCACAGGATTGTTGAAAGGATCAAAAGAGACAATATTTGGAAAGCTCTTGCAGAGTGACTGACACATAGTATGAGGAGAGAATTGAACTCTTTGTTTATTTTTAATGTAGTCAATCAGCAACTTTTAATTTAATCAATCAAGAATTTCAAGTGCCTCTACTTAGTACTTGGTAGGTCATTAGGTAAAAGAGTTCACAAGTCACTGCAAATTGAGAGGCTTGATATATTCCCATGAAGTGGGAGAAAGACAGTAAATGACATGGAAAAAGGACTTGTGTGAGGACTCTCTCTCTCTCTCTCTCTCTCTCTCTCTCTCTCTCTCTCTCTCTCTCTCTCTCTCTCTCTCTCTCTGTGTGTGTGTGTGTGTGTGTGTGTGTCTCTACTCCAGCTGCCTTTATACGCCATCTGTGTTTAATGCCCTGAGCCTGGCACAGCTGTGCCAGCAAGGTACTTCCTCCAGACTAGTGCCTTTACCCACACAGAGATTCCAGCTACTGCTGGAGGCTTAGCAGTGTAGGTGGAAGGGGTCCTGGCACCTTCCTTCTTCCTTCCCCTTAAACCCATGTGTTCTAGAATTCAGGCTTTTTTGGGGGGGTGTATCTTTTAGGTTCGGTACAGCAGGAGGGTCCCCTAGTCCTGTCCTTTTGTTAGATTTGGTTTTCAGTCCCCTTGAAGCAAAAAGTTTTTGATTTGGTGTGGAAGGGTTTGAGGAGGTCTGAACTTTTCCTGTCTCTAAAGCCACCACCTTGACTCTGCTCTGCCTTTGAAATATTGCCTTTGAAATATAACCAAACTCATGACAGCCATTACAAGTCCTCATTCTCTCCCCTTGAAAACAACAGCAATCTATTGACAAAACACACACACACACACACACACACACACACACACACACACACACACACACCCAAGTCACTGATATTTGGTTTATGCTTTTGTAACAGGCAAAGAGTTATACTATGAAATTCCTCATACCTCTGAGGAAATGTTAGTTTTTCCCCCCCATACAATCATCTCTTCTATAGACCACTGTCCTTAATATATAATTATCTACCATTCTCATAAAAAAGTAAGATGTGGTGGTTGCCCTGAGTCTTAAAGAACTGGCTTCAAACATTGATTCTTCTCCTTACTAACTGACTTTAGAAATGACCTTTAATATCTCTGAACCTCAGGCAACACTCAAAGAATATAACCTATAGAAGGATTAAAGTTTCTGTTCAAAGAGGAAGTTCCCAGACTTCCAAATTACATAATATTGAAAATAATATTATATAGATCTGCATCTATATATGAATATATATACATATATTCACATGCATATATAGACATATTTAACTGTAGACATAGAGAGACAGAGATCATAATAGTTAACATTTAGATAGTTCTTATTCTGTGCCAGTCATTGTCCTGAGCAACTTACAAATATTATTTCATTTATCATCACAGCAACTCTTCAAAATGGTGCTATTATTAACTATATTTTAAAAGAAATAAACCAAGACAAGTGGATATTAAAGGGCTTTCCCAGATTCACACAGCTACTAAGCATCTGAGGCTAGATTTGAAATCAGGTCTTCCTGACTTCAGAGATATAGTTTGCAATGTGGGACTTTAAGTCCAGGTATCCTTTAAGTGGAGAAGGAAATAGCAAACCACTCCAGTATCTTTGCCAAGAGAACACTAAATGGGGTTATGAATAATCAGAGACTGAAGTAGTTGAGCAATGAAAAAAATCCACTCTTAAAAGTCTAGTGTTTTAGGAATATAGAAGGAAACTTGGAAAACTAGATGTAATATGAAATGATTTTCTCACACTCTAGTTCCTCCAAGGTCAAGTTCCAAGGCCAAGTTCCTCTCACAGGAAGTGACATGAAACATAAAGGTAGTTCCTTACATCACTTCCTATGTCTTACATGTACCAATGGTGGCTTAAACTTGGTTTTGGACTGCTCAGGGGTCAGTCAGTTGCTCCTGATTTGTCACTTGCTAGCACATGTGGGTCATAGACTTTCCTCCCCCACACTTAATCCTTAAGTGGGGGGTGTATACATTCCTAGTTACTATAATTCTAAAGACTAAGCAGGGTAGAATAAATCTAAAATTCAAAAACTGGAGGGAATACACACCTAGAATCATGAAAGTAATTGAGTAATGATGACATCTCCAAAAGAAAGGAGGATATGCTTTCCTGACATAAGCAGTCTTTATGAATATACTTGTCAATGCCAATAATTGACCAGTTAATAAAATGATTTGTGAAAAGATCAACTTGATGAAAATCAACTTAAATCATAACTATGGGTGATCATTTTAATCATGTTGAGAGACATACAGATCATGAGTTCCCATGTTTTCTAATATCTATTGTTGTTGATCATTGGGTTACTCCATTCATTTTGAAGGGTTTTAAATTCAAAATCCAGTCTTTTTGGTTATTAAATTCACCTGAGTGGCAACTAGAATAGTAGCATAATAATGATGATACTAATACCTTGGCTTTATATTGGGACTTCCCATATGTCTACTCTATATGAAAATTTCCCCACTGTGCCAAAAGGGAGTAAACACATTAATAATTTCTGGTGTTGTTTTATTCTTAGCAAAATTTATCTAAGGAAAAATAAAACACTTTCCTTAACTCATTAACCAACCAATCCTCCAGGGCACAAAGGAAAGTGATTAATATTATCTCTGTTTGCAAATGGAGAAAATGAAAGAGAACAGTTAAGTGACATGGATTAAGTCATTCAGCCATGCAATGTGGGAGTCTGAAAAAAATGACAAATTGTGACTTACAACTATTTAGCAGAGGCAGCATGGAAGGAGGAAATCTGAAAATATTCTGAAATAATCAGACTTTAAACTTAAAGGATACATGTAGATTATTTAATACAACTCTCATTTTACAGAGTAAGGAACAGAAGTCCAAAGAAGGGAACAGATTTGTCCCAGGTAATAGAGATGGTAAGAGAACTAGTAATCAAACCTAGGTTCCTTTATCTTAAAGCATTGATCTTACACCATGTCCAAAATTTCCTTATATCAAAACTAAATTCATATTGGGTCATTGTCCCTGATTGGTCCTCATTTTACTCTCCAAGACTACAAAAATTGAACTGAATCTGTTGTTTACAAAATAAGTTTTTAAAATTATTGAAGACATCTAATCATGTTTAATCATGTACAGGGTAAGTATATACAATCTCTTCAACAAATTTTCATGCGAAAAATTTTCTAAGCTCTTCACTAGGAAATTCTTTGATCAAATTTCAACTTATCAATACCTTTCATAAGATATAGCAGCCAGACCTGCAAATATCAGTCAATTTGAATTCATACCAAGGTAGAGTACAATTATGAATGGACACTACTTCTATTAATCAACAAATCTATGAACATTGGCAAAGTGCTTGCTATATAAGAGGTATTGTGAAGTCTACAGGCAAACATACATTTTTAATCAATTTGAGTTAATTTATTTTGTCAAATTAGAATATTATTCCTTGGTTACAATAATCACACTATTTCACTCCCTCCCCTCCACCCACTCTTCCCTAAAACAAAGCTCAATTTCATTGGGTATTACTTGTGTCCTTGATCAGAACCCATTTCCAAGTTGTTGTTTACACTAGGATTTTCATTTAGAGTCTACATCCCCAACACTATGCCTTCGACCCATGTATTCAAGCAGTTGTTTTTCTTTGGTGTTTTTACTCCCACTGTGTTTCCTCTGGAAGTGTATAGTGGTTTTCCTCATAGGTTCTTCCAAGTTGTTCAGAGTCATTGCATTGCCACTAATGGAGAAGCCCATTACATTCGATTGTACCATAGTGTATCAGTCTCTGTGAACAATGTTTTCCTGGTTCTGCTCCTCTCACTCTGCATCAATTCCTGTAGGTTGTTCCAGTCACCATGGAATTTCCTCCACTTTATTATTCCTTTGAGCACAATAGTATTCCATCACCAACATATACCACAATTTGTTCAGCCATTCCCCAATTGAAGGGCATCCCCTCATTTTTCAATTTTTTGTCACCACAAAGAGGGAAGCTATGAATATTCTTTTACATATCTTTTTTTCCTTATTATCTCTTTGGGGTACAAACCCAGCAGTGCTATGGCTGGATTAAAGGGCAGACAGTCTTTTATTGCCCTTTGGGCATAGTTCCAAATTGCCCTCCAGAATGGTTAGATCAAGTCACAGCCCCACCAGCAATGCATTAATGTACCAACTTTGCCACATCCCCTCCAGCATTCATTACTTTCCTTTGCTGTCATGTTAGCCAATCTGCTAGGTGTGAAGGGATACCTCAGAGTTGTTTGGATTTGCATTTCTCTGATTATAAAAGATTTAGAACACTTTTTTATGTGCTTAGTAGTAGTTTTGATTTCTTTAAGTGAAAATTGCCTATTCATGTTTCTTGCCCCTTTATCAATTGGAGAATGGCTTGATTTTTTGTACAACTGGTTTAGCTCTTTATAAATTTGAGTAATTAGACCTTTGTTAGACGTTTTTGTAATGAAGATTGTTTCTTACTTTGTTGCTTCCCTCCTAATTTTTGGATGCATTAGTTTTGTTTGTACAAAAACTTTTTAATTTGATGTAATCAAAACTATTATTTTTACATTTGGTGATTATTTCATACTTCTTGCTTGCTTTGGTTCCTTTCCCAAAGATCTGACATGTATACTATTCTGTGTTTGCCTAATTTGCTTATACTTTCCTTCTTTATATTCAGGTCATTCACCCATTCTGAGTTTATCTTAGTGTAGGGTGTGAGATGTTGATCCAAAATCAATCTCACCCGTACTGTCTTCCAATTTTCTCAGCAGTTTTTATCAAAGAGTGTGATTTGGTCCCCCAAAATGGGATCTTTCAGTTTATCATAGACTGTCCTGCTGAAGTCATTTACCCCAAGTCTATTCCACTGATCCTCCTTTCTGTCTCTTAGCCAGTACCAAATTGTATTGGTAACCGCTGCTTTATAGTATAGTTTGAGATCTGGTACTGCAAGTCCTCCTTCCTTTGCATTTTTTTTTTCATTATTTCCCTGGATATCTTTGATCATTTGTTCTTCCAAATGAACTTTGTTATGTTTTTTTCTAATTCCATAAAGAAGTTTTTAGGTAGTTCAATGGGTATGGCACTAAATAAGTAAATTAATTTGGGAAGGATTGTCATTTTTATTATGTTAGCTCATCTTATCCATGAGTAGTCGATGTTTTTTCCAATTCTTTAGATCTAGTTTTAATTGTGTGGAGAGTGTTTTGTAGTTGTGTTCATATATTTCCTGTGTTTGTCTTAGCAGATAGATTCCTAAGTTTTTTATATTGTCTAGGTTGACTTTAAATGGAATTTTTCTTTCAAATTCTTCCTTCTGAGATGAATTGAAGATATATAGAAATGCTGATGACATGCAGGTTTATTTTGTATCCTACAACTTTGCTAAAATTGTTGGCTATTTCCATTAGGTTTTTGGTTGATTCCCCAGGATTATTTAAGTAAACCATCATATCATCTGCAAAGAGGGATAGCTTGGTCTCCTCATTACCAATTTTAATACCCTCAATTTCTCTCTAATTGCTACTCCTAGTTTTTCTAGTACACTGATAGCCAATAGAGGGATTAATGGACATCCGCATTGCACTCCTCATCTTATTGGGAAGGCTTCTAGTTTATCCCCATTGCAGATGATGTTGGCTGATGGTTTCAGATATATACTGCTTATTATTTTTAGGAACGACCCTCCTATTCCTATGCTTTCCAGTGTTTTCTAAAGAAATGGGTGTTGTATTTTATCAAAGGCTTTTTATGCTTCTATTGAGATAATCATGTGATTTTTGTCAGTTTGCTTGTTAATATGGCCAATTATGTGGATGGTTTTCCTCACATTGATCCATCCTTGCATTCCTGTTATGAATCCTACCTGGTCATAGTGAATAATCCTTGTGATGACTTGCTGGAGTCTTTTTGTTAGTATCCTATTTAAGATTTTTGCATCTATATTCATTAGGGAGATTGGTCTATAGTTTTTTCTTCTCTTTTTTTTTTACCTTTCTGGCTTTGGGATCAGTACCACATTTCTGTCATAAAATGAATTTAGTAGAACTCCTTCTTGGCTTATTCTGTCAAATAGTTTGTATAATATTTGGATTAGTTGTTATTTAAATGTTTGATAAAATTCATTTGTGAATCCATCAGGACCTGGGGATTTTTTCTTAGGGAGTTCTTTGATGGCTTTTTCAATTTCTTTTTCTGATATGGGGTGGTTTATGTAATTTATTTTTTCCTCTGTTAGGCTAGGCAATATATATTTTTGTAAGTATTCTTCCATGTCACCAGGATTGCCATATTTTTTGCCATATCATTGAGCATAGTAGTTTTTAATGATTGCCTTAATTTCCTCTTCATTAGAGGTAAGGTCTCCCTTTTCATCTTGGATGCTGTCAATTTGTTTTTTTTTCTTTCCTTTTTAAAATTAGACTGACTAGTACTTTGTCTATTTTATTATTTTTTAAAGTACCAGTTTCTAGTCTTATTTATTAAATCAATAGTTCTTTGATATTCAATTTTATTAATTTCTCCTTTGATTTTTAGGATCTCTAATTTAGTCTTCATTTGAGGATATTTAATTTGTTCACTTTGTAGTTTGTTTTTTTTTAATTTGCATACCCAATTCATTGACATCTACCCTTCTTAATTTGTTAATATATGTACTCAAGGATTTAAATTTCTCTCTGAGTACTGCTTTGGCTGCATCCCATAGGTTTTGAAAGGATGCCTCATCATTGTCATTTTCTTCAATGAAGTTATTAATGGTTTCTACGATTTGGTCTTTAACTAATCGGTTTTGGAGAATCGTATTGTTTAATTTCCAATTAATTTTTTATTTGCCTCTCCTTCTACCCTCACTAATTATTATTTTCATTGCATTGTAATATCATAAGTTTGCATTTATTATTTCTGCCCTTTTTCACTTGTTTACAATGTTTTTATGCCTTGGAACACGGTCAGTCTTTGGTAATGTAGTATGTGCTGCTGAAAAGAAGGTATATTCCTTTTTGTCCCTATTTATTTTTCTCCACATGTCTACTAACTCTATTTTTTCTAAAATTTCATTCACTTCTCTTGCCTCTTTCTTATTTATTTTTTGGTTTGATATATCTAATTCAGATAGAGGAAGGTCCAGGTCTCCCACTAGTATAGTTTTTCTATCTATTTTATACTTGAACTCCACTAGTTTCTCCTTTAGAAATTTAGATGATATGCCATTTGGTTCATACATATTTCCTCATTGTCTATACTGCCTTTTATCAGGATGTTATTACCTTCCCTATATCGTTTAACTAGATGTATTTTTACTTTGTCTTTCTCAGATATCATGATTGTGACTCCTGCCTTCTTTTTATCAGTTGATGCCCAATAGATTTGGCTCCATCTTCTTACTTTTGCCCTATGTGTATCTACTTTCCTCATGTGTGTTTCTTGTAAACAGCATATGGTAGGGTTTTGGACTATTAAACACTCTGCTATGGGCTTGCATTTTATGGGTGAGTTTATTCCATTCACATTCAGAGTTATGATTACCAGCTTTGTATTTCCCAGCATTTTGATTTCTACTCCTGGTTTTGCCTTTTCTTCTTTCACTATTTCCTTCTACACCAATGTTAGTTTATAATCAGTCCCCCTAGTTCCTATCCTTATTTTACTTCCCTTTCTACCACCTCCCTTCTTATTCCCCCCTTATTTTCCCTGTAGTCTTTCTAAAATCAATCTCCACACCCTCCCTCCTTTTTACTGCTTCCCTCCCCATCAGTCTGTTTTTTACCCTTCTACACCCCTATAGTGTGCAAATCTTTTCTCTGCCCCAATGGATTGGATTGTTCTTCCCTCTTTGGGTCAATTTCAAAGCACATAAAAGTTGAGTCTTTCCTATCTCCAACCTCTTTACCCTTCCAGTATATTGATGTTCTACACCCTCCCGCCATGAGCTTCTTTTTGACATATAAATTTACCCCCATTTGTTTCTTTTCCCATTTCTTTTAGTGTTAATCTCTTTTGTTAGTTCTAGTTGTATATATAAATATGTATATATTTATATATATACACATGTATATGTATTTATGCATGCATATATCTATATATCTATTTATGTCTTGTCCTTTCATACTATACAGTTTGTCACTGTTCCCTCTAAGTGTAATTTTTCTAGCTGTCCAGCTGATAACTACAGTTTTTTAAGTGTTACCAATGACCTCTTTTCTTATAGGGATATGTAACATTTTAACTTATTGAGTCTCTTTTTAAAAAGGATTTTTGTTTGTTTTTTGTTTTATTTTTCTTTTTTCCCCTTTTTAAATTACCTTTTGATGATTCTCTTGAGTTCTCTGCTTGGGCATCGAATTTTCTGTTCAGGTCTGGTCTTTTATTTACAAATTCTTCTATTTTGTTGAATTACCATACTTTCTCCTGTAAAAATATAGTCAGTTTTGCTGGATAGTTGATTCCTGGTTGTAGATCTAGTTCCCTTGCTTTCTGGAATATCATATTCTATGCCTTTGGGTCCTTCAGTGTAGATGCAGCCAGATATTGTGTTATCCTCACTGTGGTTCCTTGGTATATGAATGACTTTGTCAAAATAGAAATATAGAAATCCCCTGTATATTTAGTTTGAGGGTATAAATCCCAGGTTTTGACTTTGTCACAGGAGAGGTTTCCCCCTGAGGAAAGGTCCCACTTCACCTGACAATAGACATCCACTTCAGGTGGGGAGGTAAACTCCATCTGAAGTCAAGTAGCTCTTTTGTCTCCAGAAGCCTTTCCCAATATATCACACCCTCCTTACCGAGGATCAAACTCAGGACCTTCAGCTTGTGACACTGAAGTGCTACCTACTGTGCCAAAGCTGAAGTGGATGTCTATTGTCTGATGAACTGGGATCTTCCCTCAGGGGGAAAGCTCTCCTGTGACAAAGTCAAAACCTGGGGTTTATACCCTCAAACTAAATAAACTAGGGATTTCTATATTTCCATGTTGACAACTTTTTCATGGCAGCTTGTCATATCTTCTTTTTTTTGTCTAATAGTTCTTGAATTTGGCTATAACATTCCTGGGTGTTGTCAGTTGAGGATTAAGTACAGGAGGTGATATGGGGATTCTTTCAATCTCCACTATTCCCTCCTGTTCTAGAATATCAGGGCAGTTTTCTTGAATAATTTCTTGTACTATTGTGTCCAGGCCTTTTCTTTTGTCATGGTCTTCTGCTAGACCAATGATTCTTAAATTGTCTCTCCTTGAACAATGTTCTAAATCCTCTGTTTTATGAATGAGATGCTTCATATTTTCCTCAAATTTTTCATTCTTTTGGTTTTGTTTTATAGTTTCCTACTGCCTTGTGATGTCACTTAATTTTAGTTGTTGTATTCTGGTTCTTAAAGACTGGGTTTCATCCCTGGCTTTTTGGTCACCCTTCTATTTCTGGTCTGATTTTCAATGGAGGTCATCTTTCATCCTCTTTACCTCATCTTTCATCTTCTTTTTCTCATCTTTCATCTCCTTTGCCTCATTTTCCAGCTGTTTGATTTTGGCTTTCAAGGCACATTTTTCTCATTTTTGGTTCAAGCTCCTCTGTTTCCAGATGACTTATCGTATTTTTTAAGTTCTTTCCCCAATTGTCTTCAACCTCTCTTAATTGTGTTTTGATTTGAATTTTGAGTTGTTCCAAAGCCTGTGTCCAATTCACTGGGTTTCTGATTTATCGTTTGCTGATCCCTCCCTCTCTCTTCACATCGCTATATAGAAGCTCTCTATTGTAGTTTCTTTCTTCTTTTTATGTTTGCTCATATTCACCCCTTCTTTGCTCCCCATATTTGTCTGTGCTCTTGCTCCTCTCATTTTTTTTTTGTTATGGGGGATTCTGTCTTGGAGCTTTGACAGAATATCTCTCGGTGCAGTCTGTGGGGAAGGATTGTTGGTGTTTTAAGCTTCCCTGTCCTCTGGAGGCTTTTGATTTGATTAAAGTCCAACAGTCAATGTGGGAGGGGGGTGGAGCCTGGCCTTCCCTGAGTTCTGAAGACTTTTGATGTGAGTAAGTTCAGCTGGGTTGGGCTGGGTGTGCTCTGTGGCCAAAACTTCCTAGATGGCTGGAGCAAATATGGATGATCTCCACAGCTCTGGCCAGGCTGCCAGCTCTTTGCTCACTCTCCAGCTCCTTCCCCTCCATATGTGTTCAATGCTCTGAGCTTGGCACAGCCCTGCCCACAAGATACACCCTCCAGACCAGCACCTTTGCCTGCCCAGAGGTTTCCTCTGTTGCTGGAGACTCAGGGCTCTTGGTGGGCATGGGGAGGGGTCCTGTGACTTTACTTCTGCCTTCCCATTAAACAAGAGTGTTCTCAGATTTTGGCTGAGGGGGGGGGGGTTGGGCAAGGGAGGCTCAGTTCATGTTTCTGTGCAAGCTTTACCTCCTTATTATAGTGTGGAAATTTTCAAACTCCACGTACCTTTGCCTCTATGGGGTACTGGGGAGTACTTGGGAGTCCTTCTGTTCCTCCAAAGGTGATTTTTATGCTCCTTTGATGTAGTCTATTTCGTTAGGTGCCAGGGAGAGGAAGCGTGTGGCTTCTCGATTGCAGCCATGATTACCCAGAAGTACCCCAAGCATACTTTTTAAAATGCTATAATGCTACTACTACTACCACCACCACTATTACAAGAATCTTCTTTCTTTGATTATTACAACAATCTTTTTTCTTTTTTACTTCCTTTCTTGTTGTTGTTGTTTTTCTTTTCCTTCTTTTTCTTCTTCTTCTTTCTTCACTACTGCTACTGATGATGATGAGGAGGAGGAGGATAGAAATTGGATAGTGATCAAAGTTTGCAAAATGCTTTACAAATATTGTCTCATTTTATCCTCACAATCCTGGAGACAGATGGCTCATTTTACAGATAAAGAAAAGAGATATCAAATTATTGAATTATCTTTTTGAGGGTCACACAGCTAGAAGGTTTCTAATCCTAGATGTGAACTGTGTTTTTTTTTTTTTACTCCAGACCCAGGATTATATTCACTGTGCCACTTTAGATGATATTTCATACAATGGACTCTTATTAGGTATACAATCCTTTAATGTCTCTGGTAATTTTTTGAATAATTCAATTCAATAAACATTTATTAATCATCTACATATTATATGATAGGCATTGTGCTAAGAATTGGATATATAAATAAATAAAAGAAAGTTAGTCCCTGACCTTAAAAAGCTTACAACTTATTGGGGAAAAAAGAACACAGAAGGAAGATGAAACAGAGTACCTGGGGATAGATAAAAATATAACCAAAGTGGGGACATGATGATTATAAAGTCAAATCCAAGGAGTTATTGGGAATATTATAGATTTGAGGTTAATTAAAAGAGATTACAGCCTAAGGAATACTATCTCAGGGTCTGAGGCCTAGTTTAGAACTTGGAGCCAGAGTTCCTGCTGGAATTATAAGGAACTGATGAGGGTTGGATTTTCTACCTGTCAGATTCTCTGGAAACTTACCTTGGCTTTGGAGGCTGGTGGGTTTTGGCTCTCTGGGAATTTCCTTTGAAACCTTGGGAAAACCAGTTTGACAGTTTGGAAGAGAGAAAGTGAGTTTGGCAGTGACTACAGGGGAAGACTAACAGAAAGAAGAAAGATCTTTTTTCTGTTATCCCTGTGAGCCTGTAGAGTGAAGGCAAGACTTTGGGCCTACTGAGACCAGGAAGCCATCTCTGGTTGACCAGGCCCAACCCTGACAAGGCTGACATTAGAGTGGTGAAGTATAAGGATACTTGGAGACAGTACTTTAAGAAATATATGTGTATATGTATATATATATATATATATATATATATATATATATATATATATATATATATATACATATATGTTTAAAGGATATTAGAAATAGGTTTATATAAGTAGAAATTGGGTTTAGATAGAGATAAGGAGGTAGAACAGGTCTGGGAATTCCCAGAAGGAAACGGTCTTCCTGAGAAGCCTTAAGTTGGCATGGTTTGAAGTTAGTTATCCCCTTTGTATTAGGGAACTTATCCTAAAACCTTTTCGCCTTTCCTTTAAACTTTTTCAAACCCATTAAATAGGTTTTATTTCCTAAATCTGTCTCCTAGCTGCTCACTCGGTGTAGGCCAAAAGCAGTTACCTTGAGCATAAGCTAGCCCTTACCAACAAACAACAAAGCAGAAACAAAAAGATTCTGTTTCCAAAATATACTTTAGAGAGTGCAGCTACTAGGAAATGGCTAGACTGATAGTTCTCTTTAAATGGAGGTTTTATGGAAGGTTTTGCTCCATTCTCAAGCTCTTGTAATATTTATTGGGAAAGATTGAGGGGATAGAAAAAACAAGGGATAAGGAAGGTTTGTAGCATATTTCATATTTCTAGTTTCCTTTCCACACTCTCTAACCAAAAAGCTGAGTCTATTAAGGGTAAGGATGATGTGTGAGTGCCAGAGCTAATTCAGTTTCTAGCAGGCGGATGAGTTTCCTAGTGATGACATATCCTTGTGAACAAGGTGGTGATAGTGATAATGAAATCAAATCCAACATGTGAAAAGATCTTTCACCTAAAGTTTTTTTTTCCTCTTATCTAATTATATAGTTATTCTCATCTTTCATAATTATAAACTTCACCTTCACAGATTAATTTCCTTAATGCGTCTCTAAATCTTTATGGATCTCAATATTGTTTTCTACATGTCAGTCATCCCTTTTAATTTTCTGCCATTCAAACAAGTGAATGACCCAGCACAAGAACAAGTATTGAATCTATTATGTAAAGAAAAATAATAATTGTTTGACTTTAAATAAATCCCACCTTTAGTGCAAAATTCTACTTCACAAGCATAAATATTTACTAGTTAAACTATTCTTTTATCAGTAAAAATTTTCAGGTATGTGCTTACTGATGATGTTTAACTGTAAAATCTAGCGATAGTCAGAGGTCACTATTTCATATATATTTACAAAAATAAACTTTTACATTTAGAGATTTTGCTTGCATCTATTAATGATTGAAGAGCAGATTTTATATTTTCAAAATAGGAAGGCAACTTTTCAGTTCATCATTTACAATGATCGTAAATGCTTCTTCAGGATGTTTTGATAGAGAAAATTTCAGCTGCCTTCCATTTAGCCTGAACTGAAAAGCACATAAAATGACATTGCGAAGAGAGGACTCGTATAAAGTAAGAGATGAGAACATAACCACCAGATGGGAAATGTATTTCCAATGCCTGAGAAAAATGCAGTAAAATTGACATAGAAAATGCTGAACTGTAGGAACCCAACAATAGCCATTACAGCTTGCTTGGCATTGGGCACATATTTGCAGTGTCATTCATAAAATTTTAATGAACAGCCATTAAATGGAGCACAAAAGAGATATTGCTATGGTCTGCTAAGTATGAGTGCTGGATTAATACCTATCATTAGGGCCATGAAAATGAGAGAAACTCCAGAAGCTTCAATGATTGATGAAAACAAGGCTTCAGTGAATGTTGAACACAAATGGCAGAAAGAAATCAAGCAGGTATGAAAACAATTTATTCCTCTTACATATATGGATAATCTTCCAAAAAACAATGTCAAGTCAACACATATTTGTTAAGTGCCCACAAAGTGCTAGAGTTAAGGATACTAAGGAGAACAAAAAATAGTCCCACTGTATTAGGAAGTCCCAATTAAATGAAAGTAAATTAAAAAACAGGCAAATATATACAAAGCAAATATCTTCAGAATGAATTGGAAATCATTCTTTTAAGGAAAAGAACTAGAATTAAGGTGAAAAGGAAGCATGTACAAATCACTTCATTTCTCTAATCTGTCATTTCTTCATCTGTAAAAAGTACATTTAACTTTCTCAGGGTGGTAGAACAGATGAGATAAGATAATGTGCTCAAAATATTTTATAAAGCTTTAGATTCAATACACATACAAGTAATTGTGGTGGTGGTGGTGGTGATTGTGATGATGATAATAAAAATACACACTATTACATGACAATAAGCAGATCAAGATAAATTGTGATGCAATGGTTCCTAACCTCCTCTGGGGATGTGTGAGTGTGTACAAGTGTTTATGTGTAATGGAGTCTTCTATTCTGATGAAATACATAAGATTAGAAAGTATTCAATGAATTAATGTCCCTACTTTGCCACATCCCCTCCAGCATGTAATGATTAAAAAGGTGGGAGCCATAAACTGTGGCTATTAAAATGGTTTCAAATAAAAAATATAGTGGTCGCCAGGGAAAAATTCCGAAATATAAAATATACCCAAGTCAGCTGAGTTTTATAGAGATTTTAATTAATACAAATAAGGAATTAATAAAAGAGAGAGAGTAAAAGGAATCAATGAGAAAAAGAGATGGGCCAGCATAGGCCAGAGCCTTAGGCCAGCCTAGGCTTTTAAGCCTTAAGAGAGAGATCAGTCAGTCTTTTATCAACTCACCACAAGATTTGTCCAAGCAAGACTCTAGTGTTCAGAGACCCACCAGTTCAGCTTTGGTCAGCTCAAAATCTCCTCCAATTCAGCTTTTCCCAGCTGAATCTCCAGAGAACTCTTTTTTACCTCCTTTTGAAGAGAATTTTTTTCTATGTCACCTCCCCTAAGTTCTCACATCTACCAATCACAGTAGACATTTTCCAAAGGACTGACCATTCTTAATTCACACCAGAGTAGACTAAACTTTTATTAAGTTCACAATTGAGTAGACTAAAACCTCTGAGTAACTTCTCACCTCTTTTCCACTTGCAAGTTTACAAGTTGCCTGACCTTTATAGGTACTTAGCACCCTTTTGTATTAGATCTAAAAATAGGCACAGCTTAAGAGCTTTTGCCTTACTATAAGTATGGGTTAAGTATTTTTCATTGTTCAGCAAGGAGTTTACAACTTTATCTTCCCCTAAATTATGCTTAAGTATGGGTGAAGTAGAGTTCTCACATTCCTGACTAAGTCCCTTCATTGTTTAAAGTGGGGAATGGTCTTAACCAAGTGTTCTGAAGTAGTGTCTGAGAATTTTTAAGATTCATACGCATTCATTACTTTCCTTTGCTGTCATGTTAGCCAATCTGCTAGGTGTGAAGTGATACCTCAGAGTTGTTTTGTTTTGCATCTCTCTGATTATAAGAGATTTAGAACACTTTTTCATGTGCTTATTAATAGTTTTGATTTCTTTATCTGAAAACTGCCTATTCGTGTCCCTTGCCCATTTATCAATTGGAGAATGGCTTGATTTTTTGTACAATTGATTTAGCTCTTTGTAAATTTGAGTAATTAAACCTTTGTCAGAGGTTCTTATGAAAATTGTTTCCCAATTTGTTGCTTCCCTTCTGATTTTAGTTACATTGGTTTTGTTTGTACAAAACCTTTTTAATTTGATGTAGTCAAATTTTTTTTAATTTTATTTATTTTTATTTAATTTAAATTTAAATTTAAAATTAAATTTAAAATTAAAAAATAAAAATTAAATTAATAATTTAAATTATTTATTGTTATTAATTCATTGCTGGTGGGGTTGTGAATTGATCTAACCATTCTTGAGCGCAATTTGGAACTATGCCCAAAGGGCCCTAAAGGACTGTCTACCCTTTGATCCAGCCATAGCACTGCTGGGATTGTACCCCAAAGAGATAATAAGGAAAAAGACTTTAACAAAAATATTTATAGCTGCACTCTTTGTGGTGGCCAAAAATTGGAAAATGATGGGATGCCCTTCAATTGGGGAATGGCTGAATAAATTGTGGTATATGTTGGTGATGGTATACTATTGTGCTAAAAGGAATAATAAAGTGGAGGAATTCCATGGAGACTGGAACAACCTCCAGGAAGTGATGCAGAGCGAAAGGAGCAGAACCAGGAAAACAAACATGTACACAGAGACTGATATACTGTGGTACAATCAAAGGTAATGGACTTCTCCATTAGGGTCAATGCAATGTCCCTGAACAGTTGACAGGGATCTTTGAGAAAAAACACTATGCACAAGCAGAAGACAAACTGTGGGAGTAAAGACACCGAGGAAAAGCAACTGCTTGACTACAGGAGTTGAGGGGACATGTCTGAGGAGAGACTCTAAATGAACACACTAATACAAATACCAACAACAAGAAAATGGGTTTGAATCAAGAACACATGTGATACCCATTGGAATCGTGTGCCAGCTATGGGAGATGTGTGGGGGGGAGGAAAAGAAAATGATCTTTGTCTCCAATGAATAATGTTTAGAAATGACCAAATAAAACAATGTTCAAAAAAAAAAAGGAAGTATTCAATATAAATAGCATTGAGGTATATTAAAATGCCATTTAAAAATCAAATATACTTATTCCAAATTACAGCCTCTGTGTTGGAGGTTGGGGAAAGAAATAATGTTGGACATTGCAAAGTTTTTCAAAAAATCCTCCAGACAGAACTGATGCTCTCTTTCAACACGTCCAGTTTGTTTTTATATGGAATTATTAATCCATATAAAGTTCAGAGTTATTGCTACTTAATAGCATATTTTTGAGGGGAAAACTATTTTTAGCTTGGTAATCCAAGTGCTTATTGTAGTAACCAGAACATAGTAGACACAAATGTCTGATGATCTTTATCAATCAAGAAATCAATTAATTTAGTGGCTACTATATGCCATTTATTACACTCAGCACTTTGATTGCAAAGCCAAAAAGAAAGAAATAGTTTCTGCCCTCAAAAATCTTTTATTCTATTGAATAAAATTAATGAAAAGAGGCAAAAGACATTCTGTGCCCTCAAGGAATTCACAATATAATGGAAGAAAACATGAAAATCAATGAATACAAAGTGAATATGTACAGGGTAGTAGTTCTTGTTGAGTATTTTCAGTCCTGACTGGCTCTATGTGGCTCCAACTTAGCACAACTTGGGGCTTTCTTAGCAAAGATACTAAAGTGTTTTGCTCTTTCCTTCTTCAAATCATTTTATAGATGAGGAACTAAGACAAGCAAGGGTAAAGTGACTTACCCAGGCTCACATAGCTGTTAAGAAAAGGCAAATTTGAATTCAAGGAGATGAGCCTTCTTGACTTCATGCCTACAACTCTATCCATTGTGGCACCTAGCTACACCCTATACAGAATTAATGAGAAATAATTGACAGAGGGAAAACAGCATTACAAATAAAAAGCTTTGAGGAACTGTGACAGAGGCTGGCATTAAAGAAAAAGTGCCAGGCTGAAGAGTGTGAAATTGATGACCTCGACAGGGGAGGGGCCCCAGGAGTGGAATCCAGAGGAGGAGAAGACTGGCTGCTAGAGTGGTTGATCTCTCAGTCTCTTAGTCTTGAGAAGCTGAAGGGAGAGAGTGAAAAAAGACTTTTTGCTGAGGGTTACTCACTTTTCCTGCTGGTGACTAGAAATCTTTCCCCACAACACTTCCCAATTGAAGGGACTTTCTGAAGAGAAACCTGAGCAGACTTTACCTCAGCTCCTGTTGCCCAGGGGTGAGTCAACTGGACTTTCTCTCAGGGGGGCTCAGACTGCCAAGGTCTGATTCCCCCCCTCCAACTCCCCAAACTCGAGGAAGGAGGGGAAAGGGTTGAGATAGAGACAGGCACCCTCTTTCCCCACTTTCCTTTTCTCCTTTTTGCCTTCCCTCCTTAGCTAAAGCTGCTCTCCCCAATTCTCTCTTGTCCCTCTTGAACCCTTTGCACTACTCGAGACCACTTGATCTGTTCACTCACACTCAGCTTGGGGAACAGATAACTTTTAATGTCAACTCAATCAGGTAATACAACAGGAATAGTGGGCAATGAAGAATGGGAAAAGGAAAGCTCCTTTGAGCACAATAGTATTCCATCACCAACATATACCACAATTTGTTCAGCCATTCCCCAATTGAAGGGCATCCACTCATTTTTCAATTTTTGCCACCACAAAGAGCACAGCTATGAATATTCTTGTACAAGTCTTTTTTTCCTTATTATCTCTTTGGGGTACAAACCCAGCAGTGCTATGGCTGGATCAAAGAGTAGACAGTCTTTTATCACTCTTTGGGAATAGGTTCCAAATTGCCCTCCAGAATGGTTGGATCAATTCACAACTCCACTAGCAATGCATTAATGTCTCAACTTTGCCAAATCCACTTTAGCATTTATTACTTTCCTTTATTGTCACATTAGCCAATCTGCTAGATGTGAGGTGATACCTCAGAGTTGTTTTGATTCGCATCTCTCTAATTATAAGAGATTTATAACACTTTTTCATGTTTTGATTTTTTTTTCAGTTTTGATTTCTTTGACTGAAAATTGCCTATTCATCTCCATTGCCCATTTATCAACTGGGGAATCAATTGATTTTTTGTACAATTGATTTAGCTCTTCATAAATTTGTGTAATTAGACCTTTGTCAGAGGTTTTTTGCTTTGAAGATTGTTTCTCAGTTTATTGCTTCCCTTCTAATTTTGGATGCATTGGTTTTGTTTGTACAAAAACTTATTAATTTAATGTAATCAAAATTATTCATTTTACATTTTGTGATTTGTTTCTAAGTCTTGCTTGGTCTTAAAATCTTTCCTTTACCAAAGACCTGACATGTATACTATTATGTGTTCACCTAATTTATAGTTTCCTTCTCTATATTGAAGTCATTCACCCATTCTGCATTCGTCTTGGTGTAGGGTGTGAGATGTTGACCCAAACCTAATCTCTCCCACACTGTCTTCCCATTTTCCCAGCATTTTCTATCAAATATTGGATTTTGGTCCAAAAAGCTGGGATCTTTGGACTTATCATAGACTGTCTTGCTGAAGTCAATTTCCATAATTCTATTCGCCTAATCCTCCTTTCTGTCTCGTAGCCAATACCATATTGTTTTGATAACCACTGCTTTATTGTATAGTTTGAGATCGGGTACTGCAAGGACACCTTCCTTTGCATTTTTTTTTCATTATTTCCCTGGATATCCTTGATCATTTGTTCTTCCAAATGAACTCTGATATGTTTTTTCCTAATTCAGTAAAAAAGTTTTTGGTAGTTCAATGGGTATGGCACTAAATGAATAAATAAGGTTGTGTAGGATTGTCATTTTTATTATGTTAGCTCGTCTTACCCATGAGTAGTCTTTGTTTTTCCAATTGTTTAGATCTAGTTTTAGTTGTGTGGAGAGTGTTTTGTTTTGTTGTTCATATTAGTTCCTGTGTTTGTTTCGGCAGATAGATTCTTACGTATTTTATATTATCCAGGGTGATTTTAAATGGAATTTCACTTTCTAATTCTTGCTGAAGAGATGTGTTGGAAATGTATAGAAATGCTAATGACTTATCTTATGTGGATTTACTTTGTATCCTGCAACTTTGCTAAAATTGTTGATTATTTCAACGAGCTTTTTAGATGATTCTCTATGATTCTTTAAGTAGACCATCATATCATCCACAAAGAGTGAGAGTTTGGTCTCCTCATTGCCTATTTTAATACCTTCAGTTTCTTTTTCTTCTCTAATTGCTACTGCTAGTGTTTCTAGTACAATTTTAAATAATAGAGATGACAATGGGCATCCTTGTTTCACTCCTAATCTTATTTGGAATGCATCTAGTTTATCCCCATTGCAGATGATGTTGGCTGATGGTTTTAGATATATACTGTTCATTATTTTTAGGAAAGCACCTTCTATTCCCATGTTTTCTAGTGTTTTCAATAGGAATGAGTCTTGTATTTTGTCAAAGGCTTTTTCTGCATCTATTGAGGTAATCATGTGATTTTTGTTGGTTTGCTTGTTAATATGGTCAATTATGTGGATGGTTTTCCTAATATTGAACCATCCTTGCATTCCTGGTATAAATCCAACCTGATGATAATGAATAACCCTTTTGATGGAGTCTTTTTGCTAATATCATATTTAAGATTTTTGCATCTGTGTTCATTAAGTAGATTGGTCTGCAGTTTTCTTTCTCTGTTTTTCACCTGCCTGGCTTTGGAATTAGTATATCATATCTGTGTCAAAAGGAATTTGGTAGAACTCCTTTTTTGTTTATTCTGCCAAATAGTTTGTATAATATTGGGATTAGTTCTTCTTTGGATATTTGATAGAATTAGTTTGTGAATCCATCTGGTCCTAGGGATTTTTTCTTAGGGAGTTCTTTGATGGCTTGTTCAATTTCTTTTTCTGATATGGGATGTGTTTAGGTAGTCTATTTCTTCCTCTGTTAGTCCAGGCAATTTATAATTTTATAAATATTCATCCATGTCACCTAGATTGCCATGTTTATTGCCATATAATTAGGCATAATAATTTTGAATCAATGTCTTAATTTCTTCTTCATTAGAGGTGAGGTCTCCCTTTTCATCTTGGATACTGTCAATTTGGTTTTATTCTTTCATTTTATTAATTAGACTGACCAATATTTTGTCTATTTTATTTGTTTTTTTCAAAGTACCAGCTTCTAGTCTTATTCATTAAATCAAGAATTCTTTGACTTTCAATTTTATTAATTTCTCCTTTGATTTTTAGGATCTCTAATTTAGTCTCCATCTGAGGATTTTTAATTTGTTCACTTTCTTGTTTTTTTAATTTATATGACCAATTCATTGATCTATGCCCTCCCTAATATGTTAATATATGAACTCAAGGATATAAATTTCACCCTGAGTACTGCTTTGGCTGCATCCCATAGATTTTTGAAAGGATGTCTTATCATTGTCATTTTCTTCAAGGAAATTATTAATTGTTTCTATGATTTGTTCTTTAAATAACCGATTTTGGAGTATCATATTGTTTAATTTCCAATTAATTTTTGATTTGCCTCTTCATGTACCTTTACTAATTATTATTTTCTTTGCATTGTGATCTGAGAAAGTTGCATTTATTATTTCTGCTTTTTTGCACTTGTTTACAATGTTTTTATACCCTAGTGCTGAATAATTGAAAATCTGTTGCCCTAAAAATTAGAACTACATTTCCCAGGAGGCCACTCAATTCCTGTCATTGTGTACTTCCTATAGATAGGAGATATTAGGCAGGGATGTGCAAGGTCCCATCTCTTTACTTCCTGTCCTGAGCTTGGTGGTGGTAAGGTGGGAGTTTGAACTGACTGATGAGTCATGGGTACTTGTTTATATTTAATATCTTCTTTATTCCTTGGTTTCTAATAATCATTTAATAAATCTCTTAAACTATAATATTTTTATTAGAGATTTAATTTTTATAGTTGGTGACCAAAAGGATTGAGAAACTCTCTAAATTTTTTAAAAATGGCCTAGATAGTTTTTCTAAGTCACATTTCTCAGGCCAAGGCTTTTGCCCATCCCACCCACACTCACAAACTCCAACTCTCTTTTAAGCTGCTGCATTTTTCTTTTCCTACTTTTTGCCTGGTTGCTTGTTCTCCCTACTGACCAGGTTAGCAAAGAACAGATTAACTCCTTCTCTCGCCCAACTGCTTAAGTCCTTCATTCCTCATTCCTCCTTCATTCCTCATTCCTCGCTGCTGACCCTGGTGTTGCTAATACTGCTTCCTCCAGCTCCTAACCCTAATTGCTCATCTGGCCCCCAGTCCTAGGCCCCCAGGAACTCTACTTCTAATCTCTGGTCTCTGACCCAGATCCAACCTAAGAACCAACCCCAGGACCCAGGCTGCTGGTAGCTGCCCCTGTGTCTTTGGAAACACAAACCAACTGGTAAAAACTGGGGTGTTCTTTCGTTAGGCAACCATTAGTTTCCATGTGTCTGGGTATCTGGGAGGGGGGATGAGAGATGGAAGAGACTCTTCCAAACAGGAACTTGGTTACATTCATGGCATATTCTATGAAAGAGCAGTGCATTGCCTATTTCAAACAGCTTCTACAATTCATGAGTGCACTCATCCTTTTACTAATCTTGCCTGAGATTCAGGGGAGAAATTCATCTTCCTGCAACTCTTAGCCATTTGGGCCTACTCATTTTGAGTTTCCAAAACCCATGTTCTCTGTCGATATGGGAGATCCCACAATGCTGACAATAGGGATATGAATTTTAAGAAAAAGGAACTTTAAAGAGACTGTAGGTGAAATATTTGAGCTTTTTCAGACTCTATTGTTTTATAAAAGCTTTGATTTTTTTTGTATTTTGGTGATTGTTTTGTTTAAATTTTAATTTTGTTGTTTTAAGTTCATATATTAATGTATTCAATACTGTTCTGTTAAACTGAATCATTTTAATCTACTGGGTTTTAACTGTTAGATATATTCTGTTACTTTTCCCTTATGGCTACTGAACAAAATATTGTAAAATATTGTAAAAGCCCATAAACAGTTTTGTTTTTCGCATATATCATTTGTTAATTATCACATAGATGATGGATGGACTCAACCTGGCTAACAACCTTTAGATAATTTAATAAACTAAGAATTTAATGGTGATTCTAAGGGACCTTCAGAAATAATTTAAATTAGCTAGTGGTTTCTGAATGGATGATTTTTGTTATGTTTATATAATAAAGAATGTTGTATTAAAGTTAGAGAAACAAAGAAAAGTTCCTACCAAGGTGCTTATATGAAGCAGGAAGCCAAAAAGAGCATCTGCAAAATTCTTCAGTTTAATTTATTTCTACCAGAATAATCTACATTTTTTGGTGATGTTCTATACCCAAATAAGTTTACTTAAAAATGTATTTTCCAAGGTTGAAAGATTTGATATGTCTGTAAAAATTATGACACATATTGATCAGTTCATAGATTTTTTTTGTCATATAGCAACTTATTTTAAATATGACAATGGGTTTGTTTACTATTGTAATTAATTGGGCTGTTGTGAATTTTGGGGAATTTGGTACTCTCTGAATGTGCAGTATCTACTGTATTACTGTTTTATTCTGAAGATTGTACTCATACAGTGGTTAAGTTACAAAGGAAATGTATCTTATTTTTTGCAGAGAATATTTTTCTTTACCTTTTTCTTCTTTTGGAGTGATATAAGTTTAAAATACATTTGCCCTAATGTCAATGCATACCCCTAAAGCCTTAGACTATTAAAAAATGATGTCATTGATACTTTATTAAAAATAATGATGGGACTTTGCTTAATGATTCTGTCTGATTCCAGGACAAGACAATACAAAAAGAGCCATTGCACAGTGCCAAAGAAATACAAAGCTAAATTGCATAGGACCAATCAAGCACAAGATCAAAGAGACCAACCAATCCGGATGGAATTGATGAAAATTTTGAACCAAGGCAAGAGAACTGGAACTTGTTTGGGGTTTGAGATTGAGGCTGTTTAACATGTGTTAAAGGCAGGTCTTCCTTGTCCCATATTCTACCAAGCATCTCAAATTTGTCTCCTACCTGGTTCCTATAATCTAGTCCCTATTCTGTCTTTCATGGTGTGGCAAACTTTCTATAGTCCTGGCTACTGGTTGGGTAAGTGCATAATTGCTTAAATCATTACAATTGGGTCCTGATTCAAGGACCTGTTACAGAGTTATTTTTCCTTTACTTAGAATTTTGACAAATAAGACTTTGATAGTCTATATTTCATCCAGAAATTATCTTTTTTTATTTGGATTTTTTAATGTGTTTTTATTTCTCTTGCCAATTGATTCATATACTGTAAGATTTAAAAGAGTGGGAGCCATAAACTGTAATAGTCAAAATGGTTGAGGGTCGTAAACTGTAGTGATTAAAATAGTGGAAGATATAAATTGAGATAGATATAAGAGTGGGTGAGTAAATTGTGACTGCAGGAAATATGTTTTCACCACAGTGTCTTGTTTTAAATCAAATATTTATGGTGGTCACCAGGGAAATATTCCCAATTATGAATATACCCAAGTCAACTGGGTTTTATAGAGTTTTTAATTAATAATACAATGAGGAATCAAAGAAAGAGAGAGAGAGAGAGAGAGAGAGAGAGAGAGAGAGAGAGAGAGAGAGAGAGAGAGAGAGAGAGAAAGGAAATAAATGAGAAAAGAATAGGCTGACCCAGGCAGCCCTGGCCAACCCAGGCCTAAGCCCTAAAAGAAAAGATCAGTCAGTCCTTATATCTAAATCACTCACCACAAGATCTGTCCAAGCAAGGATTCTAGTGACACCAGGCCAGCTCCATCTCAGCTGACTTCACCAGCTCAATCCTCAATCTGAATATTTCAGAATGAGACCCGAGAGAGAGACCCTTCAAGGCAGCCTTTCCCAGCTGACTGTTCCTTTCAGCAGCCTGTCCTTTTTCTTATATAGCGGGTTTTCTCCTATGTTACCTCCCGTAAGTTCTTCCATCTACCAATCACAGTAGATGTTTTCCAAAGGACAGCCCATTCTGAATTCACACCTGAGTAGATTAATCCTTTTAGTAATCCACACCTGAGTAGGTTAGAATCTCTGTGTAAGTTTTTTCCTCTTTGCTCCTTTTAAGTTCACAAGTTGCCTGATCTTTATAGGTACCTAGCACTCCTTTGTAATTAATTCTAAAAATAGGCATGGCTTAAGTATGGGTTTAAGTACTTTTCATTGTTCTGCAAGGAGTTTTCTTCCCTAAAGCAGTCTTAAGTATGGGTGGAGTAGAGGTCTTCCCATTTCTGATCTAAGTAGAGTTCTCACATTTTAGATCTAAGTAGCTTCATTGTTTAAAATGGGGAATGGTTTTAACCAAATGTTCTAAGGTAGAGTCTGAGAATCTTTTAACATTCACAAGTCTTATCTTTTCTTTTAGGGCTTAAGCCTGGGTTGGCCAGGGCTGCCTGGGCCAGCCTATTCTTTTCTCATTTATTTCCTTTCTCTCTCTCTCTCTGTCTCTGTCTCTCTCTGTCTCTGTCTCTGTCTCTGTCTCTGTCTCTGTCTCTGTCTCTGTCTCTCTCTGTCTCTGTCTTTCTCTCTCTCTCTCTCTCTCTCTCTCTCTCTCTCTCTCTCTCTCTCTCTCTCTCTCTCTCTCTTTGATTCCTCATTGTATTATTAATTAAATTCTCTATAAAACCCAGTTGACTTGGGTATATTCATAATTGGGAATATTTCCCTGGCAACCACCTTATATTTGATTGTAAACAAGACACTGTAGTGAAAACGTATTTTCTGAGGTCACAATTTACTCACCCACTCTTATATCTATCACAATTTAAGTCTTCCACTATTTTGATCACTACAGTTTAAGACCTCAATCATTTTAACTTTTATAGTTTATGGAATCCACTCTTTTAAATGCTACAATACCTTGTAACTCAGCAATGCATTCCTAAGTGATCCCTGGGTTTTTCAACACCCTCTTTGGGGGGTATGTATTATTATTATTATTATTATTGTTGCTATTATTATTCTAAATTGAAAATTTTTAATTCTTTTAAAAGAGTAATTTTAGGATAAGAAACATGCTTCCTGTCCAAATCCAGAAAGTGAACTATTTGGAGAAGACACCATTAAGATGCCTGCATAGACCACATGCTGCACCAGAAGATCCAGAGTCAACTTTGGGATGTGGTTATTTGAGCTGTGTGGAGTTGAATGCATTTGTTTTGTATGTATACTCTTATGCCAAAGAGGATTGCCCCTTCCCTACCTTTTTATCAATGCACCTAGCAATTATTAGTTTTGTTCTCTTTTCCTCTTATCCTAAATTTTTTGTAATTTCAAATTTGGTTATGTTTACAAGATGAGACTAGTCTTCCATGGATCTCAGGAGGAAATGTATAATTGAAAATCTGTTACCCTAAAAATGAACTACATTTCCCAGGAGCCCGACTTCTTGTCATTACATTCTTCCTGTAGATAAGGGATATTAGGCAGGGATGTGCAAGATCCCACCTCTTTATTTCCTGTCCTGAGCTTGGTGGTGGTAAGGTGGGTGTTTGAACTGACTGATCAGCCATGGGCAATTTGTTTTTATATTGTATCTTCTTTATTCCTTGATTTCTAATGATCACTAAATAAATCTCTTAAAATATAATAGTTTTATTAGGATTTAATTTTATAGTACAAGGTCAATCTTTTTTAATGAACATATGCTACTGAAAGGAAGGTGTATTCCTTTTTGTCCCTATTTGTTTTTCTCCCCATATCTACTAACTCTAATTTTTCTAAGATTTCATTCACTTAACTTACCCTTTTCTTATTTATTTTTTGGTTTGATTTATCTAGTTCTTATAGAGGAAGGTTCAGGTCTCCCATTAGTATATTTTTTCTATTTATTTCATCTTTGAGCTCTACTCGCATCTCCTTTAGAAATCTGGATGCTATGGCATTTGGTGCATACATATTGAGTACTGATATTTATTCATTGTCTATACTGCCTTTTATCAGTATGAAATTACCTTCCCTATATCTTTTGATTAGATCTTGAGGGTTTATGGGGTGCTCAGGGAGGAGTAGTATCTCTGGTATGGAGGGCTCGTCATGCCCTCCTAGGTCAGCTTTCCAGCCTCTGACCCTCACCTGACACCCAGCTCTCACTTGTGGCTCCCAGTAGCTGCTAGCATGCAGCAGCAGCCATACCCCAGGCAACAGGCTTCGACAGGCTGGCTAAACCTTGTGAGGGTAGCCATCGGGTCATCAACCCCTAGTGAACCAGGGCTTTGCTCATCCAGCATGTGAAGACTGCTTCGGCCAAATAGACAGAAGAAACCAATAAGAAGGTTCAAAGGCTGAGAGGGCGAGGCAGCAAAGCACTGTGGAGTGCTTAGGGCATGTTGGAGCACAAAAGACAACACAGCCATCCAATGCAGCTGAGGAAGTCTCCAGGTGTAATGACTTTTCGTGCCACTGGACCCAGGCTTCCAACGCCAAAAGAGTGGGACTGTCTCTGTGCATTGACTTTTCCACTTAAATCTCCTTCACTAAAAAGTGTCTTTGTGCACACTCATCTATCATAGATGAAAATGCATAAAGATAATCTTCATACTCGGTTACCGAGAGACTACTACTACCTTCTTCTTGTGTATTTCTTGTAGACAGCATATGGTAGGGTTTTGGTTTCTAATCCACTCTGCTCTTTGCTTGCATTTTATGGGTGTTATTTCTATTCACATTCAGAGTTATGATTACCAGCTGTGTATTTCCCAGCATTTTGATTTCCACTCCTAGCCCTGCCCTTTCTTCTTTCATTATTTCCTTCCACACCAGTGTTTTGTTTTTAATCAGTGTCCCTAATTCCCAGTCTTAATTTACTTCCCTTTCTAGTCCCCCTCCATTCCTATTCCCCTCTTCTTTTCTTTACAGTCTTTTTAAACTACCCCAACACTCTCCCTCCCTTGCATTGTTTCACTCCCCACCAGTCCATTTGTTACTTTTCTACTTCCCTATAGGGTGCAAATCAATTCTCTGCCCCAATGTATTTGATTGTTCTTCCCTCTTTGAGACAATTTCAATGCATGTAAGAATGGAACATTTCCTATCTAAAACCTCTTTACCCTTCCACTGTATTGATGTTTCCCCTCTCTTGCCATTTGTTTCTTTGTGATATATAAATTTACCCCATTTTGTGTCTTTTCCCATTTCTCTTGGTATTAACCTCTTTTTTAACTGTAGTTGTACATATATGTATATATATATATATATATATGTATACATATATATACATATTTATATTAATGCATACATATATCTATATACATATTTATGTCTTTACATTTCATCCTATTATAACAGTTAAAATTTAGGAGATACTGATAGAAGAAGAAATTAGTTTCTCTCTGCAAGGAGTATTATTTTTATGAGGTTTATTGAAGATTAAGAACTTAAGAATATACAAGTAAGAATAGCACGTGTCTAGGCCAGAGATAGAGAGGCCTAGACAATCTCATCTACATTATGAAAAAAGCCACATCTGCTTGCAAGTGGAAATGGGGAAGCAGAGCGACAAAAGCCTTTGCAATAAAGTTAAATACCCCATCTCATTCTTGGCCCAGGTGAGGTTTCAGTGAGATTAGAGGGCCTTCTGGGGAAGTGGAGCAAGGGCTTCTGGGGATTGAAGTCCTGGATTCAAGTATCCATTTTATACTATACAGTTTATCACTGTTCCCTATAAGTATAAGTTTTCTAGCTACCCAGGTGATAACAATTTAACGAGTTATCAATAACCTCTTTTCTTGTAGGGATACATATCATTTTAACTTAATCAGTCCATTAAAAAGTTTGTTTGTTTTTTGTTTTATCCCCCTTTCTTAATTACCCTTTGATGATTCTCTTGAGTTCTGTGCTTGGGCATCAAATTTTCTGTTCAGGTCTAGTCGTTTCTTTACAGATACTTGGAATTCTTCTATTTTATTAAATGATCATACTTTCCCCTCTAAGAATATAGTCAGTTTTGCTGGGTAGTTGATTCTTTGTTGTAGAACTAGTTCCCTTGCTTTCCAGAATATCATATTCTATGCCTTTTGGTGCTTCAGTGTAGATGCACCCAGATCCTGTGTTATCCTCATTGTAGTTCCATAGTATCTAAATGACTTCTTTTTAGCAGCTTGTAATATTTTTTTTTACTTGGTCTGATAGTTCTTGTATTTCTGTATAACATTCCTGGATGTTGTCAGTTGGGGACTAAATACAGGGGGTGATCTGGGGATTCTCTCAATCTCTACTTTTCCCTCTTGTTCTAGAATATCAGGCAGTTTTCTTGGATAATTTCCTGTAGGATGATGTCTAGGCTTTTTCTTTTGTCATGGACTTCTGGTAGACCAATGATTCTTAAATTGTCTCTCCTGTAACAATTTTCTAAATCATTTGGTTTGTGAATAAGATGTTTCATATTTTCCTCAATTTTTTCATTGTTTTGGTTTTGTTTTATAGTTGTTTTTTGCTGCCTTGTGGTGTTGCTTGCTTCTAATTGTTGTACTCTGGTTTTTTAAGACTGGATTTTATCCTGGGCTTTTTTGTCATCCTTCTCTTTCTATTCTGATTTTCTTTGGAGGTCATCTTTCATCTTCTTTGCCTCATCTTTTATATTCTTTGCCTCATTTTCAAGCTGATTAATATTGGCTTTCAAGACACTATATTCTCATTTTAGTTCAAGTGCCTCTGTTTCCAGATCACTAATCCTGCTATTTAGGTTCTTTTACCAGTAGTCTTCAGCCTCTCTTAATTGTGTTTTGTATTGTATTTTGAATTCTTCCAAAGTATGTGTCCAATTTGCTGGAGTTTCTGGTTTTTTTTCTTCATATTCCTTCATCCTTCTCTGTTACATTTCACATGTGGGTCACAGAATTCCCACTCAATGCATGAAATGGGTGTTGACACCTTTTTGTGGTTAGTTATACCTTTTTTTGGTTAGTTCACCTTTTGTAGTTAGTTAACACCTTTTTGTAGTTAAAATGGGTAGATCTACTTAAAATACTGAGTTACCACTTTTTGTGAATTAAAATCTAAAAATATATTGTGGATTACAATTCAATGTTCCCAATAAAGGAAGAGCTAAGTACCTTCATTGTTTCAATCAGGGGATTACAATTTAATCTTCATAATAAAGGAAGAACTAAGTATCTTCTTTGTTGCAATCAGGAGATAGCTAAATCCAATCTTCACAAGTTCCATCTGCTCCTTCTCTGAAGAATCTCTTCAAAATTCAAATTTTCTTTTTGCTACAGGTCATCCCCTTGTATACAATATTTATAGTTGGAGGGCATGATCTGGATGAAAATCCAGCAAAGAAGAGAGCAATGAAGGGATCAGATAGATAGGAGGAGATCCAGGAGCTAATAGTATCCCAAACATCTAGAGAGATAAAAAATATCAAAGGGGAGAGAGAGTGATCAATAGTAATAAAGACTGCAGAGAGGACAGGAGGAATGAAGATTCAGAAGAGGTCATTGCACTTGGCAACTGAGAGATCATTACTAATGTTGAAGAGAGTTGTTTTAATGGAATGATAAAGGTGGAAACTGGGTTAAGAAGAGAGTGAGAAGATAAAAATAGAACATTCCTAATCTATAAAAAAATTGGAGAAGCAAAAGGAAAACAACTGCAAGTATCTTTGCTAAGAAAACCCCAAATGGAGTCACAAAGAGTAGAACAAGCCTGAAAGTACTGAACAAGAATTAAAATAAATTGTAGGCAGTGTTTTCAAGTACTTTAACTATAAAAGCATGTCAAAAGAGATTTGAATCAAAATTGAATTACTAGAAGTTAATTAATCTACTTATAAGCAGAGTATCTATGGAATAACCAGAGTTATTTCAAGACACTCAATCTACATATATATCCTTGGATTTTAAACTGGACATGTCAGGAATTATAGATTAGTGATACATTTCTTAGATATATAAAAATTAGCATCTTTATCTCCATATTGTAATGCTCTGGAGGGATGTCATTTAGTGGGAGTCATAGTTAATACAGGATGACTGAGGCTTTGGTTCAGGTCAACTTAAACACATCTCCCTGCCACCCTGACCCAAACCTGGCCTGGCTACTATGACAGAGACCTATCAATATTCCATGTCCTCTCATGGATATCTTTTCTCTAACTCCATTTCTTGCAACTACTATATGCCTTCCTTACAGCTGGCCAAGTTAAAGACCATTAAGCAATATAGAGGAAGGTACCATCTGAATTCTGGTAAATGAATGCCCCAGGATTATGAATTTTTAGTTATAGTTCAGCCTTTTTCCACACAAAAGGACTTCTTTTTATGATTTATCTTCCTTTCAATTCTGTATTAGTATCTTAAGCTATAATATCAAGGAAGATATTCACTGGTAACCTCTTCTGAAATTATAGAACAGTATGCTGCCTTGAAAAGAAAATGGTTGTCTACTGATGTAAATATATTCACCTGTTTCTCTTGGATAATAAATGAATAAACCAATAAAATATTTTAAACACAAACAAATTGTGGTATATGTTGGTGATGGAATACTATTGTGCTAAAAGGAATAATAAAGTAGAGGAATTCCATGGAGACTGGAACAACCTCCAGGAAGTGATGCAGAGCGAAAGGAGCAGAACCAAAAAAACATTGTACACAGAGACTGATACATTGTGGTACAATCGAAGGTGATGGACTTCTCCATTAGGGTCAATGCAATGTCCCTGAACAATCTGCAGGGATCTAAAAAATACTACCCACAAGCAGAGGATAAACTGTGGGAGTAAAAACACCGAAGACAAGCAACTGCTTGACTACAGGGTTGGAGGGGATAAGACTGAGGAGAGACTCTAAATGAACACTATAATGCAAATTCCAACAACAGGGAAATGGGTTCGAGTCAAGAACACATGAGATAACCAGTGGAATCATGCGTCGGCTATGGGAGAGGGAAAGGTGGTGGGAGGTGGGGAGGGGAGGAAAAGAAAATGATCTTTGTTTCCAGTGAATAATGTATGGAAACGACCAAATAAAATAATGTTTAAAAATATATTTTAAACATATTAGACTATAGCTCTCACTTCATGGAAAATTAAAAAGGAAGAAAATGTTTTATATTATAGCATACTGTGAGGACTATTCTTTCTTATGTATATATCTTATCACATAACTCCTCTGTTCAAAATTCTTTAGTAGTTCTCTAATTTGTACTTAACTATTATACTTCATCAACGTCTTACATGTAATAAGCCCTCTTAAAGATGCAAAGATTATCTAGTCATAGGCTGAGTAAAGAATTTTCAGTAATGTGGGTTCATCTCTTACCTGAGCAGTTATAGAACTACAGCTTTTCTAACTTTTTGTGTTCCTTTTTTGCCTTACTATTTCCTGACATTTTTATAATCTCTCAAGTTAAATGTTCCCCAAAGATTGGCTATTACCTCTTTTAATTTCTTTACACCCCTTTACTCATCAGTATCATTCACTCTCAAGGCATTAACTATCACTAGTTCAAAGAAGACTCCCAAATCTCAATTTACAATTTTGATCTCACAAATTTCAGACCTATGTATTTAACAGTTTATAAGCCATATTCACCAGGAAGAACTACTTTATAAAAAATGTTCAATTAAATGCATACAAAGGTGACCTTATTCTTTTCTTCTGGATTCTTTTCCTTCTGTCTTAATTATAATTTTCAATTCTACTATTATTTTTACATCTCATATTTGAAATATAGATTTTTAATTCTCCCTCAAAAATAATATCCATTCTGTGAATCTAATATCTTTTTCCATCTTTCATATCAATCAAATTATTTCTATTTGCAATAATATAATTCTAGAACATACAGGCCTCTTATCCCAATTACCTGAAAATTTGGTTTTAGCATAAACATAGATCTGCCTACTTTTAATTTTCCCCTTCTAATTCAATCTTCTTTGATTATCAAAATAATTTTTTATTATTCTCAGATTTTATTTTCATATTAGAAAACCTCAATAGCTGCCTATTTAGTATTGAATAAAATTGAAACTTCATTGGTTTCACATTCAAATACCTCTATTGTGTCTTGATAGCTTTATCCAATAGTAATTTCTTCATTTTTTTATACTATAACCAAGCCATATTACTTTCCAATCTAAATATCTGTAATTATTTCATCTTAGTCCCCTTTTTCATAATATTCCCTGTACCCAGAATGTCCTTCTTGCCCTTCTCTACCAATTATATTAATTTCCATAGAGTCCAATTCAAATAGTATTTCTTCCATAAAGTCTTCCCTGATTCCTTAATAGGCAAAGACCATCCTCTTACATCTTGTGAGGTTGTTCATGTTTTTTTTTCTCCTATCTCAAATATTATTTTAATTCAATTCATAGGTTAATATTTGTTTTGTTGACTGTGGTTTGTCAAAGAAAGTTAAGCAAATCTCTATTCAAGTATGTTAGTAAGTCTGAAAGAAAGAAAAATTATGTTAAAATCACTCTCTAACTAATAAGTTATGGAGATAAACATCTGAAAACAGGTAATTGAATAATAGCTTGGAATGGTATCTAAAGTAAGTCTTTCAATAAAAACCCTTGGGTGGAATCCTGCCTCCAATGCTCATTAGTTGTCTTATCATTGGCTAGTTATTTGACTTATATGATTCTGTTTCTTCATGTGTAATGGGTATACTTGAAACAGCAATATTATTGTCTTTATTCTTTTTTTTCATTTGAATAATTTTATATATTCAATTTAGAACGTTTTCCTTGGTTAAAATAATCACATTATTTCCCAGATAACTTTTAATGTCAACTCAATCAGGTAATACAACAGGAATAGTGGGCAATGAAGAATGGGAAAAGGAAAGCTCCTTTGAGCACAATAGTATTCCATCACCAACATATACCACAATTTGTTCAGCCATTCCCCAATTGAAGGGCATCCACTCATTTTTCAATTTTTGCCACCACAAAGAGCACAGCTATGAATATTTTTGTACAAGTCTTTTTTTCCTTATTATCTCTTTGGGGTACAAACCCAGCAGTTCTATGGCTGGATCAAAGGGCAGACAGACTTTTATCACCCTTTGGGCATAGTTCCAAATTGCCCTCCAGAATGGTTAGATCAATTCACAGCCCCACCAGCAATGCATTAATGTATCAACTTTGCCACACCTCCTCCAACATTCATTACTTTCCTTTGCTATCATGTTAGCCAATCTGCTAGGTGTGAGGGGATACCTCAGAGTCATTTGGATTTGCATTTCATTGATTATAACAGATTTAGAGCACTTTTCATTTGCTTATTAATAGTTTTGATGTCTTTAACTGAAAATTGCCTATTCATGTCCCTTGCCCATTTATCAATTGGAGAATGGCTTGATTTTTTGTACAACTGGTTTAGCTCTTTGTAAATTTGAGTAATTAGATCTTTGTCAGATGTTTTTTGTAATGAAGATTGTTTCTCAGTTCGTTGCTTCCCTTCTGATTTTTGGATGCATTAGTTTTGTTTGTACAAAACCTTTTTAATTTGATATAATCCAAATTATAGATTTTACATTTGGTGATTTTTTCCTAGGTCTTGCTTGGTTTTAAAGTCTTTCTTTTCCCAAAGATCTGGCAAGTATACTATTATGTGTTCACCTAATTTGCTTATAGTTTCTTTCTTTATATTCAAGAAATTCACCCATTCTGAGTTTATCTTAGTGTAGGGTGTGAGATGTTGATCCAAACCTAATCTCTCCCATACTGTCTTCCAATTTTCCCAGCAGTTTTTATCAAAGAGTGTTATTTGGCCCCCCAAAATGGGATCTTTCAGTTTACCATAGACTGTCCTGCTGAAGTCATTTACCCCAAGTCTATTCCACTGATCCTCCTTTCTGTCTCTTAGCCAGTACCAAATTGTTTTGATAACCACTGCTTTATAAATATAGTTTGAGATCTGGACTGCAAGTCCTCCTTCCTTTACATTTTTTTTTATGATTTCAATGGATATCTTTTGTCTTTTGTTCTACCAAATGAACTTTGTAATGTTTTTTTTTTCTAATTCCATAAAGAAGTTTTTTGGTAGTTCAATGGGTATGGCACTAAATAAGTACATTAATTGGGGTAGGATTGTCATATTTATTATGTTAGCTCATCTTACCCATGAGTAGTCTATGTTTTTCCAATTCTTTAGATCTAGTTTTAATTTTGTGGAGAGTGTTTTGTAGTTGTGTTCATATAGTTCCTGTGTTTGTCTTGTCAGATAGATTCCTAAGTATTTTATATTGTCTAGGGTGATTTTAAATGGAATTTATCTTTCTAACTCTTGCTGCTGAGCTGTGTTGGAGATATATAGAAATGCTGATGACTTGTGTGGGTTTATTTTGTGTCCTGCAACTTTGCTAAAATTGTTGGTTATTTCCATTAGCTTTTTGGTTGATTCCCCAGGATTCTTTAAGTAAACCATCATATCATCTGCAAAGAGGGATAGCTTGGTCTCCTCATTGCCAATTTTAATACCTTCAATTTCTTTTTCTTCTCTAATTGCTACTCCTAGTGTTTCTAATACAATGTTAAATAATAGAGGTGATAATGGGCATCCTTGTTTCACTCCTGATCTTATTGGGAAGGCTTCTAGTTTATCCCCATTGCAGATGATGTTGGCTGATGGTTTCAGATATATACTGTTTATTATTTTTAGGAAAGGCCCTTCTATTACTATATTTTCTAGTGTTTTCAAAAGGAATGGGTGTTGTATTTTATCAATGGGTTTTTCTGCATCTATTGAGATAATCATGTGATTTTTCTCAGGTTGAAGGTTAATATGGTCAATTAGGCAGATGTTTTTCCTAATTTGAACCATCATTGCATTCCTGTTATGAATCCTACCTGGTCATAGTGAATAATCCTTGGGATGACTTGCTGGAGTCTTTTTGTTAGTATCTTATTTAAGATTTTTGCATCTATATTCATTAGGGAGATTGGTCTATAGTTTTTCATTCTCTGTTTTTGACCTGCCTGGCTTTGGGATCAATACCATGTTTCTGTCATAAAATGAATTTGGTAGAACTCTTTCTTGGTTTATTTTGTCAAATAGTTTTATAATACTGGGATTAGGTGTTCTTTGAATGTTTGATAAAATTCATTTGTGAATCCATCTGGACCTGGGGAGAATTTCGTAGGGAGTTCTTTGATGGCTTGTTCAATTTCTTTTTCTGATTTGGAGTTGTTTACGTAATTTATTTCTTCCTCTGTTAGTCTAGGCAATTTACATTTTTATAAGTATTCATCTATATCACCAATTAGATTGCCATATTTGTTGCCATATAATTGGGCATAGTAGTTTTTAATGATTGCCTTGATTTCCTCTTCATTAGAGGTGTGGTCTCCCTTTTCATCTTGGATACTGTCAATTTGGTTTTTTTCTTTCCTTTTTTAAATTAGACTGACTAGTACTTTGTCTATTTTATTTGTTTTTTCAAAGTACCAGCTTCTAGTCTTATTCATTAAATCAATAGTTCTTTGAATTTCAATTTTATTAATTTCTCCTTGGGTTTTTAGGATCTCCAATTTAGTCTTCATCTGAGGATTTTTAATTTGTTTGTTTTCTAGTTTTTCAATTTACATGCCCAATTCATTGACCTTTTGTAACTTGTTAATATATGAACTCAAGGATATAAATTTCGCCCTGACTACTGCTTTGGCTGTGCCCCATAGGATTTGAAAGGATGTCTCATCATTGTCATTTCTTCAATGAAGTTATTAATTGTTTCTATGATTTGTTCTTTAATTAATCAGTTTTGGAGAATTGTATTGTTTAATTTCCAATTTGTTTTTTAATTACATGGAAATACTCTCTATGTACCCTTACTAATTATTATTTTCATTGCATTATGATCTTAGAAGGTTGCATTTATTATTTTTGCCCTTTTACACTCTTTTGCAATGTTTTCATGTCCTAATACATGGTCAATTTTTGTGAATGTACCATGTGCTGCTGAAAAGAAGGTATATTCCTTTTTGTCCCAATTTTTTGTCTCCACTTGTCTACTAACTAATTCTTCTAGGCTTTCATTAACTTCTCTTACCTCTTTCTTATTTATTTTTTGGTTTGATTTATCTAGTTCAGATAGATGAAGCTTCAGATCTCCCACTAGTACAGTTTTTCTGTCTATTTCATCCTTGAGCTCCTCTAGTTTCTCCTTTGGAAATTTGGATGCTATGCCATTTGGTGCATACAGGTTGAGTACAGATATTTCCTCATTGTCTATGCTGCCTTTTATCAGAATGTAATTACCTTCCCTTTCTCTTTTAACTAGATTTATTTTTACTTTGGCTTTGTCAGATATCATGATTGCAACTCCTGCCTTCTTTTTATCAGTTGATGCCCTGTAGATTTAGCTCCATCCTCTTACGTTCACCCTATGCGTATCTATCTTCCTCATGTGTGTTTCTTATAAACAGCATATGGAAGAGTTTTGGATATTAATCTACTCTGCTATTGTCTTGCATTTTATGGGTGAGTTCATTCCATTCACATTCAGAGTTATGACTACCAGCTGTGTATTTCCCAGCATTTTGATTTTTATTCCTGGTCCTGCCTTTTTTTCTTTCACTATTTCCTTCTACACCAATGTTTGTTTATTATCAGTCCCCCTAGTTCCCACACTTGTTTTACTTCCCTTTCCACCCCCTCCTTTCTTATTCCCCCCCTTATTTTCCCTGTAGTCTTTCTAAAATTACCCCCCATCTCCCTCCCTTGTACTGTTTCCCTCCCCACCAGTCCATTTTTTACCCTTCTATTCCCCTATAGGTCACAAATCTATTTTCTGCCCCAATGGATTTGATTGTTCTTCCCTCTTTGGGTCAGTTTCAAAGCATGTAAGAGTTGAGCATTTCCTGTTTCCAACCTCTTTACCCTTCCAGTGTATTGATGTTCTCCCCCCTCCCTCCATGAGCTTATTTGTGACATATAAATTTACTCCCATTTGTTTCTTTTCTCATTTCTTTTAGTATTAAGCTCTTTTTTAGCTCTAGTTGTATATATATATATATATATATATACACAAACATGTATATGTATTTATGCATGCATATATCTATATACCTATTTATTTCTTGTCCTTTCATCCTATACAGTTTGTCACTGTTCCCTCTAATTGTCATTCTTCTAGCTGCCCAGGTGATAGCAACAGTGTTTAAGAGTTACCAATGACCTCTTTTCTTATAGGGATACATACCAATTTACCTTATTGAATCTCTTAATTTTTTTTGTTTTTCTTTTTCCCCTCTTTTTTAATTACCTTTTGATGATCCTCTTGAGTTCTGTGCTTGGACATCAAATTTTCTGCTCAGGTCTTATCTTTTCTTTATGAATGCTTGGAATTCTTCTATTTTGTTGAAAGACCTTTCTTTCCCCTGTAAGAATATAGTCAGTTTTGCTGGGTAGTTGATTCTTGGCTGTAGACGTAGTTCCCTTGATTTCAGGAATATCATATTCCATGACTTTCAGTCCTTCAGTGTGGATGCAGCCAGATCCTCCATTATCCTCACTGTGTTTCCGTGTTCCATGACTTCTTGGCAGCTTGTAATATCTTTTCTTTGATCTGATAGGTTTTTTTTTTTATTTGGCTCTAACATTCCTGTGTGTTGTCAGTTGGGGATTAAATACAGGAGGTGATCTGGTGATTTTTTCAATCTCCACTTTTCCCTCTTCTTCTAGGATATAGGGGCAGTTTTCCTGAATAATTTCCTGTAGTATGATGTCCAGGCTTTTTATTTTCTCATGCTCTTCTGGTAGACCAATAGTTCTTAAATTATCTCTTCTTTAACAATTTTCTAAATCCTCTGTTTTGTGAATGAGATGCTTCATATTTTCCTCAATTTTTTCATTCTTTTCATTTTGTTTTATAGTGTCCTGCTGCCTTGTGTGGTCGCTTAATTCCAGTTGTTGTATTCTGATTCTTAAAGACTGGATTTTATCCCTGGATTTTTGGTCATCCTTTCCCTTCTGTTCTGATTTTCTTTGAAGGTCATCTTTCATCATCTTTACCTCATCTTTCATCTCCTTTGTCTCATCTTTCATCTTTTTTGTCTCACCTTGCATCTCCTTTGCCTCATTTTCCAGTTGGATGATTTTGGCTTTCAAGACACTATTTTCTCTTTTTAGTTCAAGTGCCTCTGTTTCCAGATGACTTATCTTAATTTTTAAGTTCTTTTCCCAATTGTCTTCAGTCTCTCTTAATTGTGTTTTGAGTTCTTCCACAGCCTGTATCCAATTCGCTGGGATTTCTGATTTATCATTTGCTGATCTCTCCCCCTCTGGTCTGTTTGCTGAATAAAAGCTGTCTATTGTAGTTTCTTTCTTCTTTTTCTGTTGTTTGCTCATATTCACCCCTTTTTTATTCCCCATATTTGTCTGTGCTCTTGCTCCTCTCATTTTTTTTTCTTTTTTTGTTTTGTGTCCTTCTGTCTGTCTCCCCTGTTGGAACTTTAACAGAAGATCTCTCAGTGTAGTCTCTGGAGTAGGGTTTTTGGGGGTTTGAACTTCCCTGTCCTCTGGAGGCTTTTGATTGGAATAAAGTCCAGCACTCAATGCGGATGGGTGTGGAGCCTGGATTTCCCTGAGTTCTGGAGACTTTTGAAGGGATTAAGTTCAGCTTAGTTTGGCTGGGTGTGCTCTGAGTCTAAAATCTCCTGGAAGGCTGGAGCAAATATGTTGGATCTCCACAGCTCTGGCCAACCTGCCAGATCTATGTTCCCTCTCTAGCTCCGCCATCTGTGTTGGATGCTCTGAACTTGGCACAGCCCTGCCGCAAGGTATAGCCTCCAGACCAGCACCTTTGCCCATCCAGAAGTTCCCACTGCCACTGGAGTCTCGGCGCTCTGGGTGGGAGAGGGGATGGGTCCTGGGACCTTCCTTCTGTCTTCCCCTTAAACCTGAGTGTTCTTGGATTCCGGCTTTCCAGGGGGTGTACCTTTTGAATTAAGTTGAGCAGGTTGGTTCCTCCGCTCTGCCTTGTTGTTAAGTTTGATTTTTAGTCTCCAAGAGCATTCAGTTTGTGATCGGTTAGGAAGGGTATTCAGAGGTCTGAACTTCTGCTCCTTCTAGGCTGCCATCTTGACTCTTCCCCTCAGTCTTTTTTTCTTTTGTGTGAAAAACATACTTTGTGAAATTTAAAGCTTTCTATAAATGTGAATTATTATTATTGAATTTATATAAAGTCGCCTTTAAAATTCTTTTCTCTCTAATAGCTTGAGGTATATTTTTTCCTTAGCCCAGCATAAATAATGTCATAAATCATGGCTTTACAACTGTAAAGCTACAACATAGGGTAATAAATAGTAAGGTAGACAATGGTACATATTATTATGGAGATGATATAATGGAGGAATGCATATATGTACATACATCATGGAATATGATACTAGAACTTGTCACACTCAAAATTTTTGTTTCAAAGATGAACTCACAAGAACCTAAATAAGCTAAGGGATTTCTCTAAGGTCAAAGAAGTTCAGTTCCTTTAATAGATTTCCACATAATATTGCTTCTGCTTCCTTTACCATCCTGGTCACTTTTTGTAATTCTTAAACTTATTGATTTCCTTCCAAAAATGTGGCACCTGAACCTAATACTTCAGGTTTATCTAAAGCAGAGTATGGTAGAATAATAACTCCCTAGTTCTGTATAGCCTGAATCTCAGAGCAACCAGTTTAGTTCCTTAAAATACAGTCAGCTTTGTGTGGAACTCAGAATATGTTGAGCAGTATTAAAGTGGGCACTGAGAACATATTATGTCCTCCTAAAGCAAATTATAATTCATGTACATCATCTCATGCTATATGCTTTTTATTCATGTCCCAAATCCATAAAGTCTCCTAAGAGTTACCTAAACAATGTTCTGAATATCTTTATATTTTCAAATGGTTCATAAATAATAATAGTATACAGAGGTTGTCTTTCAAACTCACATTTTAAACTCACTTCTGTTCTTAATTGAAAATGTATGATAATACTAAAAGCAAAAATATGCACTTTAAAGCAGGATGAATGTGAAATAATATGATCTAGGTTTGAAGTTCACTATTTTATATATTAACAATCTGAAATTGGTCAAGGCAAAAATTCTCTGGGTCACAATTTACTGAGCTATAAAATGAGAAGGGAGGAAGAGTAATTGGGCAATCTCTAAACCAAGGATTCTGTTATCAGTTTATTTTCATAGTGCCTAATGAATAATATATAATATCATTATCTTTAAGGATTTTTATTTTTCCGAGATAAACTTGTTCCTTATTTGCAGTAATCATATAGGAAGAATGTTGGTATTTTTCTTATACCTTAGATCTTTACCTCAAAGAGAATGGAAATGGGTAGAAAATTTTTGTGCTTTATTTTTTTATTTCCAGTACTAAGCACAGAGAATGCCACAAAGGAATCGTTATTAAGTACTCTTTGACTAATAACTCTTAAAAAAAGAGTAATTGAGGTGTACTTTTTGGTCAAGAAAAGTTTGAGATTAATGCAAGCATTTCACACTTCCAAATTTGGTCAATCATACATTCAAATTTGATTTGGATCCTGATTAATGTACTAATAAAATACTAGTAGATATTACTATTATTTATAGTACTAGTATATATAGGGGTATATGGGGTGCTCAGGGAGGGGTAGTATCTCTGGGATGGAGGGCTTGTCATGCCCTCCTAGGGCAGCTCTCCAGCCTCTGACCCCCACCTGACACCCAGCTCTCACTTGTGGCTCCCAGTAGCTGCTAGGATGTGGCAGCGGCCACACCCCGCACAACGGCTTCGACAGGCCGGCTAAACCTTGTGAGGGTAGCCATCGAGTCGTCGACCCCTGGTGAATCAGGGCTTTTCTCACCCAGCATGTGATAACTGCTTTGGCGGAACAGGCAGAAGAAACCAATAAGAAGGTTCAACGGCTGAGAGGGCGAGGCAGCAAAGCACTGTGGAGTGCTTAGGGCATGTTGGAGCACAAAAGACAACACGGCCATCCAATGCAGCTGAGGAAGTCTCCAGGTGTAACGACTTTTCATGCCACTGGACCCAGGCTTCCACCGCCGAGAGAGTGGGACTGTCTCTGTGCATCGACTTTTCCATTTAAATCTCCTTCACGCACAAGTATCTTTGTGCACACTCATCTATCCTAACCCTGCACAACCTCTTCAAGACCTGCAGCAATGGGGGAGTGACGACGCAACAGGTGATAGTGGAGGTGACCACTGGCAGTTGTAGTCATGATCCTGCATGTAGGCGGCCCATGGACCAGTGGTCGCTCCGCCCTGTACGGCAGCAGAGATTTTCAGCAGCATCCTGGGCGACTGAGCAGCCCTCTCTAGGACAGCACTGCTCACCCTAATCAAGGGAGGGGACTAGAAAAGGTGTCCCAAACATTGCCTGCCCTACAAACACCCGGTCAGCACACCACGGCTGGCGGGTCATCCCTTTAAGCGGTCAAAATCAAAAGAAACAAAATACAAAGAAACTCCTACTAATAGCATGGAACATCAGAACATTACTTGATAGAGAGAATACCCCAAGACCTGAGAGAAGAACAGCTCTAATCGGTAAAGAACTGGCGGGATATAACATCGACATCGCAGTGTTAAGTGAAACACGCTTACCAAAAGAGGGATCACTCAGCGAACCCACCACTGGATACACCTTCTTCTGGAAAGGTAGACCTATACTTCACCTAAGTATTACAACATGCTGTGATGGATCTAGACCTGGGCGTCTACATCAAATACTGACTGGATGGATCACTATTGGACCTTCGCCGCCTGACTGCAAAAACAAAGACAACAGAGAGACTCATCCTGGAAGCTCTCTTTGCAGATGACTGTGCTCTCATGGCCCACCAAGAAAATCATCTCCAAACCATTGTGGACAGGTTCTCCACAGCAATAAAACTATTTGGCCTGACTATCAGCCTCAGCAAAATAGAGGTGCTGTTCCAACCTGCACCAGGGAGGCCAAGGAACCAGCCATGCATTACAATCGACGGCACGCAGCTTTCTAATGTCAACACTTTCAAGTACCTGGGCACCACGATCGCCAACGACGGGTCCCTAGACCATGAGATCAATGCCAGGATCCAAAAGGCCAGCCAGGCACTCGGGCGACTGCGCTGCAAAGTCCTCCAACACAACAGCTGGAGCAATTCCACCAACGCTCCGTCCGGTCAATCATGAGGATCCAATGGCAGGACCGAATCATCAATCAGGAAGTCCTCAACAGAGCCAACTCCACCAGCATCGAAGTCCTGGTCCTCAAAACCCAGCTACAATGGTCTGGACACGCCATCCGCATGGACCCACAGCGCATACCAAGACAGGTATTCTATGGTGAACTGTCAGCTGGACTCAGGAAACAAGGCCGACCGAAGAAAAGATTCCAGGATCAGCTAAAGTCCAACTTGAAGTGGGCTGGCATGACACCAAAGCAACTAGAACTCGCCGCCTCTGATAGAAGCAGCTGGCAAACCCACATTCACCATGCCGCCACCACCTTTGAAGATGAGCAACATCGACATCTTGCCGCTGCGCATGAACGCCGACACCAGGCCACAACCGCACCTCCCGTAACAACTGGAGTCCCAGGCCCCATGTGCCACAAACTGTGCGCCTCAGCCTTTGGACTCCAAAGCCACATGAGGGTACATCAATAGATGATAATGCACAAAGACAATTGTCATTCTCGATCACCAAGAGACTACCACTAAAATATATATATATATATATATATATATATATATATATTACTAGTATATATAGTATAGTACTAGGATACTAGTAGAAGATACTTTAACCAGTGAAATAACTCAGTTGGCTCCCCATGTACTTGTATATAAGAATCTTAATGTCTATTATTCATTCCTTTGTTTGATTTTGGGTTTGTGTTTTTCTTGGTTAAATGCTAGGTTAATTACCTATGAATGTCCCTAGATTTCATCAATGAGGCCTTGCAGTTTTTATGGTTCAATGTATTCTGTGGAATGTCATGTAGAAAAAGAAATTTTTATAAAACATAATCATTTATAGAAAGAATTCATATTGGAATAGGGCAATTACCATAACATTGATTAAGATCTTTGGTAAACACTATGATTCCCTTTTGAGTTTTTTCTTGATATTTGTATTCAAAGGGTAATTAAAACTTTTTGTAGTTTCATATTACAAAGAATATTTTGTCTGAGTAAAACTTTTGAAGATCCATTTTTGCTTTATGTGTGTGGGTTGCAATTCACAATCAATAAATACAGTAGAACCTTTTATTCCCTTTTTTTCTCCTAGTAGATCATATGGTTTGGTTCTAAGGATGAACTGAAACATTTCTTACTATATAGTAGGGGAGAGATGACAAATACACAAATTACACAGAGAGAAATTAATAGAAAAGCATGATCCAAAGTGTTTTGAGAATTATTTGGGAAGAACTCATTGTTACCTGGGGATTTTAGGGAAAGCATGGGAATCTAAATGGAATCTTGAAATAAGGGAGGGAAGGACATTTTTATAGATAGATCTCAAATAATGACGCTAATGAATATCAAGAAATTATTGCATTATTTGAATATGCACTGTATATTTCCATTGGGATGGAATTAATTAGCATATATTACATAATTATAACTTTAATTAGTATGAATTCAAATACATGAAGCCACTTTAAATGATACATTATTCCAACTAATCCCAAAAGAAATTCAAGATAAGTCTTTTAAAAGTATAGTGGGCATATAATGACCCAGAAATAATTAGCATTTTGTCTGAAACAGAGTTGAATGGAAAGAAGTATGATAAGATAAGGCTAGAAATCAAGGTCAAACTAAATTTTGATAAGGTTTAAATTTCCAGGAAGGATTTTCTTATTTTTTTATTTAGTAGTAGGTTAGGACCAACTGATTTTATTTTTGAAGCCCACCTAGAAGATTAGAAAGCATACTGTAATGATAACTCAAATTGTGGTATAATGGATGAATGGAGGAGAAAGTATTTGAGATAGATTTGTTAAGAGGTTATTGTAGTTGTCCACTTCCTTTTTTCTCAGTCTCTTTTGTTGATCCCCATCTCCTTCATTTTTTGCTGATTGAATTTATCTGGCATACCAGAAACAACAATTTGAGAGGCAGAGAGATAAGAAGGCAGGGTAGATGCACAGAAAGCTCAAACCTCTCTGAGAATCCTTAAAACCTTAAAAGTATACTTTAAAACAAGTATTGGAGTGACAAAACCAACAAGGGGATAAAAAGAAGAAATTTTCCTGCAAAAAGTCTTAGAAGGTAAACAGAGAGAATCTGTTTCACTGGAGTGAGAGGGGAGCACAGTCCACAGCAAGGTGGAATCAAGGAGAAATGGTGCAAAGCAACAGCAAGATCCAACATTCCTCATTGCAGCCCTAATGCATGATGTTCTGAACCTAGACCAACACCAATAATAAGCTCCTGAGTTCCTCCCTAAGTGAAAATCAGAGCATCCCTAAGCCCATCCCTTAAAGTTCCAAGCTATACTGCAAATGTGTAGTGAGGCCCCAACCCTAGCACAAGGTCCCTGACTGATACAAGCCTAAGGAAAGACCTCTGCAGGGCCTCTGCCCAAGTTTGCAAAGAGAACTCAAACCCCAGTGCAAGGCAGTTCACTATGTAACTGCCCAGTATAAGGACAGAGTATAGTCCAGTGGGGAATGACTGAACAAATTGTGCTATATTATGATGGGATATTATTGTGTTATAAAAAAAAATGATGAGTGGGATGATTTCAGAAAAAGCAGAGAGATCTACAAGAACTGATGCAGAGTGAAATAAGCAGAACTAGGAGAACACTGTATGCAGTAAATATGATGAATAACCTTGAAAGACAGTTACTCTCAGTGATACAATGATGCAGGACAATTCTGAAGAACTTGCAACAAAGAATGCTATCCACCTCCAGAGGAAGAACTGTTAGAGTTGAAGTACATATTAAAGCATATTATTTTTCACTTTATTTTGTGTTTTTAATTTGGGGTTTGGGGTTTTATATGAGTATTCTCTCAACAATGACCAATAGAAAAGTATTTTTTAAATGATAATACATGTATAATCCAGATCAAATTGCTTACCATCTCCAGGAAGAAGGAGACATTGGGGGGAGGGAGAAAATTTGGATCTCATAATTTCAGAAAACGTATGTTAAAAATTTGTAATACATGTATTTAGGAAAATAAAATAGTTTTTTTTAAAAAGAAAACCAATTTCATGAAACTAGATGAAAATATGCAGGATCAAACCTATCAGTAGTAGCAAGTAAGTGTCAGAAGACCCAAGTTTAAGACCTTTACTAGGTATGTTAATATGGGCATGTCACTTTTAGCTACATTTACCTCAGTTTTCTTATTTGTAAAGTGAAGATAATATCTGCCTCTCAGAGTTATTGTGAGGATCAAATGAGTTAATAATTGTAATGTGCTTAGCAGACTATCGGATACATAATAAATTTTATCTAAATGTTAATTAAAATAAGATAAATTTACATGTACTATTTTCAGCAGGGATTCTGTTGGTAGGATATAGAATATATAGCAAAATAGCAAACTTCTCATGAGTAAAAGAATGAGGCACCTACAACAGAGATAGCATATGATCATTTCAGTGAAACACTTCATGAAGTCTCCTTTTCTTCTATGATATCATTGTGGTCAATATGATGAAATAAAGGATTCATAAAAATACTATTGAGTAGGATTATAACAAATCAAAGTCATATTTAATATCTTCAATTGACTAATTTTTTGATTCACCCTGGAGGAGCCTGGTATAGAGGAAAGAAGGCTAAACTCAAGGCAGAAGACATTTTTGACTCTACCTCTTAATTACTTGAAGGAAGTTAGGCAAGTTGCTTCAAGTGTTCTGACCTCAGTTTATGTGAAGTGGATGGACTAAATGACATATAAAAAAGCCCCTTTCAGATTTCAGTTTATAATTCTATGCTGACTGTTGAACAGTAGAAGATTCTCTCCTTCAACATTTAGATAATACACAGAGTGGTCAAAGAAGCATTAGTCCAAGTATTTTTTTTCTTTATTTTTCCCTTCTAACTTTGGCAGTCCAGAATTCAGTGGGGTCCCAGGCAGGAAAAACTATCTCTAGGGATCTTTTTCCCAAAATCCTGCTGTACATTCTCCCTACTCTTACTGATGAGGGACTTAGGGAACCCAGAATCTCTGAGCCATTCAGTATGTCAGGTACACTTCCATCTCAGAGTTAGTAAATTGTCTCCCCCGCTTCCTACTCCACTACACATTGTACAGGACTGCTTTTACCACTTAGATGAACTGGGAGTAAATAATTACTCTGCTTATGATAAGGCTATCAGAAATTACTTTCTGCCTTCCAGACCCCAAGACACTGCCAACAGACTTGCTGGTATATCCTTAATACTTCTAGTCCTTGCCATCTACCCACCACTTAACACCTTGCACTTTGGAACCATTCAGTGCTCCCAGCAGCTCAACTCGTAGCTCAACTTTTCTATGTGTATTGACTTCATCTATTATAGTGTGAATGCCCTGAGAGAAGGGATTCATTTTTTACCTGTATTCCCAATGGTCCCTGAAGTATTTGACACACAGAAAATGGTTAATAAATGTTTTTGCCCTTCAGTTCATTCATTCATTCATTCATTCATTCATCTAAAAAATAGGGTGATCACTTGTAGACAACAGAGTTCTCATTCAATAGTTCCATCAATTATTCAGATTGCACATATCCAAGCAAATCTGGACTATATAACCTTTAAAAGACTTTCCTTTAAAATCTTTAAATTATCCAAATCTGTGAATTCAACTGCATTTTGAAAAATGTGTTTCATGACAAATTATTAAAAAATACAAGAATTTGAATTTCTTGATTCCAAAGTGATGAGTATCATTTGTCTCATAGACTGTTACAAGAAGCTTTCTATTTTTTTTTTTTGCTTAACTGTGATTCTAATTTAAAAAAAAAAAACAACCCTGATTCTAAAGAAATAACGAAAAATTGTTTTTCTACTCAACTTAACTTGAATTAACTTCAAGGGGGCATAGTGGCAGTCTGGATATTCACACCAAGTCACCTCCTAGTGCATAATTTGATCTTGTAATTTATTCATAGTTATTTCTTATTAAATGAAGCCTGGTGGCAATATTAGAGTAATAAGGAAGGAAGGCAAAGAAGGCAGATCTTATTTTATTGCCAGAAAATGTTCACTGAGAAGGAAAAAAATGGGACTTACCTATGATCTGTTAATATACAGGTAATTGTTCTGTGGAGTTCTCAAATTGAGCTGCTACAAGAGTTCACAAATTGAGCTGCTATGAAATTCTACTCTGATTTCTACTTTATTACACTGGCTGTTTGAAGATGAGATTCAATTAGAGCTTTGCCCTTCTATCCCAAACTCTGGCACCAAGTTAGACAACCCATTTAGTCCCTTTCAGTGGTTCCTGCAACAAGTGTGGATTCCATCTCTTCTGAGGCTGCCTCGATCTTTTTCTGTATCAGGTATTAAGCACAGTGTGAAAGGAAAAGCTTCATTACTGCTAAAATTGAGTCAATTTGCTTTCAACAAACATTCCCTTTCTGTGGATATGCATTTTCTATGAAGTATTTTATAGAAGCTGAGAACCCATATGAACATGCTCTATTCTTTGAACCTGGGTACATTTAATCATTCAACAAGCACTGTAATGCAGAGACTGTGCTACGTGCTGATACTAAAAAAGATAAACATGAAACAATCCTTGTTTTCAATAATAAGCTGTCATTCTCTTTTAGAGTTAGAGAGGAAGGACAACATGTATACAGATTACCAATACAAAATATATGCTAACCAATGCCTGGAGGTGAGGGAGGAGAAATTGAATGAGTTTATTATTATTACCTACTTGCCATACGTTAAACACTGTGTTGAGCATTTTATTAATATAATTTGATTGATGGTGGCTTTTGATAGCTAGCAAGTAGGTGAATCACGATATGCCTGGTCTGGAAGGCGGAGTTTGAATGGAAATTTGAAGGATGTAAATGATGATACAAGGCAGGGTAGGAATTAATTCTATTTATATAGTAGGTAAAAACATGAGACAGGATAAGACGATGTGTATAATGAATAGTGAATAGACCAGTGTAACTTAATGTAGAGTGTGTAAAGGGAAATATAATGCAGTAGATCTAGAAAGAGAGGCTGAGGCTTGATTGTGAGAGGTTTTAAATGCTATCTAACAGAATATAAATCTTATCATATAAGCAAGAAAGAAATCTATGAACATAGAAGCAATATGTTTTAAAGATTTAAGGGGCTTTGGAGATTTTGTCCAAATCTTACAAATAAGAAAATTTGAACCCAGAGGAATTAGGAGTTTCCCTTAAAGGTAGCCAGGGATCTTAGGCTAGATTTGGTCTTCGTATTTCTGACTCTAGAAATAGGACCATTTCCATGACATCAAAAAGCCTTTTTTAAAAATTTTTATATAATTAGTCATTTAGAATATATTTCCTTTGTTACAATAATCATGTTCTTTCCCTCCCCTCCCCTGTTATAGTGCAATTCCACTTGATTTTACATGTCCTTGATCAAAACCTATTTCCATATCATTGATATCTGCACTAAGGTGATCATTTAGAGTCTACATCCCCAATCATATCCCCATCAACGCACGTGATCAAGCACTTGTTTTTCTTCTGTGTTTCTGCTCCCACAGTTTTTCCTCTGATTGTGGATAGTGATCTTTCTCATGAATCCTTCTGAATTGTTCTGGATCATTATATTGCTGCTAAAAAAGAAGTCCATTATATTTGATTGTACCACAGTGTATCAGTCTCTATGTACAATATTCTCCTGATTCTGCTCTTTTCACTGCATCAACTCCTGGAGGTCATTACAGTTCACATGGAATTCCACCAATTCATTATTCCTTTGAGCACAATAGTATTCCATCACTGTCAGATACCACAATTTGTTCAGCCATTCCCCAATTGAAGGGCATCCCCTCATTTTCCAATTTTTTGCCACCACAAAGAGTGCAACTATGAATATTCTTGAACAAGCCTTTTCCCTTAATACCTCTCTGGGGTACAAAACCAGCAGTGCTATGACTGGATCAAAGGGTAGGCAGTCTTTTAGCACTTTTGGGGCATAGTTTCCAATTGCCCTCCAGAATAATTGGATCAATTCACAACTCCACCAGCAATGCATTAATGTCCCAATTTTGCCACATCCCCTCCAACATTCATTACTTTCATTTGCTGTCATGTTAGCCAATCTGCTCCGTATGAGGTAGTACCTCAGTGTTGTTTTGAGTTGCATTTCTCTGATTATAAGAGGTTTGGAACATGTTTTCATGTGCTAATTAATAGTTTTAATTTCTTAATCTGAAAATTGCCTATTCTTGTTCCATGCCCATTTATCAATTAGGGAAGGGTTGATTTTTTGTACAATTGATTTAGCTCCTTATGAATTTGAGTTATTAGACTTTTGACAGAGGTTTTTGTTATGAAGATTTTCCCCAAAATTATTGCTTCCCTTCTTATTTTGGTTGCATTGGTTTGTTTACAATTTTTTTTAATTTAATGTAATGAAAATTATTTATTTTACATTTTATAATTTTTTTATAACTCTTGCTTAGTGTTAAAATCTTTCCTTTCCCAAAGATCTGACTTGTATACTATTCTGGGTTCACATAACTTACTTATAGTTTCCTTCTTTATGTTCAAGTCATTCACCCATTCTGAGTTTATCTTGGTATGGGTTGTGAGAGGTTGATCCAAACCTAATCTCTCCCATACTGTCTTCCAAATTTCCCAGCAGTTTTTGTCAAATAGTGGATTTTTGTACCAAAAGTCAGGATCTTTGGGTTTATCACAGACTGTCTTGCTAAGGTCACTTCCCACAAGTCTATTTCACTGATCCTCCTTTCTGTCTCTTAGCCAGTACCATATTTTCCCCCCACTGCTTTATAGTATAGTTTGAAACCTTATTCTGCTAGGCCACCCACCTTCCTTCACATTTTTTTCATTATTTCCCCTTGATATTCTTGATTTTTTTCCCAAAATAATTTTGTTAATTTTTTTTTTCTAATTCAGTAAAAAAGGTTCTTGGTAGTTTGATGGGTACGGCACTAAATAAGTAAATAAGTTTGGGTAGGATTGTCATTTTTATTACATTAGCTCTTCCTTTGTATGAGCAATCAATGTTTTTTCCAATTATTTAGATCTAGTTTTAATTATGTGGAAAGTGTTTTGTAGTTGTGTTCATATAGTTTCTGTGTTTTTCTTGGCAGATAGATTGTTACGTATTTTATATTGTCTAGGGTGATTTTAAATGGAATTTCTCTTTCTAATTCTTGCTGCAGAGATGTGTTGGAAATGTATAGAAATGCTAATGACTTATTTTATGTGGATTTACTTTGTATCCTGCAACTTTGCTAAAATTGTTGATTATTTCCACGAGCTTTTTAGATGATTCTCTATGATTCTTTAAGTAGACCATCATATCATCCACAAAGAGTGATAGTTTGGTCTCCTCATTGCCTATTTTAATACCTTCAGTTTCTTTTTCTTCTCTAATTGCTACTGCTAGTGTTTCTAGTACAATTTTAAATAATAGAGATGACAATGGGCATCCTTGTTTCACTCCTAATCTTATTTGGAATGCATCTAGTTTATCCCCATTGCAGATGATGTTGGCTGATGGTTTTAGATATATATTGTTTATTATTTTTAGGAAAGGCCTTCTATTCCTGTACTTTCTAGTGTTTTCAATAGGAATGTGTGTTGTATTTTGGCAAAAGCTTTTTCTGCATCTATTGAGATAATCATGTGATTTTTGTTAGTTTGCTTATTGATGGGGTCAATTATTTGGATGGTTTTCCTAATATTGAACCATCCTTGCATTCCTGGTATAAATGCCACCTGGTAATAATGAATAACCCTTTTGATCACATTTTGATATCCTCTCCTAGTTCTGCCCTTTCTTTTTCTGCTATATCCTTTTAAACCAGTGGTTTGCTTTTAATCAGTACCACTAATCACCACTCTTATTATGCTTCCCTTTCTGCCCCCTCAGGTTTTGTTCCATTATTATTATTATTATTATTATTAGGGTCGGTTAAGTTCACTTCCCCCTCTCTTCCCCTCCCTTTGTGTACTCCCCTCCGCACTCCCCCTGGCTTGGATTTTCCCTTCTCACTGTCCCTGTAGGGTAAGATAGAATTCTATACACCAATGGATCTAGATGTTTTCCCTCTCAGAATTGATTTCACTTACTTCTTAAAAGAAGTCAATGAATCCAGAAAAAGGGAAGTAAAGATGGCTGTAGGGGGGCTTGAAGTAAAGAGTCAATACAATTGGATTAGAAAACTTAGCATATTTCAACAAGGTCTAGATGAAGTTATGCACTATGACATTATTTGGAGGGAAAATCAGTTCCATTTTATTGCTCTTTTCTCTTGGCACTCAGTAGTTATGGATTAAGAGCTAAGAGACCAGGTAGTGTAGATTAAAAAAAGGAATGAAGATTCCCAGAAAGACTAAGAATTCTAGGGTTCATGAAATATTAATGAAATACAGTATAATGAAGAAGCTTAAAAAGATGAATATGGCCTAACTGCCAAATGAATGGAATTTGTAGCAGTCCAGCCCATAGGTATTATGGAGAGACAAGGATTGTGAGTGAGCACATGGCCATTCTTCACATGGCAATGAACTCTATTCCCAGCGTGGCTGAAGTTAGGGTGTGAAACCTTGCTTCCCTTTGTCTCACTCGCCCGAGGATAATAACCCCACCTTCACCTTGTCATAAGTTGCATTATCCAATGGCAACACACCAGGTAACTCATCCATATGTATTGAGGTATCATGTAACTGATCAATATGTATTGAGCTCATTTGTATATCAAAGAGAATAAATGGGACATGACACAGCCAGCCCGCCCACTGGGAGGACACCTACAGGTCTGCAAAGGAGCAACTTCTCCCCTTGCTCTCTCCTCTCTATCTTTCTCCCTGAGGCCTGGTCTTTAGACCAGGCCTACTTCTCTCTCTCTTTCTTCTAATGCTAATACCTAGCATTACCTACCTCTCTCTTTCAGGAGCTGATGGCTGTCCTGGCAGCCAGAGGCCAAGCTCCATCTTTAAATCTTCTCTATCTCTCTTTCATCTCTCCGACCTGTGTGGTATTAAATGTGGATCTCTGGACTGGTAAAAGCCTATGGAAGGGTCCTTTGATCAGAGCTTAGCTGTGGCTCATGGAAAATTAATAAAGACTCATTCCTGCCACCTCATATCTCTCATTTGACTCCGTCATCCCCCTCGTGGCATCTAAAACTTCTACCCTGTCTCTATCTTCCTACCTTAAAGCTTCTCTCCCCTCTGAGGAAGCTTTAGAATTCAATCCAACAAATTTAAGTTTTTGAAATATTTATTAATCTCCTAAACATACTGCATTGGAGAAGGCAAGGAGTTTAGATAAGATTCATTCCCTAACCTCAGAGAGTTTGTAGTCTAAGAGGAACATGAAGAATATTATCTCTCAATCCTGGATACAAATTCATACAGCTACAAAACAAAATAATTCAGAAGACATATAATAAATAAATAAAATTATGTACAAGATGTTAATACAGAAAAAGAAAAACCATTCTCAAATTCAATGATGGGGAGAATCATGAGGCTTTTGGGCAGAGGCAGCACTATAGTTTTAAATTTAGGAATTCAATAGGCAAAGAGGGGTGAATAAGATATTCTGAACACTAGGCATAGTTCAAATAAAAGACTCAGTGGCAGTAAAATAGAAAGAATTTTCAGGGGATAAAGAGTAGTCCAATTTGGAAGAAGTAAAATAATATGTGGAAGGAAAGCTATGAGGTAGAAATGTGGGATGGCACAAGTTTAAGGAGGGCTTTGATTTTAGGTGGATAAAAAGCATTAAATCTGGAATCACAGAGCCTGGAAAAAATATCATCCTGTTACTTACTATACTTTTCAGGGCCTCAGCTGCTTCAGCTAGAAAATGAAAGGATATCAAAGATAATTCTTAGCTCTTAATTCTCTAACATAAAGATTTATGTAATTTTTTTGATTTTGGACTTTGATTGCTTAAAATTAAGAAATGAAGACAACTAAAAACCAAATTGTCTGATACATCAATAATTTCACACTACCACACTGCTTGTCTCTCGGGCAACTTTAATTCTGGGGAGAGATGAGGTACAGAAAACAAAAAAAAATCACTCATTATTAAAGCTTGGAAATTAACCAATACAATTCACTAATTTTACAAATGAGGAAACTGAGGCCCATAGAGGTTACTTTGCCCAATGACAATTTGGGGATAAAAGGAGTGACTTGAAATTGCAGTAGTTTTCTATTTGAAATATAAAGAATGAAAAGCTCAAAAGCAAATGAATTTCTTTAAAAAATTTTAGATCAATTTTCCTGTAAAGAAGTCAAAGTATCATGTGGAGAAATATTAATATTTAACATTTAACCATGTTCATCTAAGGATAAAAGAAAGAAAATCAATGAAAGGGCAGAGGATTAATGGAAGGTATTCAGAGTAGAGGAAATATATTGAATGGCCAAATCCAACCCTATGGAAAAGATTGCTGAGTTCAGGTTTGAAGCATGCTGCAATACCACTGATGGATTTGCAATAAAGTAGAAAAATCAAAAAAGGTCAAAGTTGGCCCTCTCCTAAAATTCATGGCCTACGAATTGTCATAATATCACTTAAATGACTACAGAAATGGATCCCTTGAAAAGTTGGATGTGAGTGAGGAAGGACAATTTTATTAGTGGAAGGATTCTCTCTCCTGAGCATCAGTCCCATATCCCTAATAACCACCTGAATATTTCATTACAAATACATCAACTGATATAAGCATAGTTAAACAAAGCATGATGTGATTAAAGTCAGAAATAAGTCATTAACAAATATTGATTAAGTGGCTTATTATGCGAAATGCCCTATGTTAAGCACTAGGAATCCAAATACTCACAGAAAGAAAATCCCTACTTTCAAGGTACTTACATTCTAATTCAGTAAGACAGCATATAAAAAGGATAAAAATTTTAAAAAGGGAAAGAGAATGAAGTAGCAGATATAGGGGAATGGAAGAATTCTGTGGTGGATCTTCAGGAGTACAGCATGGAGCAGAATGACGATACAGTTAGTCTGGCTACCCATCTTTAAATGAGGGTTCTAAAAGGTCCCATCTAATCAGAGAGTGGGACTATAGTATTAAAAGTAGTTCTAATTTGTAAATTTTAGGGTTATTGTGATCATTTGAGTAAAAATGGCATGGCAGAAAATGGCTACAGATTTTATGAGTTCAGGAAAGTAGAGAAATAAAGATCAAGCAAAATGAAAGAGATAGCAAATCTCTTATTACAAATGATATTTTCAAGGTAAGTTGTAGACAACAGTGGTACAGAAAATAAAACCTGTGATCTACAACAGGGTTAGAAATAATTATCAAATGACAAATCATAATAGGCTCACAAAAAATAAGTGGACTTTGAAATGATTAAAATAAGAAAATCTCTTTTTATATTACTAATTTTAATAAAGTAAGAAAAACCCTGAGTTTCCCCCTGCTGAAATTAACTAACTCCCTAAATCCTGAATCTTCACAGATTCAAAGTTCCCTCCCAGGTGCAGGATTAGTCCTGATATACACCAATCCAGAGATGGAAGTGGGGGTGTGTGGCCCCTCCCTAGCACTGGATTGGTCCAATTCAAGACCAATCCCATGATAGGAAGTAAGGAGGAGGGACACCTGGGGCACATTTGGGGATGCAGTTCTGCTGGCTACAACACTTTAAAACCCACAACTTTTAATTGGACTTTAAAGAAAGGGTAGGAATTTTTAGGCAAAAAAGGAGTACCACTGATCTTGAGCAATTCATTTACTCTGATATTCAATTTCCATACCTAAAAAATGATGACTAGATGTCCACTGAGGTCTCCTTCAACTCTGGATCTATATTTCTTGATTCAATAAAGAGAAGATTTCTTGAAAAGGGAACATTGTGAGCAAAATCAGAAATGTATAAAAACAAAATTATAATCAGGAAATAAAAAGTAGTATAATTTTGTTGAAGCATAGAATGTGTGAAGAGGAATAAAAAAAGAAAAGGCTAAAGAGCAACCTGGTATATCCTAGTGTATCCACTAGCAAATTTTTACCACTGAGGAGGAGCTAGCAACTGCTCATCATCAAGAGTAAGAACAAGCCAATCTGTCCCACTCGATCCACCATTCTCAATATATAGAAGCAACTAGCTATCAAATCCCTTTTTAGAGGAAGTAACCTAAGCTTCTCTTTAATATAAGCATGTGGAATATTTGCCCCATTCCTGAAAACATTCCTTGAAGCCATCACAGAGATAAAGCAGAGAATTAAGGAAACTATTATTTCAGTTTGGTCGCATTATTGTAATGGAAACCACTAAAATGTGAATGAAGGAACTATTTTTCAATTTCTACCATAATTGGGAAGTCTCTGGGTCACCTTGAACCCATCACTTAACTTTTGAGTTTTGTTTTCCTCATTTACAAATCTATGGGCTTGGTGGGGAGAGCAGCTAGGTGACTCAGTGGATTGAGAGTGAGGCCTAGAGATGAGTGGTCTTAAGTTAAAAATCTGGCCTCAGACACTTGCTAGGTGAGACTGTTGACAATTCACTTTACCCCAGTTTTTAACCCTTACCACCCTTCTTTTTTTTTTTTAAACCCTTACCTTCTGTCTTGGAATCAATACTGTGTATTGGTTCCAAGGCAGAGGAGTGGTAAGGACTAGGCAATGGGGGTCAAGTGACTTGCCCAGGGTCACACAGCTGGGAAGTGGCTGAGGCCAGATTTGAACCAAGGACCTCCCATCTCTAGGTCTGGCTCTCAATCCACTGAGCCACCCAGCTGCCCCCCCCCCCCCCTTACCACCCTTCTGCCTCTCTAAGACAGAAGGTAAGAGGTAGGTAGGACTAAAGATCCATTTTACTACTGCCATTCTGAGGTTCCATATGACCATTATGATTGAGTTTAATCATGTGAAACATTGAAAACATCACTGATTAATGTGGGAATAAAATAATACAACAACATCTTCATCAATCTGCTCCCCTTATTTTTACCCATGTCTACAATATATTTCATAATTTGGGTTTTGTGATATAGAAGAGGGGAAAGAACAGAAAACAAGAGTGAAGAACAAAATGAAAAAAGCAGGATGAGTGTTCCAAATAGATTTATATTTTCTCAAAAGTAATAAGAGGAATTTCAAAATTAAAAAAAAATTTGGAAAAGATCCTTCTTCTGGGTCTCATTTTCTACATCTGTACAATGAGGTGCTTGAATTGAAATGATCTTGCACTTTTCTTCTATCTCTAACATTCCATGAGTCTATAAGATTCTAAGAATATGTTATGTCTGTGAATATCTATGCAAGTTCTAAATCAGTGTCACCTAGACAAGTAGCTGGCTCTTTGCATTCAATCAGTTTCGGGTCCTTCCTTCAGTGATACTTTTACCAAAACTGCTGGAAGGAGTTTCAATTTGCTGTCCTGAGTGTGGACGACAGGTATAGTCATGCCAATTTCCTGGTGGTTCTTTGGATGAGAGATGATTGGTTTTGCATGTTTTGAGAATCCCCTATTGGTTTGGGGAGGTGTCTGGTGTACTTGCTTCTGGAAAGCAATCCTCAAATCAAATCTCTTCACAGCTGCACATAAATCAATTTGGCATGTATTGTCTCCTTGAAACAAAAGTCGAATTCCAGCCACGCTCAGACAATCTAGGAGACAACTGTGAAGCAATGTGAATTAGAATTGTAATCAAGGTATGAGCAAGAGGGAAAAAAAAACATTAAATGAATTGTGAGATCTTGTATCATTCTCCAATATAAAACTCTTCCTGTGCTTTGGAAAACGATAACTCCCAAATGGGCCGTAGCTCTCAGGGTTTGAGGTCATCTGTAATACCACATTGCACTAGTTCTAGTGAAATATCTCACATAAAAAAGGTTTTATAAGTTGTTAAGGCCAAAAGGAATCTTAGGCATACTGTAGCCTGACATCATTTTATGAGTGAAGAAAATAAAGCCCAGGGAAATGGTCAGGATTTACCCAAAGCCAAACAAGATGAAAGTGTAAAGAGTAGTTTATAGAACTATATTGATATTGAGCTGGCAGGATCTCCCTCCTAAATGATCTAATCTAACTGTCTTATTTTACAGATAAGGAAAATGAAGCTGTGGAAGATAGCATTTATCCAAGGGTAATAAGTAGCAAAGCCTGTATTCAATCCTTACTTCTCTATGACCAGGTTCAGCACTCTCCACTGAAGATTGTTCCCTCATTTGTGACTCCCAATGTAGTACTCTATCTATTATTCTAAAATGCCAGTTGAGTTACTTCAATATTGGAGCCATCAATGACTTCCAGTGACAGTGGACGTTCTTATTTTGAGTCTCTTGATCCTCAAGAAAACCACTGGAGATATAAAGTCACAGATTCTTAGAAGTAAAAAAAAAAATCCTTAGAGATGATGACTTTCACCTCTTAAACTTTAAAGGGGACCAAAGTAAGGCCTAATACTCAGAAAAACTCATATCTTTATGGTATTTTACAGCTTCCAAAGCACATCTCTCAGGATATCCCTTGGTGTGGTGATAATATTGATGTCACAGGCATTATTACCTCTAATTTAGATATGAGACTATGGAGTGGATCCAGTAATGCAACTTGAATAAGGTCACATATCAAGTTGTTGTCAGAGCCACAATCCTAACAAATTCTTGTTATTATAGATTCCATTCTGTTCTCTGATGCTGAGTGATTTATCTGATTTCCCATTCAGAAATCTTTCTACTATAGAACACAATATCTCCCACATATGACAGTTTCTTTAAATAAAAGAAAAACAAATATAAACTTTTTTCTAATGTTCTACTCAATTCCTTAACCTTGAGATTAAGAGTTACATGTTCTACCAACTGAGATAGCAGTGAAGATACTAATTTCTCTACTATATAAACAAGGAACCCAAAAGAACAATTAAAGAGGTAGCTTAAAGTTATATACCCAGTTAACTTCGTAGTAGAAACTTCAAAGAAATGAAAGTCCTCCAGAAAGAAAGAAAAATAAAGGGGTGGAGAATATTAGAGTCTTCTTATACTTATTTACAAGAGCCAATTGTTAAGTTTCAGTGTATTTACAGTTTGGGAATAGGAAAATGCCAGAAACCACAGTTTATTTTATTGTTTTGTTGACAGTCTAGAATTAAGAATGTGATGAAGGAAATATTAATCATTCAGAGTAAACCTAAAAATGTGCATTTACATATTTTTTTTTATTCTGGAGATCTGGTTGTTTGAATTTTTATCAGCACACCATTGGAAATAACCATTTTGCCTTGTCCACCATATATTAAATTCTAACACCAAGGAAAAAATATTTTTTGGAGAATGGTAATTCAATCTAGGTAATATTTAATTGAATTTATTTGTCTTGTTTGATAACATAGATTTTCCCCATTTGAGATATCCTGAGATTTCATGGAGAAGTTTTATGAAGAGGAAAGAATATTTTAAGTCAAAAAATGACACGCAATATATGACACCTGGGTTTCCCATTTCCTATTTGTATCCCTTGAATGATTATTTTTATCTCAGTGAACTTCAGGTTCCTCATTTGTTAGATTCATATAGTCATATGCAACTTACCAAGGTAGAGTTCTGGTTGAACATTTTCCCACAAACATACATTAATTCTGGGGTAGCTTACTAATGGGCCATATAAGAAGTGATGAATAGGGTGACAAATGTATATTCCTTATAGTTATAGATCTTAATTCTTTTAAGTAATATATTACATTTGCTGGCATAATCTGATTAGCCATCCTATTTTTGGTGAGAACAACATAATAACATCTCTTCCTCTAAGCAAGTTAGGCTGAGATTTTTTTTTGTTCCTTTGTTTGTTTGTTTGTTTGTTTTCCCTGTTGTATACTCAATCTTCACTGTGGGTTTTATTGGCTTAGAAGAATTAAATATTTGATGTAGCTTCCTGATTATGTGATGACTAAAATAGCTAAGAAATATGTCTGGGGCCTCTTCCCAAGACTTGAGAAAATAAGCAGAATGAAAAAGACTATACTAGAAGACTATATCTTCCCCATTCTGAACATTCTTATTAGGCTATGGCTAAGTAATCTTCCATTAGTTAACTGTTAGATAGAGTAAAGTCATGTCATTTATTTGCATTTTAAGACTTAAATTATCAAGACACTACCTTGAGTAAGGTCCAGCCTATAATATTATCTATTAATAGTATATTATTCCTATTACCAGTCATTTATGTTTCTTTCAATTTATTTTTCGCAACTAGTTTTCTTTTCAACTTGTATGAAAAAAAAATAGTGCTTAATTTTTGGTTTAGATTGTACTTTCTTATCTTTTAAACCCATGACTTATGTTTTAGAATCAATTTTTTTTATTGGTTCCAAGGCAAAAGAGTGGTAAAATCTAGGCAATGGAGGGGTTAAGTGACTCTCCCAGGATCATACAACTAGGAAGTGTATGAGGCCAGATTTGAACCCAAGATCCCTCATCTCCTGGACTGGATTTCTATCCACTAACTTTCCCCAATACTTTGGCATCATGTTTACAACAAAGCGATTGTTATTATTTTTGTGACTTTTAAAATGTAATTGATTGTTGGCTTCCAAAAAGATTTATATCTGCAATTTCCCCAGGAATGTATGATTCTGTAGATCTATAATCCCAATAGCATTAAATTTCCTCAAATGAAGTTATTTTTGGAATTTGATGTGTATGAGGTAATTAATTATTCACTGTGATTTAATTACTTTCTTTGATTAGTGAAGTGAATATAATTCCATGTGATTATTATTAGCAATGTGTATTTCTTCTTTGAAAAGTCTTTTTACTTATTTTTACGTGAAGTATTATCTAGACATGACATTTCCTACCTAGAAATTTTTAAATTAATTTTAAAACCAAATCACCTAGCTTTACATCTAAATATTGATAACTACCAATTTATGAAATATAAATCTATCACACTTAGGCTAAATCTACAGAAAGAAAATTTGGTACTTAATTCAATCAATTTGGTGAAAGTATTCAACTTGACTCCACGTCTTTTTAATTTCTAATACTCATCTTCTGAAATGCAGAGAAAAAATAGAGGGGAAAATAGTCAAACCAGTTGTATTCCTAACATCCCCAATGATTTAAATTAAATTTAAATTCATGTTAAGCCTGGTGAATTCAAAAGTCATAATCCATTCCTTTCAAAGTCAGGGCTTTTCATTGTCTTCAACTCCAGTTTCACTTGAGAAAGAAGATCCATTCTTTAGGGGAGATTCTATAACTTTCCTGTATCTGAAAAACCCTTCTTAAATGACCAGCAACAGTTATAGATTTACACAAATGTATAAAAGAAGTAGATGGACCCAGGACTACTGATTCAATCTCGAGAAACTCATTAGCAACATACATTTGGACAATGTTGTCTTTCATTGTCTAAATTTTGTCTGTGGAATGAAGCAGAGGGCTAGTGCTGACCTTTCTACTGTCAAATAATATGAAGAGTAGAATTCATTGTATGAGAGCAGTCATTCTTTACAATAAATTGAATAGCCACAAGGCTACTTACTCTCTGGGAAATTTTAAGTTGGCCTCTTTCACAGAAGTGTCACTTGGAGCTTGCTTGACTAATTTTTGGCAAGTGTGAAGCTTTTGAGATAAGTGGACTGTAAATAACTGTACCTGCTAAATGGCTGCCTCAGATATGAAGCTTTCTTGAGATGAAGCCAACTATAGTGATGAAAGAACACTAGAAGACGGAAAAAAAATTAAAAGGAATAGTCAATAAATTCTTATGAGATAATGGTTAATTTTAGTATTATAACTTCATAATTAAATAACTCCCTTCTGCTAACAAATAAAGTATTTATTAAATAAGTAAGTTTATCATCACTTCATCCCTCCAGACCTTTAAAATGGACAGAATGATATTTTAAATACTTATCTGAGTGAGTGGTGTTGATCTGACTTATTAGAGGAAAATGTACAAAAGCCCTTAATGAATTATAAAGGATGAAATTAGCTAGCTAGCTAGCTGTCTATCATTTTATTTAACCTTCTTTGTATATGTATGTATATATATGTTTATGTATATATGTTTATGTTTTATATTCATATGTCTATGTATATATACATATATAAATTATTATTGCTGTTATTCTAACTTAGTGGGACAATTAAAAATGAATTTATATGTGATAACTAATATAGTTAATTATCATTATTTCATATTAATGAGAATATTGAGGAGAATATAAACATAAACCAATATTATACAATTCATGATATAGACATAATAAAGATAGGGATCAGATATAAGGAGGATTTTCTCAATTCTGTTCCTTCAAGATTTATTGTTTTTCTTTCTTTCACTCTCTCTGTTTCTCTTTGCATATGTGAGTATAAATGGCAAGGACCCCTTCTTATCCATTTCTGTGTAATACCTGATCCCACATGTTATACAACAAGTATCTAGAATGATTTTTAAAATGAATTGTCCTGCAGAATACAGGCTAGATTAGCTAACTATATAAAAAATAATCATGGCCACAGTATTATTTTGAAGCCTGAGAAAAGAAAGAATTAATTTTAACTTCTTATAAAGGGGCAATTCAGATTTTGTCATCTCTTTGGTAGAATGTTGAAAAAGAAAATGATTAAAATATAGGGTTAGTTTCTTATATGAGAATGAGAAGGAAATTACAATTTAGATCATTTTATTGTTAAAATGGAAGTAATTACCAATGCAGTAGAGTTGAAAAACATTAGTCAAGGATTCAGACAAAGTCAGATGGAATCCCTGTTCTCACATATTAGTTCTGATAAATTATTTCATCATTCTGAGTCTTAGTTTCCCTGTCTATAAAATGTAGATAATAATAATTGCATTTCCTAACACAAATCTGCCATGAAAGTTAAAAGAAGTATTATGTGTAACACATATAAGAAAAGTAGTTTCAAATTTTTATTATTAATAATTATTCTTATTACTATTATTCTACCAATCATCAGGCATATGTATCTAGTGAAATAAGTAGTACAAGTATTACTATTTACATTAAACAGATGAAGAAACTGAGACTCTAAATGGATGTGACTTGCTCAAAATGAAAAAGCTAGTACCTTCCCCCATTGTTTATTTTCTATTTACCCTGTGTGTGCCCTGTTTTTTATATAGCTGTTTACATATCATATCCCACATTGCACTGTGAGCTTATTGAGACCAGAGACTATCAAATACCTTTCTTGTCAGCCAAGGCACTTAAAACAGTGTTAGGCATGTAGTAGAAACATAATAAACACTCATTCATTGACTGACAAACTCAGAATTTAAACACAGAACTCTAAGATTAAAGGTTCTTTCCCTGTCATTATGTCTATAATAACAAAGATGTTTTGGGGGAAAGTGGGATGAGAGTAGTGAAATCATTTTGTATTAGTTAAGACCATATTAAATGGCTTTCAAAGTTAAAATCCTGGTTTGGGTTTCCAATAACCTATTGTTTCTAACATTTTTACAGAGTTTTGACTAATATGAAGTACTGACTAGAACAATTAATTGCCACTTTGACCTCATAAGGGAGCAATAGTTATCTTGGGAAGATAAACTTAGATTTACTTTAAATACTTTAAATAAAAATGTTATCAATGGAAATCAGGTTTTTCATGCTGGTTTCCCCTAAGTTGTTGTTTGTTTGTTTTTCTCCACAAGGTGAGTGTTGAAAGGGAGAAAGGGTTTATTGGTGAGAACTAAAATGGTCAGGCTGGTAGAGGAAAATGAAATAGGGAGAAGGATATGGATATTTAATTTAAGTGGTGTGTGTATATATGTGTGTGTGTGTATTTCTCCTATTCATTTTGATCCAACTCTAAAGTCAAATAGCACTAACCAAATAGAAAGGGCTTAAGACAAACCATTTAGATAGAAATGAATAGATAGATAGAAAGAGGAGAGGGTTGGGGGCCGGGGGGGGGGGAGACAGAGAGAGAGAGAGAGAGAGAGGGCAGAGAAATGAGATGTATATAAAATATGAAAGGCCCACTTTTGATCAGCTCAGAAAAACGCTCCATATTCTTTTCCTCAGTGATCAAATTCTTCACCCATCATGATATCCTGCCTGATGTCAGCACAGTTCCCTTGCCACTACTATTGTTTTAAAATTTCAACTATAGTTTAGAAGTCACTACCTGGAGGTCCTATTTGCATATCAAAATCAACATCTTCAAAATTGAATTTATTGTTCTACAATTTCCTCCTCATTTCCTGGTGGAAACTTTCTTGTTAAATTTTCTATTATGTGTTAATGATATCCTCACCCCAGTTTAGGTTTATAATCTTCGAGAGATTATCTTTCTTTCTTTCTTCTTTTTTCATTCACTAATTATTTCTTGAAAATCCTGTCATTTCTATCTCCAGAGTATTTGGAGCATTTAATATCTATTTCCACATCAAATGCTATGACTGGTTTAGGCCTTTGTCTCTTCTTGCTTTTTTTATTTTTTATTTATTTAATTATTATTTAATTATTTTTTACTCATTATTTTACTATAATCCTAATTATTCTTCCTCCCTTCAGGCTATCACCTCTCCAAAGAATTTATTACAAATATAAGTAATATTCCTCAACCATTACTCAGATCCTGCCATTCTATTTTTACAAAGTCCTCTATTCTCTACACTTCCCCCTGATTATCTTTTGAATAACATAAACTCCTGACTCTTTTATTGCCATTCACCTTCTGACTCCCATCCAGCTCCACAGCCTTCATTCCTATTATTCTAGATTTACTATTTGCTTTACTATTACTCTATATCCACCCATGGCTGTTCTTCTCACTCCATCTCTCTGCCTTTGCTCATAATGTCCTTTATGCTTGGGGAGGCTTCCTTCTATGTCACTTCAACTTGTCCCTTCATGACACAGCTCAGAGTGGTAGCTCTCATCTCAGATTTCTCAAAGCACTTTTTCTGAAATTCTCAGCTCCGTGGGGGCAAAATTCATAAAAGTCGAATAACCTCTATAGATATCTATAGTTATGTTCCCTCACTATACATATGTCTGCATAGATACAAACATATAAATACACACATATACATACAAAAATATGTACATACAAACACATTCCTTTGCGTGTATGTGCTTTTATATTTCTATCACCCAGTAAAATGCCTTGTGCAGGACAAGGTTCTAAGTAAAGGGATTCAGAAGGGGATGAAATCCTACATTTCTCTTTGCCCTCTTTGATCTCATCCTAGATTCATTCCCAAGTTAAAACCTCTCCCTGGTGATGCAACACAGCTGCGTAATTTCATCTATTTTCCACCCTCAGACTAAGAAATCTTGACCTAACATTTAATACCAAGAAGGCATAGGCACCTGCTTCCCTGACATTTTCTCAGATCAGGCAGATACCTACCCTTTACTTAGTCAGCGTCATTAGTTAAAAGCTTGCCTTCATTTCCACAGCACATCACTTCACTCAATTATTTTTTAATTTTCTCTCACTTCTCCCTCTCTGACACCTGGAAGCTTTGTCCATGGTTCAATTGGACCCTCATGCCAAAGGGCCTATTGACTTTAGTCTCTAGCTTACTTATCACTTACTTATCACTAAGTAATTAATCTGGGGATTAATAGCAGGAGAAGCCATCCACCTTCTGGCAGGAGAAAGTATTAACAGGAATCTTTTAACACACTTAAGCACTGATATCCAGAAGGCAGCAGCTTTCACCAATTAAAAAGGCAGAATCTTGGGCTAACACTGAAAATAATAAGAGTTGTAGGAAAAAGTGAGGCCAGGACTGTGGAGGTGAGGTAGAGCATGGAAGGTCTCCATATTAGGAGAAAAGATTATAAAGAAAAATATCAATGAGAATGATCTGAATTTCAATTCCTTCCCTGCCACTATTTTCATAACTTCTTACGAGTCATTATTCCTCTGTGGTCTCCTTCTTTTCTATAAAATAAAAAAGAGTCATGATGCCTATATTTTCCCCCAATTTAAAACTAATTATATAGATGTTTTTATGCATATTTACAACATGTACACAAAACACATCTATATGATATGTATATAATGTAAATAAAATAATATATACAAAATAAACATATACATAAATAAAATACATGTTATATATTATATATGTAATATGCATGTTTAATACATATAATATATATGTTTTAAAGCAAAAATATGAGATTCCCATTTCAGCAAGGGCAGGTTAACAGTTCTATAAAGACAATATTGTTCACAGCTTTGATCAGGGAATAGAATTAGCTGCTCTGTATCCTTAGTCCAGGAATACATTTATGCAGTCCCAATGATTTCCAGAGCCACAGAGCCACAGCACCTGAACAACTTCCATCTTCCTTAACCAGCAATGAAGAGACCTTCAGTAGACATGCAGCAACCAGTTAACAGACACCCTGAAATCTGTCATCACAGTCACCATTAACAGTTTGGGATGGAATGCCACCATGTCAGGGCCACATTAATGGCTCCAGCCTGCACACATTGCTCAGGGTAAAATGCCTGCCGAGTTCAGTCGACTTTCCTAAGCATAGATTCTATGGGATATTTTTAGAATTTGGAGGACTGCGTGATAAGTCTGCCGTGCCATGAGAATTGAAAAGGTGGGGGGTGGGAGAAGGGAAAGGAAATTATGCAGAGAAAATTCTCTTGGTGTTTCTGAGAATACTTACACTTCCATCTTGTGGCCAAAAATTTCCTACAACTAGCATCTTTCAAATAATTGTTTTTGCTTAGGTTTATGTAGTGCCTTTTTTTATTGTACCTTCTATAAAGGAGGTCATGCTAAAGATGATATCCCAAAACAATTAAAGCTTGTGCACCATTTTGAAACACACGAATTCTGTTCTGGGTTCTAACTTTCGACAGTTGGGTTTTGCAGCCCTCTCCAATGGCTAACTCACCTACTGCAAAGGCATAAGAGCTGGCAAAGGAGCCATAGCAGAGATTCTAATCACAGGCAATCAAAGAAAATGCACTGCTTTCCCACTTGTGGGACATGCAAAATAATTACTCAGCTCCATTGGAATGGCTTTTAAAAAGTGGTGGCTTGACCTCTTTCAGGTATTGTTCTCAACAATTAATCCGGAGAAACTTCAGGCTTGTTTTCTAGAGGCAAGGTCCTTTCCACTGGGGAAAGGAGCAAGGCAAACATAGTCAATTCAAAATGTATTTGGTTTATGCCATGTTCTCTGACTAATGTTTTGAGTCCAACATTGATTTTTGAGTATCAGGATGTGTTTTGTTTAATATGAAATTTAGTCTGAACCATCTTCAATTAACCTGATTCTATTTTTTTGTATGTAAAAAAAAAAAAAAATATATATATATATATATATATATATATATATATATATATATTTCATATTTGTCCTCAAAGTTTGTTCAGGATTCTTTGATGCCTGCATTCAGGTCCTTTTTTTTTATTATATTTTAAAAGTATTTTCCATACTTTGAATTGCATCATTCTAGGAGATCTTCAAGATCCTTAAGTAAAACCCTTCAGTTCTCAGATGAGAAATTTAAAACTGAGAGATGAAAAGAGATGAGAGGCATTGAGCTAGAGTGGAATCAACGATGAACTTAGAGTTAAGAAGATCCAAGTTCAAATCCTACTAACAGGTACTGCTAGTGGCTCTGGATGACTTGAAAAGTTACTTAACCCCTCTAAGAAAACATTCCTATTTATATCCTGGTACATAGTAGCACCTAACTCATGAAGCTGTAGTGAAGATTTAAGAGTATTATAAATATATATATATATATATATATATATATATATATATATATTTCTTTAAAGTCTAAGTTGGTTTTAGAACTGTAACTAGAATGAAGGAGTTCTGATTCCTCATTCAGTTCCATAAGTATATTCTATTTAGCTTTCTTTGAATCTATTTTATATTTATGCTATTTATATTTACTTATGTGTATATGTTGTTGTCGTTGTCGTCGTTGTCGACCCCTGGTTAAACCAGGACTTTGCTCACCCACCATGTGAAGACTGTTTCAGCAGAACAGGCAGAAGAAACCAAAAAGAAGGTTCAATGGCTGAGATGGTGACGCAGCAAAGCACTGTGGAGTGCTCAGGGCATGTTGGAGCACAAAAGACAACACGGCCATCCAATGCAGCTGAGGAAGACTCCAGGTGTAACGACTTTTCATGCCACTGGACCCAGGCTTCCAATGCTGAGAGAGTGGGACTGTCTCTGTGCACCGACTTTTCCACTGAAATCTTCACGCACAAGTGTCTTTGTGCACAAAAATGCACAAAGACAATCATCATCCTCGGTTACCGAGAGACTACAATAAATGTGTATATGAATGATACCTTGGAGTCTAAAAGGTATGTCTGGTACATAGTAGGTGCTTTTAAAAAGTTGATTGCTTGATAAAATGATATAAGGCTTCATTTAATAAACTTCTGGCTCCTGTATACATAGAGCAAAGCAATTAAGGGAATGCCCTAATGTTCATTTGCCCATAAGTACATCCTAGTGGTAGCTCATCCCCTAGATTGCAAACATGCCAGTAGAAGTGTAAACACAGCTGGGTTTAATTCCATCCATCTCTGTTCCTTTTTCCAAAATGCTTTCTTTTTATGGCTGTAAATGGGGATATTTTCACCAGTTTGTCTTTCACTAGTTTGATCTTTCCCAATGAAATGTCTTTTTATGAGCATGCAATTTCAGACCTCTGTAATTATCATAGTAGTGATTCTTGACTCATCGCTAACATTGTCTCACTTATTAGAATAATTTGAAGATATATTTCTTTTCTGTTAAATCTTGACTTTCTGTCTTGGAATAAAAGTATTGGTTCCAAGTCAAAAGAGCCATAAGGGCTAAGCAATTTAAGTTAAGTAACTTGCTTAGGGTCGCACAGCTAGGAAATGTCTGAAAGAGGCTGAATTTGAGCCCAGGACATCCCATTTCTACACCTGCCTCCCAATCCACTGAGCCACTGAGCTGCCCTTGACTCATTTCTTTTCAACATTGGTGGTTCAGATGCAGAGAGGGCATAAGCCTCACTCCTTTTGGCTCCTAAATGCCAGGAATATATATCCTGTCAGGTGTGTGTATGGAGTTTCCAAATTCAGCAGATAACCCAGACACATGTGTTATATTGAGACAGATATGTTTCTGTTTTGAATATGGCCCCTATACTAGCCAGCTTCATGGAAGTCCCATGATCTTCTTAACAATGAAGTGAATTATCAATTGTTACCCATGTGATGATTTTACAAGTCAAATTTTAGCTTTGTCCCATCTTTTCTATGTGTGTGAGCTTGGGCAAATACATTAACATATCTTTCTAGCTCTAAATATGTGATTTTGTGATACTATTGAAAATAATTGAAAACAAGGCCAAAACAAGATATTTTAAGTCTCTTCCTTCTGAGGTGATTTCCATCTTTTTAATATATAAGTATTAACTCCATAAAGGCAGTGATGGCATATGGCAGCTTATGGTTAAGAATTAGAGTCAGGAAGATCTGAGTTTAAATCCAGACCCTGACAATTCCTAGCTGTGAGACCCTGAGCAAGTCACTTAACTTCTGATTTACTAACAAACAGATCCATAAGATGCACTGGAGAAGGAAATAGCAAAGCATTCCAGTATTCTCACCAAGAAAAGTCCATGAATAGGTATGGTCCATGGGGTCAGAAGGAGTCAGGCATGATTAAAAGACTGAACAATAAGAACAAATGAACTCCATAGAAAAAAAGGTGAAAAAAGAGCAATAATCTAAAGAAGAAAGTTTAAAAGTAAAAATGTTTAAATTGTCACATCGTTTTAAAATAAGATGCTTTTGCAGAAAGAACTTGCACTTAATTTTTGTTTCACAAACAAAGGATCTCCAAAAGTCTCATGAATCCAACTAACTTTTTAAACATAAAACTTCTCTTAATGAAATTTAATTATATCATTTATTAACATTTATGAAAATAACTGACAACCAGTCATTTTAATATGTACTAAAGGTTTAGTCTTCAAAGTTTTATGAATCCATAAAGAGAATTATTTCCTTTAAAAAAAAAACACTTCATTCCCAAAGGGGTTTGGCTTTTGGTTTCAGAGGTTAACCATTGAGCAATTAAGCTATTGGTCCATGTGTTTTCCTTTTATAATAACAGGCTTCTAGAATCCCTCACAGTACAATGAATATTTTTAGCAAGACTGATATATGAGCAGGTCAAGAGAGTTACAATGGGTCAAACACATGCTTTTGTCTACTCTCTAATGATTATGGAAATGAAGAAAATCTTGAGAACATCAAGAAATATTGAATTAAATAATGCAAGAATGTTTTCACAGAGGTCAGTTAATTTAAACCCATAAACATCCTGGCTTTTAGAATGGTTTATTTATTTGGGTGAAGAACCATAAACGTTTTTTAAAGTTATTTCGACATTTTCCCTCTCCCACCTATAAACATCCCTTTTTTAGGAAAGGACTCAAAGATATTAATTTAGAATTCATAACATCTTTATTCTAATTTAGCCAGATCACTTCACCAAATATTTTTAACAACCCCCTGAATGCAGAGCTCTATGCTTTGTGCTGAAGAAATACAAATACATGAATCCCCCATGGACCTCACAGTCTAATACAGAAATAAGACAAGAACACAGATACACATAAAACATAATAGCCCAAAGAAGGCTTTCCCTTGTATTTTATCCAAACAATGTTCTAATATTCTAATAAAGAAATTATATTAAAACCCTGATGTCTTATAATAGCCAATAAGGGATAAAATGCTTTCTCTCTTTCAATGGAATGAACATGAAAAACATGTTTAAAAACATAAGCAAGTCACCAGTAGGGACACTTTGCAGAATGATTATCTTTTTTCCAGAAATGAATATCATTGATTTAACCATGCTGAGTAATTCCTTTCAAACTGGTATCTTTGGCTATGAAACTACACCCCTCATTCACCTCACTGAAATACTACAGAATCAACTATTATTGTTGAGATATTGATATTCTTAGAAGAATTTTTTCATGGCTTTATTTCCTTCAGTCAGTCCAAGTTAAGGACTTAAAGATAAAAATGAATTAGAAAAACATAGTAACACATATAATTACCTATTTTATGAGTATATACATCAATCATTTTATTTGTTGTTTTTATAAATTAGATAATAAACTATAGACAGCTTAATATGGCTGTGACTTGTTGTGGCTCTGTTCTAAAAATCATGAATTGAACATATCATATATATACATATACATATACATATATATATATATATATATATATATATATAGAGAGAGAGAGAGAGAGAGAGAGAGAGAGAGAGAGAGAGAGAGAGAGAGAGAGAGAGAAGAGAGAGAGAATATTCTAGGAAATTTCCACAATCAAAAGAAATTAAATTCTGATATTATTTAATTCTTTTGTGCTCTTGTGTTTAGCAATATCTGGGGTACTTACAGAATAATGAAACTGGAAGAAACTTTAAAGATCATATATAGGAATATCTTGTATTTTCAGGTGAGTATATTTGAGCTCTCTAGAGAAGGAAAGTGTCTAAAATCACATATCCACTTAATTACTGAAAGCAATGAGAACTGTCAAAATTTCAGAAAGAGAGACCTATTCCCAGCAATTTAGGAATACAAATAGAAATGGCAAAATTCCAGTAACTTGTATAGAGAAGTAAGCAATTAGATCATCAGTAGAAACTGAATGCTTAACACTTCTTTCATCACTAAATAACGACCACTTCCAGGATAAAAGGCTTTCAACATACTCATTGGGGAAAAGACAACAGAAATTTTACTCCATTGTCCTTGATAAATTTATAACAAGCACAATCAATTAATTAACTAAAAGAAAAGATAGCACTTACATTTTTAAAAGTGGTAAATGATGCACATATTGGTATCTACATTATGCTCAGTCATTTTAAATGGTAAACTAGACATAATGGAATATAATATAATATAAGGTGTAGTCCATTTTTTTTGTTCTTTTTTCCAACTACTTTTTCATTTTAAATCACCCCTCATAAAACTTAATTACTCCTTGCAACTAGGATCACACAGTATAAATTTACCAGAATCAAAAGCACTGAAAAATATCATACTAGTTTTAGAATATCAGAGAATGAACAGACCTCAGGACATAGTAAAGAGAATTTCAGAGCTTTCAATATAGTGCTTTCAATATAGTAAAAACTCACATTTATATAGCACCTTACTTATTTATTCATTTATTTGTTTGTTCATCCATTAATTCATTCCCTTATTTATTTACATAAAATCTTTAATTCAAAAGAAATAAAATAAATTTAAAAAGGAGGAAGGTATTCAAGTACTATTATGAACATTTAATAGTGGAGACAAATAAAACTCAGAAAAATTAAATTATTTGCCTATGTCCTACCAAGCAGTAAACATCCCTCCAATTAATAAGGAAGATCTTAATGAGTTATATTGAATTGAAAGAATATTATTCTTACTGAAAGCACTGGAAGTATGAAATGGATTAAACTTTGAGCCAACCTCTTAGCCAATTATTCCTGGTAAGAAGTTTAGGTTGGCAGCAAAAGCACTCTCTCCCTCTAGCCAGTAAGACACTAAATCATTAGTGAATATCCTAAAATGGCACACCTTCTGAAACGTGAACAGCATTGATTACATCCTAATATATCATATTGCCAAGTCACTTTCTTACAGTGTGCAATAGATAGGTCACTATATATTTTTTTAAATAAAATGTCTACCAGATCAGTATAATATGTTAGCAGGATTTCAAAAAGAAAAAGAAACAGTTATCTCATGATGTATGATGATCAATTGTGAATGGCAACTATTATCAATAAGGTAAGTATCAAGGGCAACTCCAAGGGATTCAGGATAAAAATATCCATGGCCATAGAAGGAACAGAGTTTGAATGCAGATTGAAATATGACATTCTTCACTTTATTTCCTCCATGAATTTTTCCTTATTGTAACAAAGTTTTGTTTCACAGCATGACAAACCTGAAAATGCATATTATCTGATAATATAGGTACAATTTATATCAGATTTCCTGCCTTTTGGAGAGGGGTGGGAAGGAAGGAAGGAGAGAACATGGATTATGAAATGTCAGAAAATTAATATTAAAATTATATTGGCATAATATGGAAAATTAAAATTAAATAAAGTCACCTCACTAAAATAGTTACAAATTTAAATGAAGATGCAGACAGCCAGAGAAGTCCATGAATTCCTGGGATACCCATACAAACACACACACACACATACAGAATTTGGCTAAGTAATAAAGAATCATAAATAAATAAATGATGTCAATTTTGACCTGTGCCTATATTCTCCAATTGCAACACATTGAACATTATATTCTCCAATTATAACTGTGTAAAAGACACAATTCCATTGTCCTTATATTTAAAACGACTATCCACCTCCAAAAAGAGAACTAATGAACTCTGAGTGTAGAATGAAAGATTTTCTTCACTTCCTTTATTTTTCATGACTTTTTTTTGGGCAATACAGCTAACATGGAAAATTAACTACATGAATCCCCTTCCAAAGGACCTTCCATAGACATTTTTTTTCCTTTTCTTCCATCAACATATTTTTCTCTCTTTGAATCAAAATGCCTTCTGATAGTTGCCAATAAAGTATGAAACATCTTGACTGGTGCTAGCTAGGCATTAGTACCTATCCTATAATTTTATAAGTTTGATTTTCATTTATTTCTCAATGTTTCTTTATAAATGTTTCAACTGGAAATATTTGGTTATTATCCAACTTTTTCAATAAATGCCAATTTCTTGACACTGACTTTGACTTACTATACTTCTGTTCTAATTTGCTCTGAGAGATAAAAGTTAAATAATTTGAGTATCTTTTTCTAGGAAGTTATATTTGGGCTTTAAAAGTACTTCACATGGGTTTTCACATGAAGAATGTTCTTCCTGTTCTAATTTTTCCATGTAGAGTTCAACATTTTCACTTAATATTTGCCTTACTTTTCCCAAATTAGGTTTCAAAAAAGATGAAGTTGAAAATATAATTTTCTAAACATTTTATTTCAACCCCTCCTTTGAGGTAAATTGACATTTATTAATATACTACAAACAGCTTTGAATATATTTTTATACAAGAAAACTCATCTCAAAGTCAAATAAAAACTCAATTTACTTATTTTGGATTTTCACCAATTCTGATCCTTTTAAGAGTAGCAGTGCTGATTCTTGCAAAGTGAGACAAAACTGGTATCAAACCACATTCAGAAAAGGTGTTGTGATTATTCCAGTAAATAGTCTCATCATTTAGAGGCAATTTCAAATATTCTTACAACTTCATTTATGTCTTTATTATTATATTTTCCCAATTATATGTAGATGCAATTTATAATGATCATTTTCTGACATTTTGGAATCCATGCATTCTCCCTCTCCATTCTGCCTGAGATGGAAGATAATATGTTATAGGTGAGACATGGGCTAACATTCAATACTTATTTCCAGATCTGAAACATTCTGTTTATACAAGAAAAAAAAAAAAACTCATGATATAAAGTGAAAATGTTATGCTTTAATGTACATTCAGATTTTGTCAGTTCCTCCTATAATGTGGATAGCCTTTTTTCCTTATCTTTTTGGTGTAACTGTGTACAATGTTCTCTTAGGCATTCTTATGATTTTAAATATTCACTTTGCTTTTCCCCAGTATGCATCAAGGGTAATAAGCAAGCACAAATGCATGGCCACCATGGAATGATAGAGAAAAATTCATAAAGTGGATTGGATTGCCTTTGGGAAATTGCAAAATTACTTTAATGACCCCAAATTGTTCCTGGAAACAAAGGCCAATATTTTTAATATTCATGTTTTACAGGATATATTGTAGAACCATGAGAGTCCTAAAATATATCATCATTTAAATAATTAAAATTTAGGAACACTCAAAGGCCAATGGAGCCTTTGGAAGAGAGTAGTTTGTAGCTTATTATAAATAAGGAATGACATAAGTGAATCCTGACAAAGGAAAACTTTTTTTTAATAAAAGGGGTTAGCATATCATTTGTAGAGTAAGATGAACCGAGTGGAGTAATTGATATTCCTATGATTTTAAAAGACTGTAAAGGATATTCTTGGCATCTTGGGTATACCAACTAGTAGTAAAAAGATGTTCCAAAGAATGGGCATTAGTTCTGATTTTATAACTAGAGGGAATACCTATATTAGTGATATCAGTGAAGTAGGTACTCCTTAAAGACAATAACTATTTCAATTTTGTCTTTGTATTCTGAGGGTCTAACAGAGAGCCTTACACATAATAAGTTGTTGAGGACTGGTTGTTAAAATTAACGAATAGAGTTATGCCTCACAATGAAGTGTGTAGGAAAGCAGAGAAATGGCTAGGCAGAAATCTTTAAAACACTTTCTCAGTAGCTCAGCCATGATGGTCAAGAGTTTCCTTCCTGTCCTCTTCAAAGCTGTGTATGGCTTTGAATATACTAATCATAAGCAAGGCAATTAGCAAAGAACTCAGATGGCATATTTGCATTTCTCCAACTCTATGACTGTTATCTTGTATTATATGTGCTCATTTTTTTCTTTATCACTCAGAAAAATGGATTATCTTGAATTTCAACTGTAATTACAAAGGTATAACTGCCCAAGTTTCATTTATATATATATATATATATACATATATTGATATCAAAATAGATATATCCTTCACTCTCTTTCTTGATTACAGATGCATATTCAAGGATTCTCTCATCTTGCCTGTATTTTGGTTTGCTTTGTTCCTTTTTCTATGACTAGTTCATCCCTTTCATTTGTTCTCATCTTCCCTCTGTATTCTGATATGTTCTCTATGGCTGAGCTCCATCAGCCAAATGCAGGAAGCAGTGTAGGTCCCAGACCCATAGCTTAGAATGTGGATAATGACCAAATGCCCTCTTACTCCCATAGTAGACAAAATGGAATATAATGGCACATCAAATTCTCACTTTTTATAGCCAAAAAAACTGCAGATGAGAGGAGTGAATGTCTTTTTCTAGCTCCCAGATTGATTAGATGAGAGAGTTGAAAATGTAATCCAGATCTTCAGATTTTAAGTCTATGGAAGATTCTCAGATTAAAGACCAAAGTTCACAATCTCTCATAAACATTTAATATTCCAGGTATTAGAGCATAACAGTAACTTATTGATTTATTCTGAAAATATTTTGTAAGATTTATTTTATCCACTGTTATCTTATATTAAATATTATAACAGTCACTATAAAAATACTTGAGGAAAAAGGAATGAAATGATAATTGATCAATCACATAACCTCTTTTTGAATCAGCAAACTTGTATAATACACTTTCTATTATATTATCACTTTGAAGAAGAAACCTATATCCATCAAATACTTGACTTCTTCCACTTATCTTTGTATAAATGGTAACTTCACCTACATGCTAGAGTACACCCAAATAAACATCATAAATTTTGTTTAGAAAAGGATGAATTTCTAGTTATAAGTAATAATTATACTGTGGAAAAGGTGCAGTGGGCCATAGCACCTTCTGGATGACTAGCAATTGAAATTATTAATCTTTTAATTGAAGAGCTCACTTTGAAGTAAATTGAATGTAGTTCATGTTAATATGATTCTCAAAGTTTTAGTTCATTAATGAAGAAATGACAAACTTGTTTCCAGATAGTTGCAGAAGCTAATTACATTCCAAAGCTTCATTGATAGTAATACTCATTTTATTTAAAGAATTTTGTTTTTATTTGTTAATAAATTAATCTAAAACAAAAAATAAGCAAAAACAAAAGTAATTAAAAGGGGCTAAAGACTAAATAAGTATTATTATCTACTTAAAGTTTATTATAGGTAAAATTGTATGTTTATATAGATATTATCAATAATCTGAATATATGTATCTTCTTAAATGATATGGATATCTTGAGATGTATTATTTTATTGAGAATTTCATTCCTTATTTTGCCCATTTGTAATTGTGGTTTTTGCTGTTAGAAATAAAAATTATTTAATTGACACCATAAAAGAACGCTCTGGACTATTCTTAACACTAACATAATCACCATGTTGGTGATTGCATGACATGTGTGCCCTAGCATTCCAGAGAGGGCTGCTCTGTTCTCCCTCTCCATAGCACCTGAGGACATTTTTTTACACACCCCACCCCTCTCTGCCCAGCCACCTAATGTGAGCAATTCCTCCCTCCCCTGTCTGGGGTAATGTGTGGGGCTCACAGGCAACTTCAGGGTGCAGTTTGGGTACATGATATCTAAAAGACTCACCAAGATTGCCTTAGTACATTATATAAGAATGATTTAAATAGTAATTAGGAAAGTTAAATATTTTATTGTTGCAGTTTATTCATTTTTCAATTATGCCTGACTCTTCCTGTAACCATTTTTTTTCTAGAAAAAGAAAGATATGAGAGTGTGTAAAAATGGAGATTTTAACTCCGGATTTCAATCCCCAGAAGTTCTTGGTACTTCCTAGAATTCCCTATAATCTCACCTGAGATCCCCACCTGGGTGAGATCAAAATTGGTATTTAGACTGGCTGTAATGCCTACTTCTTCCTCTTCCTCAACTTGAAACATTACAACATGTAGTAATTAGGCTATAAATCTGCTAAATCAGCCCTAGGCATGTGGCTTATTATTCTGTATCCTTGAATTCTAATAATCTTTAATAAACCTCATAAAATATAATATTTTTATCAGTAGAGACTAAATTTAACTTTTATAAGTGGTTTGCTCTTTCCTTCCTTGGGTCATTTGAGAGATGAGGAAACTGAGACAGAGTTAAGTGACTTATCCAGGGTCATAAAACTAGTAAAAGTCTGAAGCCAGATTTGAACTCAGGAAGAGCAATCTTTCTGGCTTCAGGTCTGCCAAATTATCAACTGCATCACCTAGTTGCTAATTTTAAATTTTGGTTTAAAATGTGTTTAAGACCTATTTGTAAACTATTGTTTTAAAACTACACTTAAAACCCATGTGTAGCTTACACACTTTAGCAGTTCAATGTGATAATACTTCAGATGTCTAAATGAATTTTAACAAGAAAGGCAACTAGAGATCACCCAAAAGGCCTCTGCAAAATACCTTGGGCTTTGAGTATCACAAATTCATAATCTCATGTTTCCTTCAGTGTCATAAAGTTTGAACAAATTTAACAGCCACAATCTCATACGTCCCATGAAAAGACAAACTGCATTAAATAAGCTCTATCAAAGAACTGTCAGGTTTCAGAATAAAACACTTAGAGGGCTCACCATGTACTAATTTTAAATGGAAGATTTACATACTGCCATCCTTAAGATAATTCAGCAAACATAATCCCTATGACACAAATGGCCAAAGAAATATAATAATGGTTGTCGTTATGAAGTAACATCAAGTCTTTTTTCTAACCTGGTAATCTAATCCTACTATTCCTTCAATCAGCACAATTCATCTTGAGTTCCAGATGCTTAATGTAGTTTTCTGGTTCCTAAATCATCCTTGGATGATTTAGAATAGGGCCTGGACCTAGGGAAGCCATGGAAGGGATCTGCTTCTGTGGCTCCAAGTTCCCTGTAGAGATTCCTAGGTAATTGCCAGTAACAAGACTCAATACAATTTAGTACAGCATCTCAGATTTTATTTTTAAAAGAATGATGAAAACTAACTCAAGTGTATGGATCCAATTGTATTAAAAACAAAGGTATAAGAAAAAATAAATTAAAAACCAACACTTCACATGAAACTTCAGAAATTTTCAGTTTTTAAATAACACTTGCTCTATCTTTACCCAAAAAAACCCACCTAATATAGACACTGTCTTTCACAAGCCAAAGGAAGAATCTAAAAAAGGACAACTTGTAAAATGAGCCCTATTTGTCTGTTAATATTTTCAAAGAGAAAGACTTGGGAAAAAAGAACTTTTTAAAAACTCTGTATGATCATTAGTGTAATTTTATATATAAAATCTTAATTTGATTTTGAGAACTTATTTTCAAAATATTTCAATGTTCTGTTGTTCTATGCTCCTTTAAATCCATTTGGAAACTGATTAAATATATATCCTGGTTCTTAGATTTCTAATTATATAATCTTAGTGTTTTTCCATATTTATCATTTCATTTTTTTAAATGTCATCTTTGACTCATCTCCATTTTGGAGTATATACATAACTTGTACACATTTATGAGGAATATATTTATAAGGAATACATATGCATAAGTATATATACATATAACATGAAGTGGAGAACTCATTTATCTCATTATAAAGGATAGGAAATTGACTAATATATAGATTAATAATAAGATCTTTTGTACTTGCATCCTAGTATAGTAAATCAGATATTTTAATATTAATCTACTAACAAATTTAGTGTTGCAAAAACAAACTTCCACTGTTCATCTTCCCTGATTATAGAAATGTGTATTGAAAGGAAAAATGAGAAATATGGCTATGATAATATCATGCCTGCTCCTGAAACGACACAGACTGATCTAACCAAGTCATAACATAAAGAAACTCCCTTAGTTATGTTTGATTCCAAGCAAGTATCATAGATAATAGCAAAAGGTCCACATTACTAATAGGGTATTAAAAGCAATATTCAGGATTAACTAGGTGATGTAATGAATAAAAGGGAGTGATCTGGCCTGAGTTATAAGTATTTATTAATAAAATGAGAGAGAGAGAGAGAGAGAGAGAGGGAGGGAGGATGAAAGAGAAAGAAAGGAAGGGGAAGAGAAAGACAAAGACAGGTGAAATGATAGAGAAGGGCAGAGAGAAATGGAGAGAGAGAGAGAGAGAGAGAGAGAGAGAGAGAGAGAGAGAGAGAGAGGAGAGAGAGAGAGAGAGAGAGAAATGGAGAGAGAGAGAGAGAAAGGAAGAGGGAGAGAGGGAGAGGGAGAGGGAGAGGGAGAGGGAGAGGAAGAGAGATTTCAGAATTACTAATTTAAATTAAGATCTAATCATCTAGTCTCAGATTTCAGCTCAGCATGGGCCTCTCCATGCTGTAGCTTGCTAAGAGTCATTCCAGGGAGTCAGTCTATTCAAGCTCAGTAGTAAAAAAGTGACCTTCTCCTTCCTGTGGTTGCCTTTTAAATCCTGCTAGCTCCTGCCTCCCTGCCCATGTTGTGCACTGATGCCAGGGGACATCACAGGACACCATGCCATTAGATATGCTGTTATTCTGTAATACCCACCTTTGGGGTGCCAGGATTAGAGATAAGTGGGATATTTTCATATTCATAAAGGAAACAGATCAATGGGGAAAAGATCCTACTTTTGACTATGTTGTTATTCTCTCAACTTTCCCAGGCACAGATATCCACCAATTGCACTTCTCAGACTATACTCCTATTGGGTAGCACATGGCATTCTCCTTGAATGGTGGATGATTGTTTTCATGACAGTTCAGACAATCATACCTGAAATCAAAATCTAAAATAACATTGGATTACATTTCTATGAAATTTCACCTACAATAGCAAAATTTCACTAATCACAGTTTAGGGCTGGAATATTATTATTATGCTCATGTGATCCTCACAACAGCTTTGGGAGGTGGATGCTAATAGTATCTCCTTTACTATTAAGAAACTGAGGTAAATAAGTAAATTAACTTCTTTAAGGTCATTCAGCCCATAAACTTCTTTGACTCAAGTATTTTCAGATCCATGCATTTTCCAAATTAATGACTTAATGCTAAATAATAAATGTATTTTTTAAACCCTTACCTTCCATGTTGGAGTCAATACTGTGTATTGGCTCCAAGGCAGAACAGTGGTAAGGGCTAGGCAATGGGGGTCAAGTGACTTGCCTAGGGTCACACAGCTGGGAAGTGTCTGAGACCAGATTTGAACCTAGGACCTCCCGACTCTAGGCCTGGCTCTCAATTCACTTAACTACTCAGCTGCCCCCAATAATAAATGTATTTTGAATTAAATTCTGATTCACCACAATTATTCTAAGAGGGGAACATATTTCATTGTAAATGAGATATTATAATTTAGATACAGAAAAAATTGAACAAATCAAATCTGGATTTGTAATCAGGAATATTAACATTTAAAATTTCAGTTTTCCCAAGGGTCATTAGCTGGTAGAATAAAAAATTTCAGGGCACAATGTTTTCAATTAATTCACATCTAAAAAAGAAGGAAAAAATCATTGTAGCAGTTTTTTTTCTTTCCTTAAAATCACTTAGTGATCCAAAACAATTCTTTTTGTGTTCTTAATCTAACCCTACCCACATACTTTAAGAGTGAATAAAGAAGACGTCTCTACTTACTCTGAGATTTTTCAGTTGTACTTCTTAGAAAGCCAGAAAGAACAAGGAGTACAGGAGGGCCCCATATCCATGGGGGTATATATTTCAAGACCTATCATGCTTGGCTGGAACTGTAATTATAAGTAAATAACTCCTGTCTTCACATATATTCCAAAATGCCCAATGAATGTCTGAAACCACAAATAGTTATTGCTTTCACTTTTAATACCTATGTAAATTTTTTAGTGTATAGTAACTTGCTCTTTCTTCCCATTTCTGCCCCTCTTCTCAGTGCTTCCTGACCTCCATGCCCCGATGAAAAAGTTCTAAAAAATGAACCCCTATAAGATATATAAAAAAAAAAAAACTGGACACTAATGCACTGTTGGTAGAGTTGTGAATTGATATAACTATTCTGGGAGGAATTTGGAACCAGGCCCAAAAGGCCATCAAAATTTCTCTACCCTTTGACTTAGCAATACTACTATTAGATCTGTATTCCCAAACAATCAAAGATAGGGAGAAATTATCTACCTATCCAAAAATATTTATAGGAACACCTTTTGTGGGAGCAAAGAATTAGAAACTTGAAGGAATGCCCATAAAATGGGGAATAGCTGAAAAAGTTGTGGTCTATGATTGCAATGGAATACTATTTTGTCATAAGAAATATTAAACAGAATGATCATCAAAAAACCTAGAAAGATTTATATGAAGTGGTGTAAAGTAAAATGGGGAGGATATTGTACATAGTAACATCAATAAAATACAATGATCAACTGTGAATGACAAGTATTATAAGCAATGCAAAGATCTAGGACAACACCTAGAGACTCATGCTGAAAAAAAATATATCCACTGCTATAAAAGGAACTGATAAAGTCAGAATGTAGATTGAAGCATGCCATTTTCAGTTTATTTCCTCCATGAATGTTCGTCTAGTATAAGTAATACATTTTCCTTCACAACAGAATATGAAAATATATGTTGCATAGTAACACATATACAATCTATGTTATATATCTTATCCTGGGAAGAGAGGGAAGATTGGAGGACAGGAGACACATGGCTTGCAAAATGTCATAAAATAATTCTTTAAAATTGTACCAATATGTAACCTGAGAAAAAATTAAAGTAATTAAAAATAGATTAATTTAAAAATAACCCCTAAGTTAAAGCAGAAGAATTAACCCTCAGAGAGACCACCACTATAGACAGAGTGCTGCCATGGATGGACTTTAAAGACATGAAGTATATTCTGTCCCTTCACTCATTTGGTGATATAACCACCTTTCATCCTCCCTCTTTCCTTTGATAGAATTGTTTCTAATTGAAACTGTAAAGTGAAACCATTGATATTGGGCATCGGAGAATAATACAGTCAGAAAAAAAAGTTACTTATTAATAAAAGGAAAAAAGTATATTATATTTTAACAAAGCCTTCTAGTATAACTACACCAGAACAATGAAAACAATATCTTCTTTAACAGTGAATTGTTGTTCATTCTTCATTTGAAAGAAGACTAGTGACATCATGGAATGATATCTTGCTCTTGTGTAAATTATATTTCAGTGAGACAGAGTTGCCCAAAATCATTATTCTGACTCTCAAATATTCTATAGTGCCTGCTTCCGCTCCCGTCATGGATGCAAACAAAAATTGTTCTCATCTGCCAGTTCTGTTGGACATTTGTTAAACCAAATTCTCTATTAGTAGGGATAAAAAAGGGGAGGGGCAAATTTTTGGAACTATTCAAAGTTCTATTAGTTTCCTTTCTTAAATTGATTTTGGGAGAGGGGTATACTAAAGAAGACATTCAGTACTTATTTAAAAAAGACAAAAATTCATCAGGGAACCTTGGGAAGTTAGAGGAGAATTTGAAGGGAGTTTATGTAGTCAGTTCACATCCTCCACCCTTTGGAAGGCTTAAGGATTTGGGGATATACCCTTCAAATGGTCTTTGAAAGAGTTCTGTCTGTTTAAAATTACTAACAGACATTCCTTTTCATCTTAATGAACTCAAACCTTTCTCAATACCCTTACCAAACACCAAATTCTTTTCTTCACATTTCCTGCTACTCACATGATCCCTGGAAAGGAATTCTGCATTTCTTTGTTTTTGTTTTTGTTTGTTTGTTTGTTTTTACTGTTTCTCCACCCATCTTTACTTACTGAAATCTAATCTTTTGAAAGTAATCATTGGTTTTACACTCTTGATTTCTACTCTTTATCTTCACTACTTTTTTAAGTCCATCTCATCTTATTTTCACAATCATACTCTAACATTTCACTGAATCTTCCCTTTTTTTTTGTTTATGTAATATCACTTTTAACCTCTGGAGTTGCATAGTCTATTTCAATTTAGGTGGCTTAGCTACCATTTTACCAAAAACATTAAATTTTGTTGATTTCTTTCAAATTAGTTTCAATTATGCAAATTGTCTGATAGTTGAAAATAATTTCTATTAAACAATCTCTCTAACACTCTCCAGAAAGGGAGAAGAATTGTTTGTGCTTAAATTTAATATACTAACCTCTAACAATCCACTAAGATCTTTTTGGCAGTTACAATAATTTGGAATTTTTCAGTAAATATATTACATTTCACTTACAAATTTTGATCTCTAGTTTATACAGTTATGAATTTCTACAAACCCAGAATTTTGTTTTCCTTCTCTTGTCTTGCTTTATCTCTATAGCCTTCAAGTTGATCAGGGTTATAAAACAAAAGCAAGAACCTTGAAGTTTTATCCTCCTTTTCTCCCACTGAAAAACAAATCAAAAGTCAGTGAGAAACCCCGTTTAATATTACCAACAATGGAGAGAGCTGTTTTGAGGCTTCATTAGCCTTCCCTCTACTGAGTTTCCCTTCCATATTGTTTTACCACAATTTTCTAAATAGGTGATGAAATATCCCTCTTCAGAGTTCTCTAAGGCAAACTTAAAGAATTTCTGAAGAAGGTCCATCAAGCAGACATTATTGCCTGCATCACTTCCTTCTTAGAACCCTATCAAAATCTTTACTTCCTTCTTCTTTGGCTATTCTATATAATGGTGGTTCTTTAAGAGTGTCATCATCTTGTATTTACTTATTTTTCTTTCTCCCTAGAATCTTGTTTCTTTTCAAGTTTGGCTTTTAAAATGTACAACAAATAATAAAAAGCTTATATTAACTGCTAGATTAGTTTCCCATAATTATAAATGTTGACTATTGAGTCTCATCTTAGCCAAACATTCCCTGTTGATCTGGCTGTCTTTCCCCTTTTCCCCAAGCTATTTAATGGCTTGCCAAATGGAGAGTCAAGAGGACTCTGTGCAATCCCATTTTGGTACTGATATCCCCTTACCCATTCTGTTCCTGACACTTTCTACACATCATTTTGAATCTTTATGAACACATAAGAAAAAAATTCATTTTGAGTTTGGCATGAATCTCCTTAACTTTCCTGAATTTTGAGGAGTCAAATTCTTCTACATTTCATGTCTAATTAACCTCAGAGGGTGGGGGTCCAATCTAGCTCATAATCAGGAAATACCTAAGTGCTAGTTACTGTAGGAGTAGCCTCTGATGAAAGAGGCAAAACTCATAATGAGAAAAAAAAATTTTTTTAAGATGTTCATAAAAAATTCCAAGACAGAAATGCTGTACTAGTCACTGGGGCAAGTCTCTGGGATTCAAACCTGGACACCTTTAAACACAAATTTGCATTAAAAAAAAAAATCTGTTCTGATTGCTATTAGTCACCAAAAGAGGGTGGACCCTTCTACTCATATACCTACATATTGTGATTGCCCCATATTTCTAATGTAGAAATGGGTTAGTGGATATGCCATAGCTGTTGTCACCTTCTCCTCATGAGAATATAGGATAAACATTAAAGAGATAAGATTAGATCATGGATGACTACTGACTTTTGGGTAATAGTAAAAAAAAAAAGGGGGGGGAATGCGCTCAAAGTTCATTCCGCAGACTAGTTGACATCCTTACCAAATAATCAATATATAATATAAAGGCAATTAACACTGTAAACTGAGTCATCACAAATTGTAATAGTCCTCTTCCCCATTTGTTTCCTTCCTCCTTCCCTTCTTTTTGTTTTTTCTCTCTTATAGTTTTAATCAATAAAACACTAGGCCTACTTCATTGGCCATTCTTATTTTTCCAATTTTTTTTGTCCTTTTAAAGGGTATCATAATATCCCACTATATAAATTGCCCCTACTGTATTTCTCCATGTATTTCTCTACCACCGAAATGTGTTCTTTTGTTTTCTTTTCTAGTAATACAAATAAAGTAGCTAAAACATATTTTATATTTAAATATTTTTCTTTCCTTTTAAGAATATTTTTGGTGAAATCCTATATGAGTATAAATGTAGCATTATTTTTTATGGCTCATTCTATATTGTCAAACTTCTCTTCAACATGTTTGTACTAATCTACAATCTTACCAACAATGTTTATGTGTGTCTACTTTTCAGCTATACTGAAAAGATGGAATTTTATGATTTATTTTCATTTTTTGTTACTTTTGAATTACATGATTCTGATTAGTAGGAACTTTGAATTTTTTTTCATTTGATAAAGAACAGTTTATATTTTCTCTCTCAAAAATTAGTGATTTATATTCTTTGGACATTATTCCATTTGGGAGTATGCATCAATTGCTTATAGATTCTCTATGACAGACAATTATATGGATAACTTAATGAAACATACTTTTTCACCATTTATTTTCTCTTTTAGCTTTAAAAGTTATTGCTTTTGTTGTGAAAAATACTCATTTGTCTTTATAAAAATCAAACTCATTGATTCTCTAATATTTTCTCCCATTTTTATTAAAATGTCCTTCCTTTTCATAGTTGGATAAGATATGCTATTCTATTTTCCATTTTTTAATTTAAAATATATTTGAGTTGATGAACCCAGTTAGTATTTATTATGGTGCATGACATAAGATATGGTTTTGAACCCATCTTTTTTCTCATGAAGTTGTTTTTCCAATAAATTTTCTCAGTGATATTTACTGAATAGAATCCATTTCTCAGTGGATTTTTTTTAAGTTTAGCTTCATCAAACAGCAACTATATATATACATATATATATGTAATATATGGTTCATTATTCTGTTCCATTTATCTATTTTCCTACTCTTTTCCCAGAACTACAAAGCCTTTAAAAATTATTATCCTTCAGTAGATAGAACATATAGTAAAGCACATCCTCCATGCTCAGGCTTTTTCCCCAAAGCTATTCTTTTGTTTGTTTTTTAAACCCTTCCCTTCCCACTTGGAATCAATACTGTGTATTGGTTCCAAGGCAGAAGAGCAGTAAGGGCTAGGCAATGGGGGTTAAGTGACTTGCCCAGGGTTGCACAGCTAGGAAGTATCTGAAATCAGATTTGAACCCAGGACCTCCAGTCCCTAGTCCTGACTCTCAATCCACTGAGCCACCCAGCTGCCCCTCCCCAAAGCTCTTCTTGAGCTTCTTACCCATCTATTTTCCTCTCAATTTTTGTAACAGAGACATTTTAAAGCTAATATGACAACTAAGAATAGGTGATGAAAAATCAATTCAAAAATTACATTGGAATTATATAATTGATACTCCCATGAACTAAGTTCAATGTATACTGAATTATAATTAGTGGTTAATCACAAAGGAAACTATAATACAAAAATCTCATTAATATTATATAGGCTAGTATAATATGGTATTTGTTACACTATTGAATTAAAAATTTTACCTGGAAAGTAGAAGGAAAAAAATGGGGTTAAGATTAGGTAAAAATATGAATACAAAAAATAATGGGAATTCCAATAAACTAACAAAAAAGAATAGCATAATAAAAATGAAATAAAAGGGAAGATATGTTTCCTAAGAGAAAGAGGTTTGAATTAATAGCACATCAGGGTTGTTTATTCCCCATTAAACTTGTTCAGTCCTAAAGGTAATAAAATAAACCTTGCATTCTACTGTGATAATATAAATATAGCAATTTGAAAAAGTGATTGAAAATAAGTCTAATCCTAGAATTATGCTGTAAACTTAAACTCTGCATTAAATCTCATTCTTCAAATTGAGGAATGAAAGGCCTTTCCTTTTTATAGTTCTATATTTATAGTTATATTTTTTACATTATATTAAATATAAAATATAAATAAATAAAATGAAACAAATATATTATAATTTTATTTATTATTATAAATAAATAATTTATATTTATAATTATAATTATGGTAAGCAAATGGGCAGAGCTTTTGAGGAGGAACGTGGGAAAATTTTAAGAATGGAAGGCCCTCAAAATATACTACACCCCTATACCCGCTGCAGTAGCCCTAAAGATTAACTACTTTTCATTAAGAAGGGGAGCAGTAAATGGAGAATGGGATTGTGGGAAGGGATTAGGGGAAATAATTGATCTCTGTCTTCTGTCAGATCACTCCTTGTGAATTCCCCCTGTGAATCTTGGATTTTTATGTTCATCAATCCTAGCACAATATTCTTTTCATGCTAGACAAAGGATAAATGTTGGTTGAAGTGAATTGATTAAATATTTAACAAGTGGTTGTTTATCAATAAAATGTAATACAACTTGACTCTTAGGTAGGTCTCTACTTTGAGATTATTGCTTTATTGAATGATCTAACAGACCTTTAAATACTTAAAACATCTATGAATCCACTACCTGAAATCTCTCTTTCTAAATTTACTCTTTTCTAAGCCTCATTAATTGCTTTGAAAGAAACCAAGGGCATTGCTATAGCACATATATGGTACTGAGAAAACTTAAAAGACTTTGATTTGTTTAGCATATTGCTATCACCTTCAAGATTAAGCTAGAAAGGTCTTGGAGTTCATTTTCCAGCTTCCAGAAAGCCCTGCCGTTAAACTACTCTAAAATAAGTAGCAGCCTACTCTTAAACATATACAGAGAGGAGACATTTCAGCCTTTTTTTAAAATAGCCTTTGAATCATCCCTGGCTCTTTATTCTCATATGCTTCTTAGCTTCAATCACTTTTCAAGTACTAGATTCTACCACCACATCATTTACAGCACCTTCTCATCTGCTCTCATAGCGACTCACCTAGCCCAAGCCCTCATGACCTGGAGGATTACATTTTTCTCACTACTTCATGTCTTTCCCCACTCTGATCCGTCCTTCACACTACTGACAACATGATTTTCTTAAAGTACAAGTCTGCCCAAATCGCTCCTCTATTTAAGAAACTCTCTTAATAGACCCTCTATTCTTTTTTTAAATTCTTTAATTTTTTTTTAATTTTTAAATTCTTTAAATTTGTAAATTACCTCCTGCCTTAGAAATTAGTCTATTTATCAGAGTGGTAAGGGCTAGGCAATTGGGTTTAAGTCATTTGGTCAGGGTTGCACAGCCAGAAAGGTTCTGAGGCTAGATTTTAAACAAGAACTTCCCACCTCTTGACCTGGCTCTATCCACCTAGTTACCTACCTGCCTGCAACTCCTTTTTCTAAGTTCACATGCAAATTTTTTGTTTAATAGGTAATATCCATCATTAGTTGACTCAATATGTCTCTCCAGCCTCATTATATGTGTTTTCCCTTAACATGTTCTATAGTTTAGCTAAACTGGCTTTCTTGCAATTGCACACACACATTATAACCCATGTTTTACCATTGCCTTTATTGGGACCTATGTCACTATGTCAACATTTCCTTACTTTGACCTAGTAGAAGATATATATATATAGATATAGATATTTATATATATATGTATATATAGAGAGGGGGGGAAGGAAAAAGATATATATATATATAAAATCACAGATAAATGTATTTGACATATATTTTTATATACACACACATTATATAAATAATGGATGGAACCACTATCATCTGGAAATATATATGCCTATTTTATGTATATAGTAATGTACATAATTCCCACTCCAGTTAGCCTGTAAACTCACTGAAGAAAAGAACTGTATAATTTATATGTATATTTATATTTTATAATAAAGGATTGTATCATTTTTATCTTTGTATCCTCACCATCCATACTATGTCTGATACATGCGAGATTTTAATACATTATAGCTGATTTAGTAATAAACTTATTATAATAAGGTCATAACCCTTTCAGTCAGGAAATTAAACCCAACACAAATTGATAATAATCAATTCTTCCTATGTAAGTGAAATTTCAAATCATAGAATATGAATAATCAATTGACAAATATTGATTGAGAGCTATCAATGCTTAGTACGAGGAAAGGAAGCACAAATTGTGTCTCTTTTCTTAGAAAAGCCTATAATTAAGTGGGGAAGATGATATTTAAAATGAAACAAAACTGATTAACAATATAATCTCCTATATTTCTATAGCAATCAAAGGCTATACAAGTCTTATAGCTAAAAGTTTATTAAGCACTTTATTTTCAATGATATTTTTGGGTAGGCAAAACAACTATAATATATAATTTATATAGATGATGTTATTGAAGCAAAGAAATATTGACTTGCTCATGGTCATTCAGCTATTAAGTATCTAAGGGTGATTTCTAGTTAGGTTTTCTAATTTTCTTTCAGGTATGTGTTCAATTTTACATATGATATAGCCTTTCAGTTTCTTGACTTAAACTTCTGCCAAATGAATAATACAGTTGAATTTAGTTCAATAAAGATTTATTAATAATCTAAAGTGTAAGAGGCACTCATGTAAAGGCAAAAAAAATTAAGTACCTATAATATCTCAGCAGGCCAGATGAGCACCAATTCATTAAAGCACAGCATATTAATTTTGTCCATTGTGAAAATTATAAGCATATATAGATGGTGGCCCAACAGTGCTAGTGTGTATTCTATGAGCACTAAACTTTGCAGAAGACAAGGAATATGTATAATGAGAAAACACATTCTCTCTCTCCCCCCTTCTCTCTCTCTCTTTCTCTCTCTCTCTCTCTCTCTCTCTCTCTCTCTCTCTCTCTCTCTCTCTCTTTCTCTCTCTCTCTCTCTCTCTCTCTCTCTCTCTCTCTCTCTCTCTCTCTCTCTTTCACACACATACACACACACACACACAGAGTAGCTTTGTAGACAACATACCTGAGTACCTGGGTTTGAACTTTGGCTCTGTCACTCACTTGACAAAACATTTCCACTTCCCAGGGACTTTACTTCTAAAGAGAAATGTTGGTGGTTTTTTCCCTCAAACTTGTAATATCTACTATCAAGCAAAAATGGAACCACATTCCATAATCTTTGTTTAACAAAAGAATGTTTATGAAACATTCTGAAATATTTCTATCCACAATAGCTAAAGTTTTGACACTTAAGGGAGGTAATGACACTCCATTTATCTGGAAAATAACATATTAGATACCTCATGCTTAAACAATGCAAGTTAAATGTGCCCTCAGCCTATTTCCTCCTTTTACTTGAAAGGGAGGAGGTAGATAGCAAAGAATTTCTCCCAGAAACCCCATTGAATGAAGGAGGATAGACTAGCCATCTCTTGAATTCTACTTAGATGTACTTTTCTAGTCCCTAATAGGTACCCTTCTCCAAACTCAAATTTTTAACTTCTGTTTATGTGTTATCTTTTCCCATTAAGCTGTGAAGTCCTTGAGGAACTAACTTCCTTTGCCTTTATTTGTATGCCTAAAAATTTTCATAGTTCTTGATTCATAATAAGAAATTAATGTTTATAGAATGACTAACTGATTTATCTAAATGTTCCTTATGTGTCAAGTGGGAAGTGATGGGTACAACTTGGTCATATACTGAGAATACTCAGACCCATGAAACATAAAAAATGAATTGTTACTGTTTTGAGGAGCTACATATCTGCCTGAGGGAACTGATCTGAAGAGGATCCACATATTCAGTTAGCTTTCCTGTGGACCTGATATGTTATTTGAGGGCCTTTTGTTTTAGGATGAGTTTATGGATTCTGAGACTCCTTTAAGTTTCCTATATTTTAGGCGGTATAAAATAAAAGTATCCCATACCCAAAATGAATTTTATACTTTTGTGAGATTTTTTGTGAGATTTTTGTGAGATTTGTGAGAAATTTGTGAGATTTAGGGAGGCTATAATTTCCTTTTCCAAAAGTTTACAGAAAGCATATGAACTCTTTGGATCTCAGTTTATTTGTCTGCAAAATGGTAGTCATGATTCTTGCCCATATATATATATATATATATATATATATATATATATATATGATAAGTGACATGGGAAAAAATTTAAAGTGCCATTAATTTCTGGATGAAATGTACAATGCAAAAATTATGTGTGGTTATTTACTTATGTCTGCCATTAATTGGGCAACAGATCACAAAGCTAGAAAGTTAGTGTATTTGTGTTCCTTTTCAGTTAGAGATACTTAAACAGTGTTCAATTGAAATACTGTCTAACATTTCAAAGTTGAAATATTGTCTAACATTTCCCTGACTGGTTCACTGGAGAAAAATAATTCAGCAGATGGGCCAAGCAGACGGCTGAGTCAAATCACTCTGTGTTCTTCTCAATACCGTTTATTTCACTTTCATTAGAGTTAGAACTCTGATGGATATTCTTTTCAAGTGAAAACAAGTAATACATATTACTATCAGTCCTGTGTGCAGAGTTCTTTTAAAGTTATCTCTACATTAGCTTCCCTTTTTATATGTCTTTTACGGGTGGGAAGGGTGAATTTTAGGATTTTTTAATAGGGCAATAATTATTTGAAGACAATATTCAATGACAAAGCAAATTGTGATGTCTTATAATTAAGGTTTTACCTGTAGATGATTTGGCCTACAAACACATTTTTTAACTTTCATTAAGTCTGATAGTGTGTGATTCATCTTGAGGTGGTAACGAAAGCAACAGATGCAGTCCATGGCAAGTCAAATTGTCATAAATTCAGCCAATGCTTTTTCCTCAAAAGTAAATGGCATGGCTTTTATAATTTCCTGAATTTGTACTTACAGAGGCTGACTATTAATTTGTATCAGTGACCCATGAGGCCATCTGTTTCCTATACTATTATGGTCTTCAATGGAATCCCACAAGATTTATCTCATGCATCTGAGTTTATCTAGCATCTACTTGTCACCTAAACCAGCCATTAAAACTGTCACATTCTCACTCTGAGATTCAAATTGCAAGATGGCCATTTATATCCATGGGATGAAGATAGCCTATGTGATCCACCTCTTAAGGAACAAAATTTGAATCAAAGATAGGGGATATCCTATTCAACAGCATACAGGTTATATATTTACTGATCACAAAGAAGTCAATTTCTAAAGTTATGTATTTTTTTAAACATGAATATGAAAAGGCATGCATATCAAGTTATTCTTTTCTTGAGATTTTTCTTAATGAACTTGATGTGAATTTTTAATAATACTAATAAAATAATAAAGGAATTAGAATATCTTTTTATGTGGAATGTAAAGATCATAAGTATTTTCATAAGTATGATATCTTTTCAATGATGTCTTTGAGTTTTATGAGAGATTGTCACTCAATATATTTCTTTACATTTACAAAAGACATCGAGAATATATAGTAATATAGCTGTAAGCTATTTTGAGGCCATGTTTTGAAAATACTATTGATTTCTAAGAAGACCAATGATATCACAGGTGATGTTTTGATTTGCACATAAATGGGATTTAAGTAAGGCATTATAAAATATAACTTAATAAAACTGTTTTAATTTTTTATTTTAAATGTAAATGTAATTAATATGTTCAGTGTTTTATTAACATGTTGTGTACATAACTTTTCATGTAATACTCTTTGATGGTAAATATTATGATAATAAATCATAACCATGATATAACTAACTATAAGAAATAAATCTAATGGATTATATGAGAATCATTCATAAAAATCATATTTTGAATAAAAAATTGCAAAGAATATTCTCTAAAATGCCTTGGAACAATATCCTTGCCAATGGGAGCTGTTTGCATGCATCTAACATCCTGGAAAATATTCAGATACTATGATATCCCCGTTGTCTTTGAAGCAACTGGAAGTGACCTTGGCTTTTCATTTCCATACATTGAATTGATTTTTACTTTATAGAATATACCTTCACAAAAAAGATAACTTTTCTGGTCAACCCATTTGAGAATAGGTGTTCAGAAGACTAATCTCCTTTTAAGGGCATGTAATTTGAATTTTTATATAACAGTAATACATAAGCATTGGTTCTTGGGCAAAGCTGGAACAAACCTGGACCCTGACATTTTGTAAGTTTCAGCTTTCTACAATAAATGTCAGTATGGCTCAGATAATTGCTTCCCAATATCCATTTTTCATTTTTAAAGCCAAATGGCAAAAATATCATTAGCCTTATTCCCTCATCCAGAGTTATTGAATCAAACAAAAGTTAAAATAACTGGTGATGGTTCAGGATCAATTGATGATCTTGGCATCCTTGACATTTTTGATGTCTGACCAAGCTCAAAACACTTCAAAGTGTTTTCTTCAGCCACCATCAGTTTGGAAAGACTGTCTTCATATCTCCATTCCACTGAGGGAAATCTTCACATGCTTGGGATAACTATTTCCTAACTCATTGATGGGTTTGAGCTCTGATGGTTACACTCCACCTAGTTTAGAACATCTTACAAAACAGTTTTGCCTGGAATTTGGCATGCTATAGCTTCTTGGAGCCACAGGTGAGAGGTAAGTAAAATGTGTATACCAAAGGTGGATGAGCAGCCCTGAAAAATCATTCAGCAAGCCCACACAACAGAGGTGCTTGTACTTCTTGAACTTCCCATACAATATTATTGCTTTATGTTAAAATGTCACAATAAACAACAGAAGCATTACAAGTCATCATGGGTTTAATCAATAAGACGGAAATTATTCCATTTTGTTTCATTGTTCATTGCAGTTGGAACAGAAAATGGAATGCAGTAGAGCAGAGAACATGCATTACAGGTGACAAGCAGATGGCACAATGTGAACTGCAGATGGTCAAAACAAAATGCATACAACATTGCACAAATATGATTGAGGGAGGTGAGCAAAATATGTTCATAAATAGTCTTCCTCATAAAAAAGCAAAATAATGAGACATTAAATATATTACATTGAAAATTTGAATTAGTAATAAATGGACAGATGTCATTTCAGTGATTTGGTAGAACAAAAACCAACAGAAACATCAGGCTATAGCCTTTTTTATTTCAGTTTTAACTGGAATCATTATAACATAATGCTCTCAGTCATTTTAGATTTTTTTGTCCCCATATCAGTACAGGTAAGTCAACCACAATGTTACCTATATATACTTTTTACTTGTGAACTATATGTGTGATTATTATTTCCACTAAAATGTATTTATGGAGAATGGTCTCAATTTTATACAGAAAAAAGTTTTTCAATGACGATTTACCCTCTTCCTTTCCATTAAATAATTTAGTTTACATTGATAGAAGATTTCATAGTGAAGTAGTTTCCATTCCTAGATTTCCTTTTGCTCACAATCAGCTCCCCAAATTATACCATTTACAGCTGGCTACTTTTTTAGAAATTTACATGCTAATGAATCAATTTGGTACTACAAATAATTTACATTTTTATAAAATACACAATTAGAACCTAGAAAATGGATCCAATCTGTTGGAGATATTCTACAGTGGAAGTACATGGACAGAAACACTACAAATTCTACCTTCTAATAAATATGTTACATTATTATTAGATGTTCTCTCTATGGTATGGTTCTTTCTATGGAATGTTGCTCCTTGAAAAGAAAGAGGAGAATAAAAATCATTATCCCTAATTATGAAAATTTTCTACTTGCTAAAAATATTAATTTAGTTAAGAGTATGATGAGGAATGCTTTTCCTGCCATATATATTTGAAGTAAAAATTCTTACACTATCCATTTATGTTAGGTAACTAAATATACACATATACATGCTAATATACTTACATATAAACATACAAATATATACACATGCATGCATACAAACATGTATAGATACAGACTGCATGTTCTGCATATTTTGTTTAGTTAATACCTATGATTTCATTGGCACAGGGAACTTCTGAAAATCAAGTGATTTATAGCAATGCAGTGTCAATGGCCCTAGAATTTATTATCGCAGAAAAAAATGAGAAAAGAGAATCATTTCAGGGTGAATCAGATATTGAAATGGAATACAGATCCTCCTGACTTCAATACCTCTTATTTATTAAGTATATAATGCTACATATACTATACTACATAAGTATAAAAATCCAAATGTTATCGCATCTAAGACAAAAGATTACTCTTTTGAAAAGTACTTAACTCTTTTCAATGTTTCTTTAAAACCACTCTTCAAAACAGGAGAATATATATTAAGTTAAGTAATATGATAATATGTATAAGAAAGAATAAAATCTTTACAAAAAAAAGACTAGCATTTATGAATGTTAGGATTTTTGTGCATTTTCTAGACTGATATTAGGCCAAAACTTGAGAGTTATATGCATGCATAGTAAGAAAGATCATTGTCTTCTAATTTTGTAAACAGTTGCATGAATAAGCATGCTGGGAGACTACCTTGAAAAAGAAAACAATAGAGAAAAATGAAAGTCAGTTTCATCTGTAACAAGATTATTTTTTGAAAATTGACTAATGCTGGTTAATAAGGTATATACTATGATGATTTCAATTAATTCAGAAACTTGAGACTCCTGGAGGGCCTGGAATTGGTAGATCACTTAGGTTGGGGGTTCTTATCTTCAGGAACACCCCTCAAAAAAAAAAAGATCAATGGATGTCTTCATTAAGTATGGAACAATATTGTGAACCCCTACGTAGTGGAGGGCAACCGGGTTACATAAGGAGAAGTAACATGGACCAGGTCAGAAAAGAGACCAAGTTAAAATTTCTATTTGTGGACTTCCGGTTAAGATGGCGGCTTAGAGAAAGCTGAAGTTCAGATCTCCGGAAAACCCTTCCCGACCGATCTCAAACTAGAAGCTCCTAAGGCGCCGAAATTCAAAACGATCAACAGCACAGACCCTGGGAACCCTCCTCCTGGACCTGGACCCGGTTCAAAAGGTACGGCTCCCCTTAAAAGCCAGAACCCGAGATCCCTCGGACCTCAGGGGTAGGAGCGCAGAGTCCAAGGCTCCCGGAAGCGGCAGCCGCGCCGGGCTCAGAGAGCAGGGTCTGAGGAACAACAACCCTCAGGGTCTTCTACCCAAGTCCCAGTCCGGGTGAAAGTTACTGCCTGGGGCCTCCGCTGCAAAGAGCTGGTCGGTCCGGGTGAAAGTTACTGCCTGGGGCCTCCGCTGCAGAGAGCTGGTCAAAACAACAGCAACCCTCAGGGCGGGCAAGACAGCCTCACGGGCTGGATCCTGCTATCCAAGTCTCAGTGAAAGTCTGTGCTCTCGGAGCTTGGGGAAGCGGCAGCCCATCCCCCCGCAGGCCGACGAAACAGCCTCACGGCCAGGGATTCTGAAGGCAACTTCCGGAAATCGAGCCAGGGGGAGAGTGTGGCCTCGTGGTCCGACCCTTCCATTCCAGTTCCAGTGAGGCATATTCAGTTTAACCCAGGGAACGCTCATAGAACCAACATCTGCCCAGGACTAAAGCCACTGATCACCAGACAAAGACAAGAAAAGCCAATCCTCCACGTTCAGAGATGACAAATTTCACAGAAGCACAGAAGCCCCAAAATACCAAGAAAAATAAGAAGAAAGGGGCGACTCTGGACACATTCTATGGAGCCAAAATACAAAATACAGAGCAGATAGAAGAAGATATACAAGAAAATTCTCTAAAATCTTCCAAAGGAAATAGAAACTCTCCACAAACCCATGAAGAATTTGAATCAGAAAGGACCAAAAAGATGGAAGCCCTCTGGGAGGAAAAGTGGGAAATGATGCAAAAGAAATTCACGCATCTACAAAACCAGTTTGACCAAACTGTAAAAGAAAACCAGGCTTTAAAGCAAGAACTAATAAAGCAAAGCCAAAACACCAAGAAATTAGAAGAGAACATAAAATATCTCACCGACAAGGTGATAGATCTGGAAAACAGGGGGAGAAGAGAAAATTTAAGAATAATTGGACTTCCAGAAAAGCCAGAAATAAACACCAAACTGGACATGTTGATACAAGATATAATCAAAGAAAATTGCCCAGAGATTCTAGAACAAGGGGGCAATACATCCACTGACAGAGCTCACAGAACACCTTCTACACTAAACCCCCAAAAGACAACTCCCAGGAATGTAATTGCCAAATTCCAAAGCTATCAAACAAAAGAAAAAATCCTACAGGAAGCCAGAAAAAGACAATTTAGATATAAAGGAATGCCAATCAGGATCACACAAGACCTTGCAAGTTCTACGCTGAATGATCGTAAGGCATGGAACATGATCTTCAGAAAGGCAAGAGAGCTGGGTCTCCAACCAAGAATCAGCTACCCAGCAAAACTGACTATATACTTCCAAGGGAGAGTATGGGCATTCAACAAAATAGAAGACTTCCAACTTTTTGCAAAGAAAAGACCAGAGCTCTGTGGAAAGTTTGATACCGAAAATCAAAGAGCAAGGAATACCTGAAAAGGTAAATATTAAGGAAAGGGGAAAAATGTTATCTTCTTTTACTCAAACTCTCTTCTATAAGGACTACATTTATATCAACCTATGTATACTAATATGTGGGGAAAATATAATGTATAAATAGGGGGTAAAGAAAGACCAAATAGAATAATGGTTCTCACACAAAGATTCACAGGGGAAGGGGAGGGGAAGAAAACTCCTATAAGAAGGAGAGGAAGAGAGGGGGGGGGGTTACTTAAACCTCAATCTCAGGGAAATCAACTCTGAGAGGGAAAAACATCCAGATCCATTGGGATCTTGAATTCTATCTTACCCAACAAGGGTAAGGAGAAGGGAAAACCAAGGGGGGGAGGGGGAGAGGGAGAACAAAAAGGGAGGGAAAGAGAGGGGGGAGGGGGAGGGAACAAAAAGGGAGGGACTAAAAAGGGAAACATCAAGGGAGGGGACAAGGGGGACTGATTCAAAGTAAATCACTGGACTAAAAGGTAGAGCCGAAGAAGAAAAGGTTAGAATTAGGGAAGGCAATCAAAATGCCAGGGAGTCCACAAATGACAATCATAACTTTGAACGTGAATGGGATGAACTCACCCATAAAACGTAGACGAATAGCTGAATGGATTAGAATCCAAAACCCTACCATATGTTGTCTTCAAGAAACACACATGAGGCGGGTTGACACCCACAAGGTCAGAATTAAAGGATGGAGTAAGACCTTCTGGGCCTCAACTGATAGAAAGAAGGCAGGAGTGGTAATCATGATATCTGATAAAGCCAATGCAAAAATAGACCTGATCAAAAGGGATAGGGAAGGTAATTATATTTTGTTAAAAGGGACTCTAGACAATGAGGAAATATCATTAATCAACATGTATGCACCAAATAATATAGCACCCAAATTTCTAATGGAGAAACTAGGAGAATTGAAGGAAGAAATAGACAATAAAACCATACTAGTGGGAGACTTAAACCAACCATTATCAAATTTAGATAAATCAAATCAAAAAATAAATAAGAAAGAGGTAAAAGAAGTGAATGAAATCTTAGAAAAATTAGAATTAATAGACATATGGAGAAAAATAAATAGGGATAAAAAGGAATACACCTTCTTCTCAGCACCACATGGCACATTCACAAAAATTGACCATACATTAGGTCACAGAAACATAGCACACAAATGCAAAAAAGCAGAAATAATGAATGCAGCCTTCTCAGATCACAAGGCAATAAAAATAATGATTAGTAATGGTACATGGAAAACCAAATCTAAAACCAATTGGAAATTAAACAATATGATACTCCAAAACCGTTTAGCTAAAGAAGAAATCATAGAAACAATTAATAATTTCATCAAGGAAAATGACAATGGCGAAACATCCTTTCAAACCTTTTGGGATGCAGCCAAAGCGGTAATCAGAGGCAAATTCATATCCCTGAAAGCTCATATTAACAAACAAGGGAGAGCAGAGATCAATCAATTGGAAATGCAATTGAAAAAACTCGAAAGCGATCAAATTAAAAACCCCCAGCAGAAAACCAAATTAGAAATCCTAAAAATTAAGGGAGAAATTAATAAAATCGAAAGTGATAGAACTATTGATTTAATAAATAAGACAAGAAGCTGGTACTTTGAAAAAACAAACAAAATAGACAAAGTACTGGTCAATCTAATTAAAAAAAGGAAGGAAGAAAAGCAAATTCACAGCATTAAAGATGAAAAGGGGGACAGCACCTCCAATGAGGAGGAAATTAAGGCAATCATTAGAAATTACTTTGCCCAATTATATGGCAATAAATACACCAATTTAGGAGAAATGGATGAATATATACAAAAATACAAACTGCCTAGACTAACAGAAGAGGAAATAGAATTCTTAAATAATCCCATATCAGAAATTGAAATCCATCAAGCCATCAAAGAACTTCCTAAGAAAAAATCCCCAGGGCCTGATGGATTCACCTGTGAATTCTATCAAACATTCAGAGAACAATTAACCCCAATACTATACAAACTATTTGACATAATAAGCAAAGAGGGAGTTCTACCAAACTCCTTTTACGACACAAACATGGTACTGATTCCAAAACCAGGCAGGTCAAAAACAGAGAAAGAAAACTATAGACCAATCTCCCTAATGAATATAGATGCAAAAATTTTAAATAGGATACTAGCAAAAAGACTCCAGCAAGTGATCAGAAGGATCATTCACCATGATCAAGTAGGATTCATACCAGGGATGCAGGGCTGGTTCAACATTAGGAAAACCATCCACATAATTGACCACATCAACAAGCAAACTAGCAAGAACCACATGATTATCTCAATAGATGCAGAAAAAGCCTTTTATAAAATACAACACCCATTCCTATTAAAAACACTAGAAAGCATAGGAATAGAAAGGTCATTCCTAAAAATAATAAACAGTATATATCTAAAACCAACAGCTAATATCATCTGCAATGGGGATAAACTAGATGCATTCCCAATAAGATCAGGAGTGAAACAAGGATGCCCATTATCACCTCTACTATTTGACATTGTACTAGAAACACTAGCAGTAGCAATTAGAGAAGATAAAGAAATTGAAGGCATCAGAATAGGCAAGGAGGAGACCAAGTTATCACTCTTTGCGGATGACATGATGGTCTACTTAAAGAATCCTAGAGATTCAACCAAAAAGCTAATTGAAATAATCAACAACTTTAGCAAAGTTGCAGGATACAAAATAAACCCACATAAATCATCAGCTTTTCTATATATCTCCAACACAGCTCAGCAGCAAGAACTAGAAAGAGAAATCCCATTCAAAATCACCTTAGACAAAATAAAATACCTAGGAATCTATCTCCCAAGACAAACACAGGAACTATATGAACACAACTACAAAACACTCGCCACACAACTAAAACTAGACTTGAACAATTGGAAAAACATTAACTGCTCATGGATAGGACGAGCCAATATAATAAAAATGACCATCCTACCCAAACTTATTTATCTATTTAGTGCCATACCCATTGAACTACCAAAATACTTCTTCACTGATTTAGAAAAAACCATAACAAAGTTCATTTGGAAGAACAAAAGATCAAGGATATCCAGGGAAATAATGAAAAAAAACACATATGATGGGGGCCTTGCAGTCCCAGACCTCAAACTATATTACAAAGCAGCAGTCATCAAAACAATTTGGTACTGGCTAAGAAACAGAAAGGAAGATCAGTGGAATAGACTGGGGACAAGCAACCTCAGCAAGACAGTATACGATAAACCCAAAGATCCCAGCTTTTGGGACAAAAATCCACTATTCGATAAAAACTGCTGGGAAAATTGGAAGACAGTGTGGGAGAGACTAGGAATAGATCAACACCTCACACCCTACACCAAGATAAATTCAAAATGGGTGAGTGACTTAAACATAAAGAAGGAAACCATAAGTAAATTGGGTAAACACAGAATAGTATACATGTCAGACCTTTGGGAGGGGAAAGGCTTTAAAACCAAGCAAGATATAGAAAGAATCACAAAATGTAAAATAAATAATTTTGACTACATCAAACTAAAAAGCTTTTGTACAAACAAAACCAATATAACTAAAATCAGAAGGGAAACAACAAATTGGGAAAAAATCTTCATAGAAACCTCTGACAAAGGTTTAATTACTCATATTTATAATGAGCTAAATCAATTGTACAAAAAATCAAGCCATTCTCCAATTGATAAATGGGCAAGGGAAATGGATAGGCAGTTCTCAGATAAAGAAATCAAAACTATTAACAAGCACATGAAGAAGTGTTCCACATCTCTTATAATCAGAGAGATGCAAATCAAAACAACTCTGAGGTATCACCTCACACCTAGCAGATTGGCTAACATAACAGCAGAGGAAAGTAATGAATGCTGGAGGGGATGTGGCAAAGTAGGGACATTAATTCATTGCTGGTGGAGTTGTGAACTGATCCAACCATTCTGGAGGGCAATTTGGAACTATGCCCAAAGGGCGACAAAAGAATATCTACCCTTTGACCCAGCCATAGCACTGCTGGGTCTGTATCCCAAAGAGATAATGGACACAAAGACTTGTACAAAAATATTCATAGCTGCGCTCTTTGTGGTGGCCCAAAACTGGAAAACGAGGGGATGCCCATCAATTGGGGAATGGCTGAACAAACTGTGGTATATGTTGGTGATGGAATACTATTGTGCTCAAAGGAATAATAAAGTGGAGAAGTTCCATGGAGACTGGAACAACCTCCAGGAAGTGATGCAGAGCGAGAGGAGCAGAACCAGGAGAACATTGTACACAGAGACTAATACACTGTGGTATAATCGAACGTAATGGACTTCTCCATTAGGGGCGGTGTAATGTCCCTGAACAACTTTCAGGGATCCAGGAGAAAAAAAAAACACCATTCATAAGCAAAGGATAAACTATGGGAGTGGAAACACCGAGAAAAAGCAACTGCCTGAATACAGAGGTTGAGGGGACATGACAGAGGATAGACTTTAAATGAACACTCTAATGCAAATACTATCAACAAAGCAATGGGTTCAAATCAAGAAAACATCTAATGCCCAGTGGACTTACGCGTCGGCTATGGGGGGTGGGGGGGAGGAAAAGAAAATGATCTATGTCTTTAACGAATAATGCTTGGAAATGATCAAATAAAATATATTTAAAAAAAAAATTTCTATTTGTATAAATGTTCATTAATTCCTGAATTTTCAATCTGGGTGAGAAAAAAAAAAAGACCTAGTCTCAAAAAAAGGAAAAGATTAATTTGAAAAGTATAGAATAAAAGAGAAATAAAATATTATATAACATCTGGTTCCAGTTCCCAACATTCATTTTTCATTTGGGATCCTGCCAAGGGCCTCCTTGTTAAAATAAGGAATAGCTACCTAACCATTTTTAACATAATATATAGACAATGCTTATCAGCAACATATTTGTTTTGACTAGGTGCTACAAAGCTACACTTCACCAGTTTTTCCTTCTTTGCTAACAAATGACAGTAACATGGTAATGGAATGAAAGCAAAAGAAGGCAATTCATAACCCAAATTAAGATACTAAAATGTCACTTTCTCTTGGCTACGTTCATCAATAATACAATATTCTTTTCACTAAAATGTTAGTGGTGGAACCTAATCCATCTAATATCCTATCTGACTTATTAATCATGCTAAACTGTTCATATTTTCTATTGTTGACCATTTCAACAGCTTTCATTGAAGTGCCTGGGGATAGTTCATTTTCACTCTTTCAGTCATTGTCAATTGTCATAATGCTATCATGTTGGGCCCTGAGACACTATTATGGGGGTAAGGAATATCAAAAAAGACAGATTGCAATATATTATTCTCAAAAAGTAAAGTTTATCTTTAAAAGTAATAGCTATTACTTGTTAACTCTAAATGACTGTGGCAGTCACAGCATATCTATTGCCATTTGAGGAACAAATGATAACTTCCACACATTAAACTTTACATATTGAAACAATTCACACACATCCTTCTCTTTCCTATTCTCATTCCCTCCTCTTTTCCTACCCTTTACGCCTTATCTTTCCTCTTTCCTCACTCATTCTCTTGTCATCCTCTCTGTGTCTTTATATAGCTCTCTTTTAAAAATTTATTTCTTTTTAAGTATTTTTCCATGGTTACATGATTCGTGTTCTCTCCCTCCCCTGTTTTGTCCCCCCTCACAGAGCTGATCAGCAATTCCACAGGGTCATACATGTATTTTCACTCAAAACTTATTTCCATATTATTCATTTTTGTAATAATCTTTTAAAACCAAATCCCCAAATCATATACCCTTATGAATATGTGATAAATCATATGTTTTTCTTCCACAATTCTCCTACCACAGTTCTTTCTCTCAATGTGGATAGCATTCTACCAATTCTACCAACAATATATTAATGTACCAATTTTGTCACATCCCCTTCAACACTTATTATTTTCCTTTACCGTCATATTGGCCCATCTGCTAGGTCTGAGATAGTACTCAGAGTTGTTTTAATTTGCATTTCTCTAATCAGTATGGTTTTAAAACAATTTTTCATGTAATCATTGATAATTTTGATTACTTCATCTGAAAACTATTTATTCATATCCATTGACCATTTGTCAATTGAGGAATGGCTTGATTTCTTGTACTTTCCTTACATATTTGAAAAATTAAAACTTTGTCAAAGAATTTTGTTATAATTTTTCCTCAATTTGTTGCTACACTTCTAATTTTGGTTACATTAGTTTTCTTTGTAAAAATGCCTTTTTAATTTAATTTAATCAAAATTATTCATTTTACATCTTATAATGTTCTATATCTCTCTTGGTGGTCTTAAATTCTTCCCTTTTCCATAGATCTGAGAGGTACACTATTCTCTGTTCACTGAATTTACTTATAATGTCCCTCTTTATGCTTAAGTTTTTTAACCATTTTGAATTTATCTTGGTAAGGGGTGTGAGATTTTGATCTAAACTTAATTTTTTTCATGCTGTTTTCCAGTTTTCTCAGACATTTTGTCAAATACTGGGTTTTTTCCCAAACACTAGAATCTTTGGGTTATCAAACACTAGCTTGCTAAGGTCATTGTCCCAAGTCTGTTCCATTGATCCACACTTCTATCTCTTAGCCAGTACCATATGTTTTGATGATCACTACTTTGTAGTACAATTTAAGATTTGGTACTTCTAGGACCTCATCCTTCACATTCTTTTTTCATTAGTTACCTTGAAATCCTTGATCTTTTGTTTTTTCAGACAAACTTTGTTATAATTTTTTCTAATTTTATATGAAAATTGTTTTTTGGTAGCTTGATATGTATGGCATTGAATAAGTGAATTACTTTAGGTAGAATTGTCAGTTTTATGTTAGCTCATCATAATCATGGGCAATTATCTAACATTTTTCCAATTGTTTAGAACTAATTTTATTTTTGTGAGAAGTGTTTTGTAGTTGTATTCATACAATTCCTGAGTTTTTCTTGGCAAATAGATTTCCAAATATTTTATGATGTCTAGAGAGATTTTAAATAGGTTTTCTACTTCTAACTTTTACTAGTAAGTTTTGTTGGAAATATATAGAAATACTGATGATTTATGTGGGTTCATTTTGTAATCTGAAATTTGCTAAATTTATTCTTTCCACTAGCTTTTTAGTTGATTTTCTTTAATTCTCTATGTATACCATCATGTCATTTGCAAAGAGTGATAGTTTTGTTTCTTCATTGCCTCCTTTAATACTCTCAATTCATTTTTCTTCTCTAATTGCTATACTAGCATTTCTAGTACAATATTAAATAAAAGTGGTGATGATGGGCATCTTTCCTTGACTCCTGATCTTATTGGGAAGTCTTCTTACTTAACCCAACTATAGATGATAAAACTTGCTGATTGTTTTAAATAAATACTGCTTATTATTATGAGGAAATTCCCTTTTATTCCTATACTTTCTAGTGTTTTCAATAGGAATAAGTGTTGTATTTTGTCAAAGGCTTTTCCTGCATCTATTAAGATAATCATATGATTTTTGTTAGTTTGGTTTTTGATATGGTCAATTATGCAGATGTTTTTCCTAATAATAACCAGCCTTGCATTTCCTGGTATAAACCCTACCTAGTCACAGTGAATAATCTTTGATAACTTGCTATTGTTTCTTTTCTAGTATTTTATTTAAGGTTTTTGATCCTCCTTTTCCTTTTGGTCCATTCATCTTTTCAAGTCATTCTTTTCGTCCTTTACCTTGTTTGACTCACTTTCCAGTTGGCCAATTCTGGCCTTTAAGACACTATTTCCTTGTTTTATTCCAGTACCTTTGTTTCCAGATGATCTATTTTGCTTTTCAAGTGTTTTGTTTTTCCTATTCCCATTTTTCTTCAACCTTTTTTATTTGAGTTTTGATCTCTTCCAGAGCCTGAGTCCTAGATTCTTTGAGGTTTTGCTTGGAGGCCCTTGGGCCCTGTCATCCTCTGTTGCTTCTGTTCTTTGTTCTTTATCCCCATAGAATCTTTCAATTGTTACTTCTTTTTCTTTTTTTGTTAACTCATATTTTCCCTTCTCTATTAACTATAAACTCAATCCTCTGTTTGTTTACTGGACCTGGATATTTGAGATGCTCTTCCCTGAAGGGAATCCTCAGTTTTTTCTCTCCTCTGCAGGTGTCCTGGATTATACTGGTTGAGTTGATCTTCTGTGTTAATCTGCCCTGAGTCCAAATCTTCAGTTTAGCCAGCTATAGGGAAGCCCAGGATGTCCAGGCAGATGCCCCACTCCAAGTTCCTCCCTGCCAGCTGCTGTGAGAGCCTTGAACCTCTTATGATAGAGCTGAGATGTTTTGTCACAGTTGCAACCTTATCACCAGAATCCCACAGTGAGATTGCATCTCAGCCCATTAGGTGAGGGAAGGAAGTTTGGCTAGCCTAGTCTTATTTTGGGTCTTTCCTTTATGCCATGGAATTAGAATTTCTCTGCCTACCTTTCAAATTGTGTTCAATAAGAGAGTCCTGTGACTCTGTTTTGTTATTAGGTTTGAATTTCTATCTCTTCTTAAGTACTTTTTAAAGATTCATAAGGATAGTCAGAGAGGTTTGAGCTTTTGCTGCTCCTAAATTGCCATCTTGACTTCTATATAATTATAAATATAAACATTATTTTTCTAATACCCTTCTCCTTCTACATTATATTCCCAAAACTATAGCACAGTCTTTGAGGTCATTTACATATTTAATATTAACTTATCAATATGTAAAATAGTCCATAGAATATTAAATATAAATAAAGAATAGAATAGTAATTCAATCATTTCTATTAGAACCCAACAAAAAATAATAAGATATAAATATTAGTATTTTAAAACCAACTCGTTGTTGCAAATCATAGGAAACTTATCATTAAACTATGATTTATTAATTCATATTGTGAAATATAACATTGAAAACTGTGAAACATAATGACTGTATAAGGTGGCTAGAATTATATATTAGAAACTAATTTGCCTTTATGCACTAATAAAATAAATACTAGTAATATAAATATAGAACTCAAGATATCCTTGGAAATTCAACAAGGTAGTTATACTGGAAATGTGATATTATTATAATTAAACCTTTTTTCGCACAAATGGCAAGATGTCACATTGATTGGTAAAATTCAAGAATGTTGCTCTTCTATGTCACAATGCTTATGCTTTCTAATCTGCATTAAATGAAAAGTTCTCAAAATAAAGAAAAAATCAGAAGGAATAAAAGTCATATGGGAACAGATGAGGTACCTATAATTTTTCTCATTCTATCTACTATTGTAGCTGTCTCAAAGATGTTTTCAATGATTCTATAGGTGATAAGCTTGTTAGTGGTACATAACTGATATAGAAGTAATGTTGGATATAGGAAGATCTAGATTCAAATCTCTATTATTTTACTTACTGCCTGTGTGACCCAAGGTCAGTCACAGCCTTTCTCTGACTTCATTTTTCTCATTTGTAAATGAGGGAATTAAACTAGAAATCCTCCAATGTCTCTTCCTTGTCTAAATCAATGATACTATTATCATAATATTATTATTTACTATAAAAAGCAATAGTTTTATTTTTATTTATTTTTTCCAGATTACATATTTATACCATTTTTAATAATCACTTTCCAACATTTTGTGATCTTTCTCTTCTCTCCAAGCCCTGATATAGTAGGTAATATGATGTAGGTTATACATATGCTATCATGCAATCAATAGTTCCATACTTGCAATGTTGTAAAATAAGATACCTGTTGCTTGTTCAACAAAAAGTTTGATAAAGAAGATAAACTGAAAAATAATATGCTCAATCTGCATTCAGAACCCATCATTTCCTTCTTTGGCAATTAGCTTTTTTCATCATTTGTACATTGGAGTTATCATGTATCTGAAATAATGACAATAATAGTCATTTACGACTGATATTCATACTTCATTTCTGATACTGTATATAACATTCACCTTACTCTTATCATTTTATTATGAGTCACTTCATATAAGTCTTTCAAAGTTGTTGGTTTTTTATCTTATTCCTCATTTCTCATGGCACAATAGTATTCCTTACAATCATATGCCACAACTTGTTCAGTCATTCTCCAGTTGATTAATTTCTCTTCAGTTTCCAATTCTTTGCTACAACAAAAGAGTTGCTATAAATATATTTGAACAAAAAAGTATTTTCCCCCCTCTCTTTCATCTCTTGGGGATACTGGCTTAGTAGTGGTGTTACTGGATCAAAGCATATGCATAGTTTTATGACTTTTTGGAACTGTTCTCTAGAATGATTGTAAAAAGTAATAATTTTAAGTCTTAAGTGAACATTAAATATCATAGAATATTAACAAGATATCAACTTGCCCTTACATTTTTCTCTCTAAATGCTTTTTAAAAGAGAATTAAATAATGAAAGTAAATCTTACTTAAATATCACTTTAAATTTTCCAAAAGGCTTTCTGTACAGTTGATTTCTATATTAGACATTTGACACAGCTAGACACAGCTATGTATATAGGGATTAGAGTTTTCATTCCAACATATGTAAGGGTTAAAAGTAGAAGTTCTCTTAAGAGGAATCTTCCAGTTAATGTCCATTGACTACTTTGTGGTTGCCTTTGTTGCTGCTGTTCATTAGGTTGCATTATGTGGCCACTTATTTGTCTCAGTAAAAGAAAAAAGAGGAAAGAGAGATTATTATTCTAATACTCTATAACTATACCTAAATTTCTAATACTATCTAAAATTTCTAATAACCTACCTCTAAATGTCTTCTGAGGATATATTATTCTTGCCTGGCAAACACCAGGCCTGCTCTAACCTACTTTATCTAAAATTGATTCACTAACTACCAAACTTCCTGAATAATCAGACATAAATCTTTCAATCAGTTTTCTATCACCCAACTGTCAGTAGCCAACTGCCAGTCACCCTTGTCTCATAGACAGACCTCCTGCTCTCTCAAGATCCAGAGACAAAAGTCTTGTCAGCATTGCTTCCTTTTTTCTCTCCTGGTCTCCCTTGTAATGGAATCTTCAGCTCTGTCTCACTGACACCTGTAAGTTCTTATCTATTTAGAAACCCTGCTCTCTTGCATTTTAAGGAGTCAGAGGGAGAGATTAAGAAAATCCCTTTAACATACGCCCCTAAGATCCTTTGGGAGACTAGTCTCCCCAATGGTTGTTTCAAACATAACTATCATATACTCATATTCTTAGTCAAAGTTGCCTATACAATTAATTCTTTCTAATAGAAAACTATACTAATATGAGAAACATGGAGAAGTAAAGAAAGAGAAAGTCTCAAATTATAAACAATTATAAATAATTACAATTACAAAATTATAAATAATTATAGTTATAAATAACATAATCTTGACTATACAGAAATAAGAATCTAAAGATATTAAACCAAATTCAATTATATTATTTACCAAAATATACAAGAACATTATATAAATTATATATGTATATATATATATATATATATATATATATATATATATATATATATATATACACAAGAATATTATATAAATACAAGAAAATCCCTAACACATATCAGGAAACATCTTCTATCAATTCAGGTCAGTTGCTTGCTTTCAGTTTATAGTCTTAGCGTTGCTTAGAATGATAAAAAAAATTACATGACTTATTAAGGCCTCAACAGTCATTAGGTCAGAGAGAAAACTTGAATCCATGTCATTAGAAAGACAAGTAACTAAACATTGACCAAAATACACGCAAGACATGTTATCTAAATGCATTTAGGGATTTTGTTTTATGTCATCTAAGTATCAAGGAAATACTTTATAAAGTTAGAAAAAACCAAAACAAAGCTCACTTGAAAGAAGTTTAGAATTTCAAGGAAATAATGGAAAGAAAAATGAAAATAAAGATGTAATAGCAATTCCAGAGCAATACTTGAATTATAAGTATTAATCATCAAAACAATTTGATATGGATTTAAAAAAGAGAAATGAGATAGTGAAAAAATTGAAAACAAAGAATCAAAATAATCAATTTCTGAAATTCATGGTTTCATCAATACTTTAACAATATTTTAGGAAACAAAAACTTCCTACTTGAAAAGAATGACTGAGAAAACTAGAAAGCAGTCTGACCCCAATATCCAACAAATTGTCAAAGATGGAAAAAAGATGGATATGATCAATGTTGAAAAGGATATAAAAAATACTGTCAAACTAATACACTGTATTAAGTTGTAAAATGGTCCAACCATTTTGGAAAGATATTTTGATTTATATTAAGAAATTTACTAAATTATCTATACATTTTGACTTAGAAATTGTAGATCTAGGAATATACTCTATCAAAGAGAGATAAAAACATCTATAATATATAAAAATATATATTAAAACACTTTATTTTTGTTTGAAAGGACTTGAACTAAAGTCATTACTCTTTAAATCTTTACTATGTTACATGAATGTAATGTGAGAATAGAGGACATTAAACACAAGCTATGATTACATATCAATCATAAGAGAATGGAAAGAGCTAGAAGAGATATAAAGTAAAACCAATAGAAAACATGTTCTGAGACTATATTTATGTAAATTTTATTTAAAAAATTCAGCTGAATGATATGTTACTGATTATCACTGTTGTCTCTGGAGCAAAAGTAATAAAATATATTATCCTTTCTTATGAAAACTGAAAAATGTAGATGTGAAATATTGCATATACAATAAAAAAACTAATTTACCTTTTGCCTTTTGTTATTTTGATCAGCTTTTTTTCCACTATTTTCATTTATATTCTTTGTTTTTAGTAATGGATCCCTGACTAGGTACAAGGAATGATATCTTAAGATATGAAAACCACTTAAAAAGGATTCATGTCCATTTTTAAAATATTAAATTCTTCACATATATATATATATATATATAGTAGTCTCTCGTTGACCGAGAATGACATTGTCTTTGTGCATTATCTTCTATTGATGTACCCTCATGTGGCTTTGGAGTCCAAAGGCTGAGGCGCAAAGTTTGTGGCACACAGGGCATGGAACGCCAGTTGTTATGGGAGGTGCGGTTGTGACCTGGTGTTGGCGTTCACGCGCAGCGGCAAGACGTCGACGTCACTCATCTTCAAAGGTGGCGGCGGCATGGTGAATGTGGGTTCGCCAGCTGCTTCTGACAGTGGCAGCGAGTTCTAGTTGCCTTGGTGCAATGCCAGCCCACTTCAAGTTGGACTTTAGCTGATCCTTGAATCTTCTCTTTGGTCGGCCTTGTTTCCTGAGTCCAGCTGACAGTTCACCATAGAATACCTGTCTTGGTATTCGCTGTGGGTCCATGCGGATGACGTGTCCAGACCATCGTAGCTGGCTTTGAGGACCATGACTTCGATGCTGGTGGAGTTGGCTCTGTCGAGGACTTCCTGATTGGTGATACGGTCCTGCCATCGGATCCTCATGATTGACCGGACGGAGCGTTGGTGGAATTGCTCCAGCTGTTTCATGTGCTCCCGGTACAGTGTCCATGTCTCACAACCGTACAGGAGCGAGCTGAGGACCACTGCGTTATACACTGAGCTTCGTCGCAGTGCTTACACTGCTGTGTTGGAGGACTTTGCAGCGCAGTCGCCCGAGTGCCTGGCTGGCCTTTTGGATCCTGGCATTAATCTCATGGTCTAGGGACCCATCGTTGGTGATGGTGCTGCCCAGGTACTTGAAAGTGTTGATGTTAGAAAGCTGCGTGCTATCGATTGTAATGCATGGCTGGTTCGTTGGCCTCCCTGGTGCAGGTTGGAACAGCACCTCTGTTTTGCTGAGTCTGATAGTCAGGCCAAACAGGTTTGTTGCGGTGGAGAACCTGTCCACAATGGTTTGGAGATGATTTTCTTGGTGGGCCATGAGAGCACAGTCATCTGCGAAGAGAGCTTCCAGGATGAGTCTCTCTGTTGTCTTTGTTTTTGCAGTCAGGCGGCGAAGGTCGAATAGTGAGCCATCCAGTCGGTATTTGATGTAGACGCCCAGGTCTAGATGCATCACAGCATGTCGAAATACTTGGGTGAAAAATAGGTCTTCACATATACACACACACATATACTCACATACCAAACAATAAGCCAAAAATTCCTCACTAAATTTAGGGGAAGTGAAAATACATGTATACATATATATGTGTATATATATATATATATATATATGCATGCATATATATATATTCTCATGTGATTCCAGTTATATTACTGAGGAGAAATATAAGATAATGTACATATTGTATACCTTTTACAGTTACCTAGTACACTGAATTTAATAGGTAAATATAAACATCTAAACTCTATTATGGCCATTTCAATAAATAAAAGGAAAGGGGGAGAGGGAAGCATAGAAAATATATAGGGATATGTGTATAGATGTGTGTATGTAGAGATAGAGAAAGCCAGTGACAGAGAGAAAAAGAATATGAAGCAGGTATTCATTACAGTTACACAAAAAGGAAGAAAGAAAAAAGAATGAGGGAAAAAGACTGCAAAAAAGGGGCTCAGAATATTCTGAGAAGAATGTGTTATTTGGACATAACCTGTTGTCACATATATCTGAAATAACTCAGTAATATTTTTTACTCTCTTTTCTCCTTTTATTTTTAAGATTTAAGTTTGTTTTTAAAGTAAATGTTCATATCCTACATTACTCTGAGGGGTTTGGGCTCCTGTGAAGAAATGCCGTGGGCTTTAGAATTTTTCTTTAGAAATACAGAGTTGTCACTTAATTTATTCATGACACCTGAAATTATGTCTAATATTGCTAGATCTCTTTGGAGAAATTAGGGCTCACTCATTCTAAAAGATTTGAGGTTTTTATTTCATTAGTAGAAACCTTCCTTTCAAATCAAATTAAGTTCAATTAGGTCCTGGTAGAGAAGGCAAAGTATACTTAATCAAAACTGAGGAGAATCAATTTGGTAAGAGCTTCTGTTCTGATCTTGAGGCATTTTTTAAAAATAAAGTTTGCAGTGAAAAAGGGAAAAATCATATTATAAAGATGAACTAGATGGAGGTCAGTGTATTGTAAACCTCAAAATGTCTCAGACTTATGAATGTTAGGGGTTTCCCCCATTGGGGAATCTTCTACTTAAAAGAATTCCCTAGCAGATGGTGAGAACTCTACTTGAGTGTGGGGGCTCCTAGCTATGGGAGTTTCCCTGCTCCACCCTACTTAAGACTGCTTTAGGACAGAAAACTATTTGCTAAACAATGAAAGTACTTTGATCCATGCTTATGGAAGGGACAGGAAGTTCTTTGAGTCATGACTGTTTTAGAATTGATACAATGGGATACTAAGTACCTATAAAGGTGGGGCAACTTGTAAACTACTTAAACCTAAAAGGGTGATAACTTATTCAGAGGTTTTTTCTAATGAATAAAATTTGTCAACACAGCAGCATTTTTTCCTGACTTACTAAAGAGATTAAAACTACTCAGCTGTGAATTCAAAATAGACAGTCCTTTAGAAACATCTACAGTGATTGGTAGATGTAAGGACTTAGGGGAGGTGACAGAGGAAATTTTGCCCTTAAAAATAAGAGCTCAGAGAAGAGCAAGAGGATCTCGATTTCTGACTCTCATTCTGAAGGAGAGTTCCTTGAGGAGCTCCTCTGAGGGACTCTGTCCCTCTGGGGTAGGAGCTCTGGAGGCTCTTGAGAGAGGCCCTTTGAAGCAATCTCTGGCTGGAAGACTCTTTGAGGAAGGACGCTGGCCTGGTGTCACTAGTATCCTTATTTAGTCAGACCTTGCGGTGAGTGTTAAAAAACTGACTGATTTCTCTTTTTAAGACTCAGGTCTAGGCCATATTGGCTTGAGGCCCTTCATACTTATTCCTTTCTTACTCTCTCTCTCTTTCTTTGATTACTCATTGTATTGTTAATTAAAATCTCTATAAAACCCAATTGACTTGGGTATTTGAATAATTGGGAATATTTCCCTGGTGACCACCTTATATTTGATTTTAAACCCAAGACACTGTAGTGAAACATATTTCTGCGGTCAAATTTACTTACCCTCTCTTATATCTATCATAATTTATATCTTCCACTATTTTAATCACTACAGTTTAAGACCTCAACCATTTTAAATCTCACCATATATGGCAGAGGAAGAAGTAGCAGGGATGATTTAGTGACCAATGATTCTCAAGAAAAAATATTAAAGGAAACTGGTAAATATTGCTTCCAACATCCTCCCCTTCATGACTTTGGGTTCTCTGCCTCAACATCATTCTAGCTGATAGCACTTCTTTGGCCCCTCACCCAGGCCTAATCCGTTAACCATAACCTACCCCACACAAATACTCCTAAGCTTACTAGTAGTAAGTAAGACCTGAAACCAATCAAACATGTAGGCAAGATGAATACAAGCACTCACAGAACAGCTCTGGCATCTCAGCATAAGTATGCATTATTAAGTATATTAAGTAAGCATTAAGCAGCAATGGCTGCTCCTTTAATTCTTCCCTTGGTTCTGAGTTTTAGTAACTGGGTTCTATTATGAGTGAAAGCCTCTTCTTTTTATATGCTATATTCAATAACAGATAAGACATGTAACACTTAAACTAACATTTGCAAAGCATAAACGTATCATTCCATTTGATCCTCACACTAAGCCTGTGAAGTAGGTCCTAAAATAAATGCATCCTCCTATCCCTGGGTAAGTCTTAATACTTTATTGAAATGCACCCACACTCCTTCCCTCAAACACATTCCTAGGGAAGGAAAAAATCTTTAAATTGTGTGCAGGCACCAGCACCCTCATTCCATTAATTAGCTATGCTGCCATCATAATACAAATATTTGTAAGTAAAAAAGAATGCTGCTCATTTTTATTCACGATGCCTTCCTCATCCCATCTGGCACAAACAATTTCCTAGTGTTCTTCTTTAAATTGTTATAAAGAAATTAATTTTACCCTAGAGGCCTTTCACTATGAATCTCACAACTTCCATCCTGGTTATTACTCAATTTCATCATCAGTAACAAATTGTTCTTGTTGTGGGAATTGTGCTTGTCAATTTCTCCTGTTTAGCCCATTAGTTTTTCCATTAGGTTACTTGCCACTATCAAACTTCGTTGTTTTCTTTCTAAAGTTGTTAATAGTAATTATAATTATTTTATCATAAGGGCATATATTACATTGGTATACATTTTTAAATGGGCAAATTACTCTCCAAATTGGTTTATAATGAGAATGAGTGTGTTTACTGTCACTTTTAGATAAGTGGTAAATAAAATGGAAACATTTCAAAGCTTGCATGATTAATAATTAAATATATAATTCTAGATTTTCTGGTTCTTGTTCATCACAAATGTGTTTCTTTCACTGTGTCTTCATTATGTTTTTATTAATGTAACTAAAATTGGGCAATCAGAGATGGACAAGCAAGAGAAGTTTAGCCAAACTCTCTCTCTAAAACCTCAAACAAATACAAACAAGCCACCAGTGGAGGAAATGGAAAAAAGATGAAAATCAAAATAGAAAATCAGAAGGCAATTTTAGGGGGAAAATGAAACTGTAGGCAAAATTCATTTGTTCTGAACTATATAACCTAGCCCTCACTCATGTCTGTTTTAAGTCCCATTAAAACTGATCAGTGAAGTCCTGAGACCATGGTTATACTTCCCACTTAAGTTCCTTGGGAATATATCTAAAGGGTCCAGTTTACTTTTCTCTAATGCTATCAGTTTAAGCCTCCCATTTTGAAGTGTTATCTCCATGGTTATTAGTTGATTATCATGTTAATCAGCCTAGTAATTAAGGATGGCTGATAAAAGAGATACCCCCAAAATATGTAATACTCTAGCTTAGGTATGTAATACTTTAAGCTGAGAAAGTACATGAAAGGAGTAAGTCAAGCCTCTTGATTGTTGGAAGTCCTTTTCTTCTCTTTGTGGGATGACTAATAATTTCCTCTTGGGCATGAAGAGACTCCTTTGCCGGATACCTTGTGGAGCCATGAATCTATGTTCACTCTGTCTTTGGTATTTAAACTTGGCATCATAATCATATCATTTGGGCAAGCTTCTAGGAGATCAATGGGAAGTCCAAAATTCTCCAAACACTTCAATAATTGCAAATCCCTCCCTCCCCTGACTAACAGGGAAGGAGGTGGGACGGTCAGGTGGAGTAGGGAGAAAACTAACCTGGGTAATGTCCCACTTGGGAGTTTGTGGGGAATCTTGGGTCGTAACTTTGATACCTTGCTCCTTAGGCATAACAAAAGTTTCTTGATAGATATTTAATGATTTCAATGCAACATTAATCCATTTGCGAGAACGTTTTTTTTTTTGTTTAAAAGATTTGAAAGAATATTTGATAGAATTATTAAGTATATAACAGAAGGCAACAAAGGGTCATCATGGATCTTATAGTCTAATGGGGTGATATTATTTAAACATAAATTTTCAAGCAAAATTATACAGGATGAAGTGGAAATATTGAAGAAGAATAAGGCCACTAGAATTAAGGAGCTTCAGGAATAGTTTCTTGCAAAAGATGGAATTTTAGCTAGTCCATGAATGAAACCAAGAGGCAGAGATAAAGAGGACAACAATTCCAGGAATGGGGACAAGCATTGAAAATGGTCAGTCAGGACAATCTTACAGAACAATCACCCTGATTCTAAATCTGGGATTTGTATTCTTCAATACCTTGCTATGAATCTTCTTGTACTAAATAGGATTGTTAGTGTACACTTGTGTTCTAAAGAAAAAACATCATCTCCAAATTTAGAGTTCAAAGGCTAAGAAATATAAGAAAAGGAAAAATATTGAGAAACATGAGACACAAAACCCACTATTTGGGGAACATTACTGTGCCTTTAACACTATTAAGAAGAATTCATCTGCTTTTGTGGTCACAAATCAACTTTTTCATTCTTGTCTATGTCAGACCTTATTATTTTACATAAAACCACTTAAAACATATGGCTGACTATAAATAAATAAACCTTTAAGGCACAATTCAGTCTACTTTCCTAGTAAACAGTCCCATATGTCTCTTTTCAGATGTGCTAATTTTTATAGATGAGTGCTTTAGGCAGATGTATATACCCAAGTAACTGGAAGATAGAAAGTAAATAGAAGCAGAAAATTCCAAGAAGTAGCTCAATAGAAAACCCTTCAATACTATATATGATATACATGAAGTATTATTTTCAAAGGTCTGTTGGGACTTAAACTATTACAAGTGTTGCTATTATAGATGTAAGCAAGTTGACAAACAATGATTGCTAATTTATTCTATGTAACTTAGAGAAAGGAAGGCTTGGTATTTTTAGTCATGATCTTACAAAGACTTCTTTGCTTTTCAGAATGAGGGAGGACTCAGGGTTTAATGATGACCTTTGGCTGAGAGCAGCAAAGCCTTTGTATGAGAGACTGGGACCTTGCCAGCAATCTCAGGGAAGCATGACTGCTTTGCTCAGTAGTCTTGATTTGTCCCAGGTATTCCACAAAAAGCCAAGAGGAAACAGTTCAAATATTGTGGAGCCAGAAATATCAGGATCACATAAAATTAGTAGCTTCCATATTAAAGGATAGTAGGGCTAGGAAAATGATATTCTGAGGATCAAAAGAGCTTGGATTACAATCAAGAATATCCTACCCAGAAAACCCATATAGTCATTTAAGGGGGGAAAGGATATTTAACAAAACAAAATAATTCCAAGCAGTCTTCATGAAAAGAACAAAGCTGAGTAGAAAAGTTGACTTTCAAATTCCAGACTCAAGGAAAGCATACAAAGTTAAACAGGAAAGAAAAATCATAAGGAATTCAATAAGATTAATGGTTTATATTCCTATAGGGGAAGATGATTGTTTTAACTATTAAGAACTGTATCATTATTAGGGCAATTAGAAGGAGTACACATAAACTGAGGGCACAGGCATATTGACAAATATGGGCTGATATACAAAAAATAAATTAAATAAAAGTGTGAGAAAGAAGAATGGACTGAAAGGGGAAGGGAGAGGTAAAATGGGGTAAATTATCTCTCATAAAAGGGATACAAAATAACTTTTAAAATTTAGGGGTAAATGGCAATGGGTGACAGGTAATTATTGAAACTTATGCTCATCATAATTGGCTCAAAGAGGGAATTAACATTTGCATTCAATTGGAGATGGAAATATATCTTAACCTAAAGGAAGTAGGAGGGGAAGGGGAAAAGAAGGAAAGGGGTCTCTTAGAAAATAGGGCAAATATAGGGAGATGGGATCAGAAACAAAACACATTTGAGAGGGGAAAATAGAAAGACAGGAGGGTAAAGAATAAATAGATGGGGAAAATAGGATGGGGGAAATATAGAGATAGTAATCAGAACCATCAATGTGAATGTGATGCAGTCAAAAAAGAAGTGGATTGCAGAGTAGATTACATGATTTGGATGTAAAGGTGATGCCATAAGCAAATTATGGAATAATTTAACTATCAGACCAATGGAAAAGGGAGAATTTATGATCAAACAAATGATAGAGAGGATTATGGCATATAAAATGGATAATTCTGATTATATTAAATCTTTTAAAGTTTTGTACTAAAGCTTCCCGAGGGGAGAGAAGCTTTAAGGTAGGAAGATAGAGGAAGGATAGAAGTTTTGGATACCATGAGGGGGATGGCGGAGCCAAATTATAGATATGAGGTGGCAGGAATGAGTCAGAAATCCAGGCCTTATTAATTATCAATGAGCCTCATTAATAATCCGATCAGTGGACTACTCAGAAGGCTTGTACCGTCCAGTGATCCAAACTTAATACCACACAGGTCGGAGAGATGATAGAGAAAAGAAAGTGCCTGGCCAAAGGCCAGGTCCCAAGTGAGAGAGATAGAGAAGGATTAAAGATGGAGCTTGATCAGAGGCCAAGCTCCAGCAAGGACAGGCATCAGTGAGAGCTGAGATCCAAGAGGAAGAGAGAAAGAGAGGGGGGAAGAGCGGAAGAGTGGAAGAGGAAAGGTGGAGCTTACTGCGGCTGTATTTAATCTCTTTGATATGCAAATATACACAATACATAGGGTTGATTATCATTGGTTAATGACAAGGTATAGGTGTGGTTTCTCTTAGCCAGGTGAGCACAAAGAAACCTGTTTTCCCACCTAACCTGGGGGAAGTTGGGGTCAAGGATCAGAGGCTTTCCCAGCCATGTGCAAGACTGAGCATGCTCAAGACTGAGCATGCTCTCTTCTAAGACAATCTGTACATACTAACTGTTTCCCTTGCCCCTAGACAGGTGTGGACTGCTACATTTTGTACAAACAAAATCAATGCAGCCAAGATGAGGAGGAAAACAGAAAACTAAGGGAAATATTTATAACAAGTTTCTCTGATAAAGGCCTCATTTTTCAAATATATAGAGAACTTAGTCAAATGTATGAGTCATTCCTGAAATGTTAGTCATAAGACATGAATAGCCAGTTTTCAGATGAATCATTAAAACTATCTATAGTCATATAAGTTGCTTTAAATCACTATTTATTAGAGCAATGCAAATTAAATCAATTCTGAGATACCTCTCCCACCTACAAAATCTGCTAATATGACAGAAAAGAAAAATAACAAATGTTTGAGGGGATGTGGAAAAATTGGGACACATGCACTATTTGTTGAGTTGTGAAGTAATATAAACATTCTGAAGAGGAATTTGGATTTTTTCCCAAAGGACTATATTACTATACATAGCCTTTGACCAAGCAATATCACTACAAAGTCTGTATCCCAAAGGGATTTTTTAAAGGAAAAATATCATAAACCTACAAAAATATTTATAGCATCTCTTCTTTGTGGAGGCAAAAAATTGGAAATTTAGGAGATGCCCATCAATGGGGAATGATTGAACATGTTGTAGTATATGATTGTGATGGGATTCTATTTTGCTATAACAAGTGATATGTATACTTTTTTTATAAATAGCATTATGTTAGGAATCCCTATAAATTCTGAGTAAATGTGAGCATCAATGGCCACTGTTTTTTAGAGACCTCTCCAAACAGTGGTTCTCTCTCTCTGTCTGTCTCTGTCTCTGTCTCTGTCTCTGTATGTCTCTCTGTCTGTGTGTGTGTGTGTGTGTCTGTCTGTCTCTCTCTGTCTCTCTCTGTCTTCTCTCTCTCTCTCCTTCTCTCCCCCCCCCCCATTAAGGGTACTGCTTCTGAGAGATCTCTTCAGACAGTGTTTGAGCCTCCAAAAATTCCATTCCATAACAGGAATGAATTTTATTTTTACAAATATAACATTTTTCTTTATATATTTAAAAAATGAAGCCTTTATCAGATCATTATTCCCCTAGTTTTCTATTTTCCCTCTAATCTTAGTTGCATTGGTTTTATGTGTGCAAAACCTTTTTAACTTTTTTTGGTCAAATTTGCCCATTTTATATCTTGTAATGTTCTCTAACTTTGTTTTCAACCTAATTTCTGATCTCTGTTTCACTAGTAGGGAGAAAGAGGATCCCAAATTTATATCCATGACTTGACCCCTTTCCTACCAGATACCAATTCTAAAATGTAAAAACATGGTCAACCAACAAAAAAAAAAAACCTCATTTATCCAAATAGTAAAACGGAAATTAGAGAAAGTATATATGTATATCGAATATACGGAATATATGCTAGATAATACAGAGTGAAGAATCTTTTCCTATTTTAATGTAAGGAAACTAAGCTCAATCAAGAGAGGGAGAGTCTTAGATATCTCCCAAGGAAAAATTCTCTCTAATGTAGCAATGTAGGATCAGAGACATTATGGAGACTAAGAGTTCCTATCATGTTGTCTTCTACTCAGAATATTTTCCTTTAGCAAACTGAAAGGGTTAGCATTGTCTATCTCCTCTCTTGAAAGTAGAAGCCGGAAGTACCCCAAAGCCTAAGAGATTCAATGACTTCAAGACTCAAAGAACACTTTTGAGAACTAGAAAACTTGAATAAAATCAGAAGACTGATCATACTGAAGAGACTCCTGATCTCTGCTACTTCACCCTGCCCAGCCTAAAGGTAAAGGGCATTGATCTCCATCAATGTGTACAGAGTCTAATTGTTTTGGGGACTGGAGTTACTTATGTTTCATATGATATATTTAATATGTGGTTTTTGTTCCCCTCTGTCATAAACACATGAAATTAAGGACAATTTCATTCTTTGTATCTGTTTCTCCAGCACCTTATGTAATGCCTACCACAAAATAGGCACTCAATAAATAGTTTTTCTTTTAATCATCATTATAAGAGAATATCTTGCAGTCTAAGTAAGCTGTAATATTTTTGTGGAATGATCATTTTCCACAGTAACTATCTCATTAAATTAGCCTAAAAATAACCATTAATTATCTCCACCTAGGTATTTACAAAATTTCAAATAAGGTATGAGCAGTTTCAGGATCTCCTTTAGCTGTCACTTTACAAAACCATTTATATTCACTTCTTTAATCTCTTTCTCATAAATCAATCTCATGGATCTCCTAATCACAATGCTGATTTTCCTAACTTTCCAGCAAAGAAAAACAAGAAAAAAGAGAAATAATTGATTCCCTGTGGGAAGAAAGGCAATCATGGCAAAAACAATTTATCTTCTTCACAGTCTCTTGGGTTTGAGGATCAGAGAACCAGACATTAGTAAAGATGTGCTTCAGGAGAATTGTAAATGCTTTTGTTTTGTTTTGAGAACATTTGATATTCTTATTTTTGAAGAGCTTCAATGACTACGTAACTAATGGCAGACTGCAAAAAAGAATGGAAATTAATGAATATTTGTAGATAATAAAAAAAAGTTATTGCTCTCCAACCCTCTCTTTGTGTTTGTTTCTTCAAATGGATAGATAGACAGACAGACAGATCAACCTCCTGACAGACATATTGACCAACAAACGCAAAGATGATAGATAGATATATAGATGATAGATAAATTAGCTTAACTATTAAAATGTGAGCTCCCTGAGAGCAGAGTTGATCAGACTTTGCTCTTTGTATTATGAGCATTCAGCTCCATTTTTGTCATATTGCAAATTGGAACATGCCAGAAGGAAGGAGTGAGGGATAAGACGGTAGGAATATGTGTGATTTTAAAAAGGTGAGTCTTAGATTTCATGATTAGGCAGTGATTTGATGAAACAGACAAGAAACTAGTACCAAACTGATAAGATCTTTGGTTCAAAGCCAAAAATTTGAGTCGATTATAGGATGGTAGACAGAGTGAGAACATTACCTCTGACTCTCGAGAAACATAAATCACCTTAAATTAATGTAAACAGCAAAAACAGCAAAATAAGTTCCAAAGTTCCCAGGGAAAAACTTGTGTATGAGCTGGGCCATCCCTGACATTAGGTCTTGTTTGTTCTTTATCTACATAATGTGTAGCCTATCCTGGGTTTGGAGTAGGGATCCACCATGTTACTCTGTCCTGCTGCTTCCCAAGAATAGCCTTTTAGGAATAAGCCCTGCAATAACCCAAATTAACTGAAATTACCCTAACAAAGCAAATAAAAATATAAATAAAAAAGTTGGATTGGGACCCTCTTTCTTTGGTATCTCAGTATTCTCACTGAGAGAATGCCCTTCTGTATATTGGCATAATCAATGCCAAACAGATATGCCCCTTTGTAATTGGCATAATGAATGGAGAACATTTGTTTTGAACTTACATTTGGCATAGTTGGCAGGATTCCTTGCCCTCCTACAAATTTTGTGTCTTTACAGGCCTTTATCATGTAATAAACTTGTTTTTCTTTTCTTTCTCTTTTTTATATTTTTATTTTAATTGATTAATTTAGAGTATTCTCCAGGATTACAAAAATCATGTTCTTTTCCTCCCCACCCCACCCAAAACCCCTCCCATAGCTGATGCACAATTCCACTGGGTTTTACATGTGTCATTGGTCAAGACCAATTTCAATATTATTGATATTTGCACTAGGGTGATCATTTAGGGTTTATAACCCCAATCATATCTCCATTTACCCATGTGATCAAGCTAGAGCTTCTCTTCTGTGTTTCTACTCCCACAGATCTACCTCTGAATGGGGACAGGTCAAAAAGAGATTACAGGGTATGCTTTGTTGGCACTGATAAAAGGTTGGAGCTTAGTTTAATATGCTTGAGCTGAAGTAAAAAAAAAAGGCAAAGATTGGCAATTATGATTTCAGACAAAACAAAAGCAATAGGAGACCTAAATTTAAAAAATGATAATCTGGGAAACTACATTCTGCCAAAAAGGCATGATAGATAATGAAAAATAACAAAAAATTACAGCAAATTTCTGTGATAAAGGTTTCAATTGTTAAATTTATACTGTATTTAGAACTGAGTCAACTTTATAAATGTGAGCCATTCCCTAGTTGCTAAATGGTCAAAAGATACAAAATAGAAGTTTTCAGAAGAAGAAATCATAGCAATCTGTAGTTATTTCAAAAAATACTCCAAATTACTATGAATTAAATGCAAGAAACAACTCTATGGTAGCATCCCAGGCAAATGACATGCTGTGAGATAGGAGAAATATATAAACACCAATTAATTGTTGGAGGAGTAGTGAAATGGCCCACCATTCTTGGGAAACAAAGGACTAAACAAATGTGCATACAATTTGATCAAACAATACCATTACTAGGTCTCTATTCTAAAGAGATAATAGAAAAAAGAAAAGGACCTATATGTATAAAAATATTTCTAGCAACTCTATGGGGAATGGTTGAACCGGTTGTGGCTTATATATCTTGGTGATGGACTAAAGCAGAGTAAGGGTTATTTACAGGTTTTAAACAGGTTGGTGATGCAGGATGATGTCTACCCCAAGCATGAGAAGATTTCTCCCAGTAGAATGAGTGGATGTGACTAATTTGTTGGTTTAAGCAGGTACTATGGAGTGCTTAGACCTTGGTAAGACATTAAAAATATCAAGGTCATCTACTGCATGCTGGGTCATCACCAGTCATCCTGACTTTTATCCTGTCATTGGATTGCCATGACTTGAAAAGAGACTGAGGTTGACAATCTTGTGTAGCTCTAACTCACTAAAACTCCAATTCACAAGCAACAACTCATCATGATATCATTGATCTTCTTCAAAAATGAAGGATGAACAAAGAGAACATCTTACTGGGGTTAATATAACATTTAAAAAAGAGGTATGAGCAGTTTTGTTTGAGAAGAGAGACAGCAAAGAAATGAAGAGAATCTGGGAAGATTTCCTATAAGAGATAAAATGTGAGTTAAAAAAAAAAAACAGAAGCCAGAATTCTAAGAGATATTAATAAAGAGGAAACATAGCTGACACACGGGGTGCAGCCTATTCAAAGGCACAGAGATGGGAAACAGAAATCATACTTTAAAGAAAAGTAAGCAGTCTGTAGCATACATGATATGTAGGGGAATAGAGAAAAAAAGCAATGGAAAAAAAAAGCTCAAAAAGCAATAGATTCCCTAAAAGATAAAAAGAGACCAGCTGCCACACTCTAATCTCCCAACCACTCACCTCAGGAGCAGGAGATAAGACAACATCCTTTGTTATAAATGACTATTCTTTTCAATTTTAATATGCTTAGCAGGACTCAAGAGATTAAGAATTTAATATGTTAAGTGGAAAGACAATAGGTATGTTATATTGACTTAGGACATAATTATTTGAATGGTGATTTTTTTCCTATATTTCTCCAATAGGCTTGTGGTTTTGCTTCTTTAGGGGCTATTCTTTCCCTTATACATTATTTTTTCTTGAATGTAGAGTGTACTGATCTATTTGGTGCTTTTATTCTTCTTTATAGATAATATAAGACCATTCACTTAACTGAGATTCTTATAGCAACTCTCAGACTGAACCACCCAGTTTCCCAAGTTTATTACTAGATTCTTTTCATTTTTTCATTTTTTAATTTAATTTAATTGATTGATTTAGAGTATTTTTCCAGGATTAAAAAAACACAATCTTTCCCTCCTCTCCTTCCAACTCCCTCTGAAAGCCAATGTACAATTCCCCTGGTTTTTACATTTGTCATTGATCAAGACCAATTTCCATATTATTGATGTTTGTACTAGGATGTTTATTTAGAGTCTACATCCCCAATCACATCCTCATCGACACATATGATCAGGTAGTTGTTTTTCTTCTGTGTTTCTATTCCCCCAGATCTTCCTCTGAAAGTGGATAGTGTTCTTTCTCATAAGTCCCTCAGAATTGTCCTAGTTTATTGCATTGCTACTAGTAGAGAAGTCCATTACATTCAATTGTGCCACAGTGTATCAGTCTCTGTGTACAATGTTCTCCTGGCTCTGATCCTTTCACTCTGCATCACTTCCTGGAGGTTGTTCCAGTCTCCATGGAATTCCTCCACTTTATTATTCCTTTTAGCACAATAGTATTCTATCACCATATACCACAATTTGTTCAGCCATTCCCCAATTGAAGGGCATCCCCTCATTTTCCAATTTTTGGCCACCACAAAGAGTGCAGCTTGTATTCTTGTACAAGTCTTTTTCCTTATTATCTCTTTGGGGTACAAACCCAGCAGTGCTATGGCTGGATCAAAGGGTAGGAAGTGTTTTATTGCCCTTTGGGCATAGTTCCAAATTGCCCTCCAGAATGGTTGGATCAATTCACAACTCCACCAGCAATGCATTAATGTCTCTACTTTGCCACATCCCCTACAGCATTCATTACTTTCCTTTGCTGTCATGTTAGCCAATCTGCTAGGTATTAGGTGGTACCTCAGAGTTGTTTTAATTTGCATTTCTCTGATTATAAGAAATGTAGAATACTTTTTCATGTGCTTTTTAATAGTTTTGGTTTCTTAATCTGAAAATTGCCTATTCATGTCTATTAAATTTGTGGTTGAACTGAATATATTTAATTGGTCACCAGGGATTTAATTACTAAATCTCAAAAATAAATTACTGAAGTCAGAATTGAATTTACGATAGTTTATTTTACAATAGAAGAAAAATATTAAGGAAGAAATAAAGAGAAAAAAAAGGATTGGAGGAGAGAAAGAGAACTCCGGCTTCCTCTGAGCCAGGAGTAATTCTAAAGCCCCAGCCAAGGGAAAGGAATCTCAAGATGATGAACCTTTTCCAGAGACTGACGCCTCCAGAAAGGTCAAAGAAAGGAAGTTAGCCTTTACACTCACCATGTGTCAGTTCAATCAGCAGATTCGTTATCAGCCTCAACTCCAGTAGAACTGCTTCTTATAGGAGGATCCATTCTAAGTGTGTCTCTTTCAAACTCCCAGAGAACCCCCTTCAGGCCCTAGTCTCTTTCTTTCAAAGACTTTTTTTTCTTGTGTCACTTCCTATAATTCCATGTCTACCAATGACAGCTGATACTCTGCTATAGGATTGCCCAGAACACATTTAGTTGATTCTGATTCATCACCCACTATCACACATGTGGGTCACAGACTTCCCACTTCATGATTAAGTGGGATATTTACACGTTTGGTGATTAGCTCTAACAGGGGCAGAGTGGTAAGGGCTAGGCAATGGGGGCCAAGTGACTTGCCCAGGGTCACACAGCTGGGAAGTGTCTGAGGCCAGATTTTAACCTAGGACCTCCTGTCTCTAGGACTGGCTCTCAATCCATTGAGCTACCCAGCTACCCACCTTTGTCAAAGTTTTTTGTTATGAAGATTTTTCCCCAATTTGTTGCTTCACTTCTAATTTTAGTTGCATTTGTTTTGTTTATACAAAACCTTTTTAATTTAATGTAATCAAAATTATTTATTTTAAATTTTGTAATTTTTTCTATCTCTTGCTTTGTCTTAAAGTCTTTCCTTTCACAAAGATCTGACATGTAAACTATTATGTGTTCACATAATTTACTTATAGTTTCTTTCTTTATATTCAAGTCATTCGTCTATTCTGAGTTTATCTTGGCACAGGGTATTAGATGTTTATCTAATCCTACTGTAGTAAACTTTTGAATTTATGAATATAGCTATCATGGAATCCCTCAAACTTCTCTTCACTAGATATACTACAGAAAGCATTTAACAAATTAATTTTAATTCATATATTTTAATTATATTACTGCTTATAACATTATCACATATGGAATATATTTGTTATATTTAATACATTATAAGTAGTATATGTAATATTTATATTATAGATCTATGTGCTAGTGATGTAAAGGGGAGGAGAAACAGAGAATTTACTAAATACTTACATGATAGATGCCTTAAACATATCTCATTGTATCCTTTAAAGACCTATGAAGTAGGGGCTATTATTAGCCATATTTTAAAGGTGAGGAAACCAAGGCTAAGTAATTTAACTGAGGTTAAGTAACTTCCCCATAACCACAAAGCTAATGTCTGAGGTTGGAATTTATGTCTTCCTGATTCTAATCCATCACTATTTACGGTACCACCCCATCTCCCTACTTGCAAATAAACAACTTTGTAGAAAATAGAAAAAGATAAGTTTTCTCCATGAAATTGTGTGATTGAAAATAAAGAGCAAATGACCAGGTTAAAAGTGAGAAATAGTAGGTGAACTGCCAAAATGCTCTACTGGTATTAAAAAAGGGTCAGGAGAAAACTACAGAAGATTTATTAGAATGAACTTTTGGGAGTAAATGGAAAAGATTTCCCAAGCTGTGAAAGCATGGGTGGGTTGTGACAGGCACCTCTTAAAAAACATTCAAGTCAAGAGATCACAGTTACAATTGAGAAATAAAATTTTGGCATCAATGTGGTACTTGTTTTTAGTTCACTCTTTAAAGAATATGTATGTTTTGGTCATGTTGATCTTGTTCTTCCAGTACCTGTCTGTTTTGTCTCACTCTTGAAGAATCAACTCTTTGAGAGACAGAGAAAATAAAAGGATAGCATCATGGTAAAAACTTCACTTTATTGCTAAAGTTTCAGTTTATAATTAACCCATGCCCTCACCACATTTTTTCACTCATTCTCCCTTGACTCATTTTCTGTGGATCTATGCCTTCTGGAAGAGATGGAAGATTGAAATTCTGTTCTTCTAGAATTCCATTCCATCTAAATGCTTGTAATTACACTCTTCTGAAATGCAGTTTCTTCTAGTATGATATCCTTTGAGGCACAACATTCACTCAAATACTATTTTCTCTAAATCACCCCAGATTATATCCATTGTTGTTCCCATTGCCCATTATAAAATTTCTCTCTTCCCTACTGAAATCTTCTTTGTTGTGATCTTTCCCCTATAAAAATATCCTCTTTGATTCCTCTTGTTTTAATTCTTCCTTTTACCACTATTCCTATTCCCCCATAAATGACCACCTCTATTATGAAACTACAGTTGTAATGTTCCCTTCATCATTTGCCATTGCTTTGAATAGTTTTCATGTTTTCATTTTTTCCTCCCCCTCTCCTTTTTTGTGTCCCCTACAATTTCACAAAATAAAAGAAAAATAAAACAATTCACTCAAATGGGAAGTATTATGATATTTATTCCTCAGTATTTCAGTCACTTTTTCCACCATCAATTCTACCGATTTTTTTTTCTTTCACCCTTGACTTGGGCATGTAATAAAGGTAATCTACTAATGATCCCATTGTTGTTCTTTCATTTTATCATTTTAACTGCAACAAGTTTTCTCTTTTTTACTTATTTGTCCTCTCTTTTTTTGTCATAATTTATTGTGTTAAAGTATTTTTTCTTTGGTTGCCATATTTGCTATTCTTGTATTTATCTTCTCTAAGAGTCTGCATGGCAAATACTTTGCTGAATTATTTTTTGTAAGAATGCTTCAAATGCTTGTACTTTATTGAATTTTCAAGTCATTTAACCTGTTTATATCACCTTTTTCAACTGTAAAATGAGGATAAGAAACAGCATCTACTTTGCAGTATTGTTTCAAGAAACAAAAGATGTATTTGTCAAGCATCTAAGATAGGCTTGGTACATAGTAGGCAATGTATGAATGCTTATTCTTTTTCCCGACCTCACTTTATATTAATGATTAGGCTGAGATTTGCAGGTTATATAACACTGGGTTCCATCCAAATATTCTTTGATGTTTAGGAATAAATTATTTCATTTTCATTGTAATTTCTGGTATACACAACATAATGCTCTTATTTAGTTGTCCTTTATATTTAAAAGTCTTCTCCCAATTAAACACAAAGTGGTCTGTTTGTCATTGGAATTATTAAATTTTTAAAAATCAATATTGTAGTTTGTAGCACTGTTTTTCTCCTTCATAAGGTGTTCTGTGACATATTTGAATGACACTTTACTGCCTTGAGTTGGTTTGGCTATTATCATCATCATCACAATCATCACCATCCATCTCTTCTGCTTCATTATCATTATTTCTCATATAAGAAGGTTTATAATTTGTTATGTCCTTCTGGGAGATTTATATTCCATAAGCCATCTTCATACATTTGATCTTTAACAGCGATTCTCAACCTGTGGGTTTGTAGCAATGAGAATACATAATGCATATCAGGTATTTACATTCCAAAGCATAACTGTAGCAAAATTACAGTTTTGAAGTAGCCGCCAAAATAATTTTTTGTTTTGGGTTCACTGCAACATGAGAAACTGTATTTTAGGGTCACGGCATTAGAAAGGTTGAGAACCACTGATCTTTAAGATCAATATGATTTGCTAATGTGGAACTCTCATTTTCTCTTAATGGTATAACTTTTTGCTTCTTTTCTTCCATAGTTGTTACTTTTGTTTCTCTGTATTTGAAATCCCATTCAATTGCTCTCCTTATTTTTTGCTTTGATGAGGATAGTCAATATGGATCCAAGTTTTTATATTCTTTCAGTTATTTCTATCATGTAGATAATATATTTTGCTATCATAATTCTTAGTTCTCTCTTGAGCTATTTGAAAACATTATGCTATAGTGGCATCTTCTTGTGATTCAAAAGGATGGACCTCCAAGTACAAACCATTAGGTCTTTTAAAGTCAAACTGTGGTAGCTTAGTAGAGGGGGAGATACTGAGTGCTTTCATGATTAGGAATTAGTCTACTATACTCTTAATTCATTAGGATGTCACCTCATTAATATACTGACCATATTAATCCATGGAGACAGAAGCAATTACCTTCATTTTACACATATTTCTAATTTTATAGTGGTTTTTTAAGAGGCTCTGAGGATTAGAGAAAATATCTAATCCTCCATCTTGTTGGTGAGCAAATTGAGAGAATTGAGGTGAATAGAAAAGCAAGTGGCTAACTGTGGGAATTAAGTGATCCACATCAACTCCATTTTGTGACTCAATTCTTGAGCTATCTTAGTTTCTGTTCAACTAGAGGTATTGTATATTTTCCCATTTTAGAAAACCTTATTAAGTTATGATAATTTGGAGAAAACCTTTTTAATCTTTGAATCTCACCCTATCTCTACCTATTGTTCAGAGACCCTTTTCTAAGGATCTAGGTAATGCTGACCAGAAACACAATCCAAACCAAAGACTGATGTAAGGAATTTTCTCATAATTGTACAATTCAAGCAAACTATATGTCATATCTGAAAACTATCTCGACACTGTTCAATCAGTTTCTGTGTTGCTTTGATTATATAGCGACACTTGGAGGGAGCAGAACATCTTCTTATTCTGAATTCAAGGAATTGCACCTATTTAATCTACTTCTTCCAACTTGTAAATTCTTAATCTTTCATTCAGTTATAAATAAGATTACTTAATATTATACTGTTTTTCATTAATTGATATTTCACTAATTGCTTTTAATGTCTTTTATTCTATATATGTTATAAGTAATATATATAATTATATAACATATAAAATATATTAATGTGTTATCTATATCTCTCTTTATTCAAGCTCTTAGCTGAAGAAGAACGTTGAGCAATTGGTATGCATTTCATAATAAACTGATAAACTGAGAAGATCAAATCTTTGTTTCTTCAGTCATTTCACTTGTTACATTGGTCATTTCACTTATTAAATTGGTCATATTTAAAGTGACTAGCTAAGCATTATTGACTAGAAAATTGCTAAGTGTAAACACTATTCAACTAAATACAGAGAGTGACAGAGCATACCATGCTTCACATTCCATCTAACATTGCATCCATACCTATCCTTCTTCCCAGTCCCAATTCTGGACACGGGAATCAAATCAACTATACCATAGTTTCTGGATTTGAGGTTCTTCGGATATATCATCTCTATGACTATCCATACCAAACTCCTTCCCAGACAAAAATATGTCTTATTTAATTCTCTCCCAATTCAAATGGAAGCTCCTCAAAGACAGGGGACACTTCACTTATGTATTTGTTTTCTCCATGTTAACAAAGTTTCTGGCACAAAAATGGTTGCTTAGAAAAATGCCTTTCCGTTCATTTAAGTTTGTTAACTCCTGATTCTCCATTTCCTGGTTTGAAATCCCTTCTGTTTTGTTAGAATTTTCTGTATTTATTTCATTTAACATTCATCTACTAGAAAACACTTTCTCAGAGGTTATGCTTTGCAATTTAGAAATATATCTCAAATTTTTTCACTGACTATAGTAGGGAGTCCAGTCATCACTTAGTGGATGGAAAATTGTTGATTACCCAGAGCAGAACTATGAATGTGGTCTAATCTCTTCAATGACACAATAAATAAGCATAGCAAAAACACAACTTTTCATTGATTCATAAACAAGAATCATTCAAGAGAATTCTAAATAATAAAGGATCTCTGTCCTAGCAATTTATTTCTTTTAAAAGTGGGAAGGAATATTATCTGTTTATACACCATTGAAAGGAATAATGTAAAAGTCATTGTACAGTAATAAGACTGCTGAATGATCTTTTGGACTTTGTTTCTCCCTGATCTTTGCTTATTTATGTCTGCAGATATCTTGTTTTACAATATCATCTAACTTTGATAGCCTCAACATTTAATTCTATTTATTGTCTCAGTCACTCTGTTGAGTCAACTGCTAACTAAAGATGAATATCAATTTATATGAAGGCAAAGACAGAAATATACATAGAAGAAATTATATAGTGACAAAATTAGATGAATAGATACAGATATACTTATGTTATTCATATCTATATAAATCTCTTTAAATAAATACAAATATATAGCTATAAAGATACACACATTGCTATAAAGATTTATCTGTGTGTATATATATATATATATATATATATATACATATATATATATTATCTATGGAAGACATATTGCCATCATTTTCAAATGAATTTCCACTTCTAAAATATATCCATTTTCTTGGAATCTGTTCTGATATCTGTAAGTCATAGTCACTTTCATTTATAAACGAATTTGTTATTAAAAGGGACATTAACAGGGGCAGCTGGGTGACTCAGTGGATTGAGAGCCAGGTCTAGAGATGGGAGGTCCTAGGTTCAAATCTGGCCTCAGACACTTCCCAGCTGTGTGACCCTGGGCAAGTCACTTGACCCCCATTGCCTAGCCCTTACCACTCTTCTGCCTTGGAGCCAATACACAGTATTGACACCAATACAGAAGGTAAGGGTTTAAAATTTTTTTTAATTAAAAAAATAAAAGGGACATTAATTAATTTTTGTTATAGAAAATGGCAAAGAAAAAAATTATACTAAAATAGCATGAAAAAGAATTTTAGTTAAAGAGAAGTTGATAAAATCCATTTTCAAAGAAATAGTTTTAAAATAAAATATAGAGGAAAAGATATAAAGAAAACCTCATAGAAAAATGAGAAAAATACGGTCTACAGTCAGAGAAGTGACTGATGAAGGATAAAACTCAAAAAAAAAAAAAACCGAAGTTAATCTGGAGATTGACAAGTATAATTTTTTTTAAAAGCTTCATTCCATAATAGGAAATGAGATTTCATATATTTTCTCTCATAGGATAAAGGTGTGTCCCTGAGCAACATGTAGCTTAAATTTAAGTATATAAACAGTAAGAAAATCAGTAGGAGAGATAACTGGAGCATCTAAGAATGTAATAGCCTCACCTAGCAGGAACATTCAATCATGTTCGTGGGATGCTACTAATTGGAGTAAAAGTAAGATCTTGTGGATGGACTGAAGATAAATCAAGTAGCTCTACAATTGAAAGAAAGCTGAACTTTGCTGCAGTTTTAGCTATCAGTCTATAGCAACATGAACAGCATAAAAATGTAAAAATAGTTGCCTTATTTAGTTCGATGGGAAGAAAGCAATGAAATAAATTACTACAGATCAGCTCTATTATAAGAATTCACTCATCAAAAATCTGCTTAATAAAGAGTTGATTAGTCTGATCTTCAATGATCGGAGAACTAAACTTTAGAGTTCTCTGTTTTATAACGCCACATTTCATAACATTTGTATAATGCAATTTCAGCATCTTTTTAAGGGTGATTGTGAATCAAAATACTTTTCACTGTATCATCCTTTTGACTGAAGAAGAGTTGGTTTATTTTTTATAGAATGGTGAAGATATGGAAACACTTACCAGAGAGTAACTTTGTAAGGTAAATATTGTTCAAAAAGAGATCAATGATATAAACTCCTTCATTCCAGAGTTGTAAGTTACCCTTCCTATATGTGTCATCCTCAATAATGTGTCTTTGCTAGGCTTCTGTATTTGTCCAATCTCCCACAAAATATTCTGTGCATTGGAAGGGGATGCTGACACAGATATAGGTCTAAATTTTATTGTATTATTTGTTACTTCATTTATTTTATATTGAATAATTGGATTTTCATTTCTGCATTATTGTTGAAAATCGTTTTTAAAGTATATGCCATTGTAGTATTGATATTCTGCAAATAGGATGCATGCCAACAAAGGATGGAGATCAGTGATGGTAAGAAGAGGATTATATCCAATACTCCATAACAGGGTGAGCCTTTGGACCCTGAGAGTAATTTGTAGACATTGATTTTCATCTTTTCTCTGGGAATATCCAGACCTATCAGTGTGAAGACAAGTTTGGGTGATTGACTCAGCCCAAAAAGTTAGAGAGTATAACTGCCCTATGTAAACATTTATTCAGTGGAAATATATTCCAAATTCCCAAAGTAAATGTTATAGGTTGATAACATAAATATTTCATGAATAAAAGAAGCTTATGATCTGAATGTAAAAAGATATTTCATGTACCATTTTCTCAAAGTGAGAATCTTTTAAACTTTACCTGAAGAACTCTAGTAATAATAGAATTATGAAGATTCTTAGTGACCTTGATTACCTTTTGAATAGCTCAAATTTAGAAGTTAACCCCATTACCTCTGCAGTATGTGGTAGAAATAAAGTTTATTATATTCCATATACATATATGTAAATCAGCATCAAAGAAAGGTACCCTAAATGCCATATCGGTGTCTTATTAAGGATGTGTTTACATTTTTATCCCCTATCACAACCAGACCCTATTTCTACCTTCATTTTTGCTCTGCCTTTTAGTTCATTTCCCCCATTTCCCCCCTACAGCTAGCTCAATTTAAAATTTATAGACTCAATATTTGCTCTACAGAACAACTAGAGTATCCCTATAAGAAGACAGTAAATTTTCTACCCTTAAAAGGCTTAGTTTGGGGGAAAATTAGGTGAGAGAATGCTGAATTTTCACTACTTGAAGGGAACTCCAACTTAACCGGTTTCCATGGTGACTATTGAGCTTTTACTACTTTCAAGGAATGCCAAAGTAACTGGTTACCATGACAACTGATGTGCTTTAACTGGCTAGAGATAGTTCTTTTTTCCCCCTGTCCTACTGATTACAAATGTGGAGGGCAGTGACTTTTTTATGCTTTTAATATGGAATTAAGTATTGTAATTGTTCATTACTAAAATTGAATTTAATTAGATACTGTGGTCCAGGAATACTTATTGCACTTCAAATTGGTTGCTGAATTATATGATTCACTCATGTGAATTTTGTAATTTACTGAAATTCCCATATCTTTTTTTTTTACTTTTACTGTAACCAACTTTCTCCAGCAATCTATATTTAAAATTTGATTTTTAAAAATAATATTAATACTTTTCCTTCATCACTGTTTTATTCATGTCAACAGATACAGTCTAATGTTTAAACTTATCAAGGTAATTTCAGATCCTTATTACGCCATCTATGAAAATTTATTGTAGCCCCTAACATTATGCCATTTGCTAATCTGATAAATATCTTATTTATATGTTTTAGAGTTAATGAGAAAAATAATCGGCACAAGTTCAAGTATAATTCCTTGCAGGAATTCATTAGAAAATTTTAATCACTCTTTTTCAAGATATCCTATTTTCCCAATGAAATGTAATAATAATTCTCAACATACATTTTCCAAAATTAAAAGAACCAAATCATCTCCCCCTTTCTTCCTCCTCCCCACTTACTGATGGAAAACAATTTGATCTGGGTTATACATGTATTATCATGAAAAATATATTTCAGTATTGGTCATTGATGTTAGAATACACTTATACAAAACCAAAACTCCCAAATAAAACCATAAATACACTGATGTGAAAGATAGTATGCTTTGATCCTCATCAATACAAATATAATAATTCTTTCTATGATGGTTGGTAACATTCTCCATCATAAATTCTTTAGATTTGTCCTGTCTTATTGAGATTTCTGAGATTAGCCATGTTTTCCCAGTTGATCATCAAACAATATTGCTGTTACTATGTATAATGTTCTCCTGGTTCTAACTTTTTTGCTCTGTGTCAGTTCATATAGTTCTTCACAGTTTTTACTGAAATCATTCTGCTTATCATTTCTTAAAAGCACAATATTATTCCATCATGAATTTACATAAAAATTTGTTTAGTCATTCCCCAATTGACTGATATCCCCTCAATTTCCAGTTATTTGCCGCAACAAAAAGAGCTGCTATAAATAGTTTTTAACAAGTATATCTTTTCTCCTTTTTAATGATATCTTTGGTATGCAGACTCAGTCGTGGTACTACAGGATCAAATGGTATACACAGTTTTATAGTCCTTTGGGCATAATTTCAAATTTCCTTCCAGAATAGTGGGATCAGTTGACAATTCCATCAACAATGTATTAGTACTCAGTGGAATGGCTCATTGGCTATGGGAGGGGGGTCGGAGGAGTGGAGGGAAAGAACATTATTCATGTAAATACAGAAAAAATATTCTAAATTAATTAATTAAACTTTTTAAAAAACAGGTAAAAAAAGAAAAACAAACAAACAAAGCATTAGTGTCCCAATATTGCCACATCTCCTCCAACATTTATCACTTTCTATTCCTATCACAATGGCCAAGTTGATAGCTGTGAAGTGGTAACACAGAATTTTTTTAATTTACATTTCAGTAATTGAGAGTAATGTAGAACACCTTTTAATGTGATTATTGATAATTTTGATTTCTTTTTCTGAAAATTATTTGTTCATATCCTTTGAAGATTTATCAACTGGGAAATGGCTTGTATTCATATAAATTTTACTTAGTTCTCTATCAATTTAAGAAATTACAATTTTACCAGAGAACTTTGATATAAATTTTTCCCAGTTTTTATTTAATCTTGACTATGTAGGTTTTGTTCATACAAAAACTTTTTAATTTAGTATAATTTTATGGAATTATTTTCCTTTCAGAACTTTTAAAACTTCTTTTCACAGTTGGCCAATTCTACTGTCATTTTCTTGCAATTTTTTTAATTTCTATTTCCCATTTTTCCTCTGCCTCTTTTAATTTATTTTAAAAACGTTTTTAAGCTTTTACAGACTCTGAGATCAATTCATATTTTTCTTTTAATTTTTTGTATAAATAGATTTTTGTTTTCCCTTTGCCTCCTGCTTCATAATTTTTTCTATGCTACATCTTTTGTTTTTTTATGCTTGCTGATGTTCTCAACCTTTTCCTGAATTTCACTTTTTCCTTAAAGGTAGACTCTGTTCTCAGGATAAAGGGGGAGCTCTCTTAAACTTCAGTTTATCCTTGCTATTACCCGTAGCCCTATTTCTTGGTTTCTGCAAGTTTTAGTTCTCCCAGGGTGGTATAATGACCTGTGGGCTGGGAGCTCAGAAAGCCACCTCCCACTGAAAATTTAACCACCACTAATGAGGAACCAAGATGATGACTTAGTGGTAGCAAAAGCCTAAACCTCTCTAACAATCCCTCCAAACCAATCTTTAAAAACTGCCTCAAAATGACAGGCATCAAAAATGAAAAGCAAGAAGGTGTGCTGCGGCTCTCCCACTGAACACGGCTTGAAAAGTAGGCAGAAAGATTTGACTTTTACAGAAAAAAAAGAGAGAACCAGAAGCAAAAACTACACATTGATGATAAGTGACCAATGATCCCTTCACCTACTCCTTCCATGATTGGGTGTAGGCTAACTTCAGAATGCCCAGAGTCAGGCTACACCAACAAAAGGACCCCTTGACGTCCCAGGCCTTGGCACCAGCCTGCAATGAGACCCATAAGTCCATAATGGCATTGGGCCCTTTCAATCCTGCCCAATAGACCCAGCCTCAGGGCAAAATAGCTCACACTGCCAAACCCAGTGAACCAAAAGCCTAGGAGAAAGATTTAACAAGCAGTTTTCAGAATTCCCAGTCCACATGTAGGAAAGGGGTAAGAAAACAAACCAACAGAAAGGGGAAAAACAGTTAATGCTCAAATAATTTTAGGGGGACAAACGACAAAGCAAAAATCCAATAGGAAATAGTAAGACCTAAACAACCACATGAAAAGCTTCAAAAAAATTGGAATTGGTCTCATACTCTGGAAGAACTTAAAAAGAAATTCAAAAATCAAGAGTTATGTTGAAAAGAATTGGAAAATGAAATGAAATTAATACAAAAAGAAAATAATCATTTAAAAAGCAAAATTTGTCAACTGGAAAAAGAGGCCAAAAAAATCCAATGAAGAAAAGAGTGTCTTGAAAAATAGAATGAACCAAATGGAAAAGGAGGATCAAAAGGTCAGGAAAGATATTTAGTCTTTAAAAATTAGAATTACGCAAATAGAAGCTAATGACTTCATGAGACATCAAGAAACAATTATATAAAATTAAAAGAATGAAAAAAATAGAAGAAAAACTGAAATATCCTAATGAAAAAAAAATGATCTGGAAAATAGATCCAGGAGAGACAATTTAAGAATTATTATACTACTTGAAATTCATGACCACCTCAAAAAACATAAAACCTAGACATCACATTACAGGAAATTATCCAAGAAAACTGACCTGATATCCTTGAATAAGAATGTAAAAAAGAAATAGAAATAATCCATAGATAACTCCTGTAAAAAATCCCCTAAGTGACAACTCCCAGGAATGTTATAGCCAATTTAATGAACTCCTAGAACAAGGAGAAAATACTACAAACAGACAGAAATAAACCATTCAAATATCAGGGAGTCCCCATCAGGATCATGCAGGATCTGGTAGCTTCCACCTTGAAGGATGATATTCTGAAAAGCATGAGAACTGGGTTTTCAATCAAGAATCACCTACCCATCAAAAATGACTATATTCTTTCAGGGGAAAGTATGATCATTTAATAAACTAAAAGATTTTCAGGATTTCCTGAAAAAAAATAAGACTTAAATAGAAAATTTATGCCCAAATACAAAATAAAAGTGAGGCATAAAAAAGGCAAATAAGAAAGACAATAAATTTAAGGGCTTCAAAAATATCAGTGTTTATTTTCATGTATGGAAAATGATATCAGTAACTCTTCAAAATTGTTATCATTATTTTAGTAGTTAGGAGAAGTATTCATAGACAATGTGGTAGTAAGCTGTTTAGGATGATGTTTTAAAAAATGTGTTGTAAAAGAGGACTGTACTAAGAGAATTGGGGAGAGAAACGTAAAATGCGGTAAGTAACATCACATAAAGAGGTTTGGGGGTTAGGAGGAGTGACTATTACAGTGGAGGGGAGGATAAGGTTGGTGACTAACATGTAACCACCCCCAGGGATTGCTGAAGGCTTTTCGAGCTCAGAGTACTATGAGCTACTCTCTGCTGAGGCTCATAGTCTAGTCTCTATTTTGGACAAGGTCTTTTAGTGTCACTCTGGGCTCGACGGAGGCAGAAACAATGTTGAAATACTTGCTCTGGGTCTTATAACTTCACTTCGAGCTTTGGTAGGGATTCTGGACCTAACTCTGGGCATTTATAGACCAAGTGATGTACAGACTTCCTGTTACTATGGTTTGAGGCTTCACTCTGGGATTATACAGAGAAAGCTTGCTGAGTGGACTGCTAGGAATCAGGACATCACTGCAGGCTTTGCCAAGACATCTTGGCCTCCCCTTGGGCTCACCACACATAGGCACCTTGTAGACTGCCTTGTGCTGGGGATTGGGCCTTTGATTTGGGATCAGGCAGGGACTAAGAGCTTCCCTCTGAGCCAGCACCAAACAAGCACACTGCAGATTGCCCTGTGCTGCATCACTTCATGGCAGGGTTGGCCTGGGTCTTGGAAATTTAAGGGCTGTGAATGGGGTTGCACTGCTATTAAATTAGGTAGAGTTGGGGTCTCTAACTTGGCTTGGGCCCAGTTTCAGAATTTGGAACAGTAGATGTAGAGCAATGAGGTTTGCTATTGTTTGGCACTTGTTGTCCTTGGTGTGGTCTCCTGTGGGCTATGCTCCCCTCTTAAAGCAGTGAACTAGACATTCTCTGCTTCCCTTTCAAGTTGTTCTCTGCATGAAGTTGCTTCACTCTGTCTTCTTATTTATTATTTCACTCAAGTACTCATTCTGAGTTATTATTTTAAGGTTGGTTGGACAGGATTCTCATAGAGGTTCAATCTTCCCCAGCTTCTACTCTGCCATCTTGGCTCCTCCCTTAGAAACTATTTTTTTAAACCAATTCTTTCACTTGATTTGAGTTCCATCATTCAACTATCTCTGCTCATATGTAGATGAAATACTATATAGAATATATCTCTCCACCTCTTCTAAAAGTCAATATTTCAATAGATCAATGATATCATTCCTTTGGCTACTCTCTATTATGTAATGATTCATGATTCTTAGTCTGTGCAATTTTCATTCATATTCTTATATAATCTTTCTATTTACTTATTTCACTTATCTTTTCAAAAACAATTTTGTCCTTGATGACCAGTGACTGGTAAAATGGATAAAGTGCTGAATTTATAATGATGACTTTGCATCCTGCCTCATACTTACTGTGTAGGTGACTCTAGATAATTTAAACTCATTTGGTTTCCTCATTTGTAAAATGGACATCATAACACTTAAATCATAATTCTGTTATATAAATCAAAGGAATACTGTACCTAAAACCCTTTGCCAAATGTTAAAATTATTTCAGTGCTGCCTATCCTAACCATCCTTTTTCTGTTGTCATTATCTTCTTTTCCATGAAGATATCCTAAGTTTGTTTAAAAAGCTGATTCTTAGCGATTTTGATATTCTAACTGTGAGGACATTTATACTATTTCTCCTTACAAAAGCTTTCTTAAGAAATAATTAATTGCAATAGCCATTTTATATTGGTCTTTTTTTGTAATTCATTGTTTTTTTAATTTTGTTATAAATATCCAAAAGTTTGACTGAATACAGGCAACTGCTTTTGATGCTATTCTCAAAAGTATAACCAGGGGGCAGAGTCAAGATGGCAGCCTAGAAGGAGCAGAAGTTCAGACCTCTGAATACCCTTCCTTAATGATCACAAACTGAATGCTCCTAAGGAACTTAAAATCAAGCCTAACAGCAGGACAGAGCCAAGGAACCCTCCTCTTGGACTCAATCCAAAAGGTACACCCACAAAAGCCAGAATCTTAGAACACTCAGGTTTCTTAATGGTCAGAAACAATATTGCCTCTACCAAAAACTGAAAATGATGAAGGCAGAAATCAAGGAGATTATTTCCTCATGCCATTCAACTTCAGATGACAAAGCCCTATAGCCCTTCCTCTTCCATGACACTATATACCATTTGCCTGGCCAAAGATATACATAGTGGAGAGAATACTATAATTGATCCAAGCTTTTTTAAAGATGCTGACAATTCTGATAAGTCAATCAAAAATGTTTCTTCCTAAGCCTTTGGTTCACCATTTTCAATTAGTTACAAAATATGTACACATATTCCATAGTCTTTCCAATAAATTCACCTAAATGACATCATGACTCTTCTGGAAGTGAGTTCCTTAGTTGCCTTCACATTAAGAAGTGTCATATATTTCCCAGAACCTATCACATAGGTACTCTGCACATTTATCCATTCCTTTTCATATATCTATTTTAGATATGTCTAGGTAATGGAAAGGAAAAGTGATTCTCACGACCCCCATCCAAGCTCATTTTATATTTTCATTAAATATAGGCACACATAAGAACTTTTTGTTAAATTCAAAAGAATAGAATCAAGAAGGGAATAAACCTGAAAATACTATGTCTCCTGAAAGTTTACTTGACTAAAAGTCAAGTAAAGTACCTTCCAAAATACCATGGTTGATGTGAAAGAGGAGAACTCTGGTTTTAGGGGTATCCTCCTTAGACAGTCTGCAATTTGCATGTTCACCCTTTTCATCCTTGAGTTCCTAATCATATCCAGGTTTAGGTTTTCAAAGTATCTAGGAGAATGTCTAATTTGTTTATTTAAATCTTTCAAGTTAAATTCATTTAGAGAGGGAATACAGAATACAATATCTTGTTAACACATTAAAACTGTATTCTGTTATGAAGTCAAGTAACTTTATTTTGAGGGAGAAGGAATGAAGTGGCCTTACAAGCCTTTCTCCCTTATTCCTATGTATGTAGATATCATTTCTCTTGACAGTATATAAACCATTTAAGATTAGGACAGTTTCTTTTTTGTCCTTGCATCCCCAAGACTTAAATAGCTTACATTTGATAAATATTTGTTTATTTATTATTACTATATACCCTAAGTGATGATTCTAATTCTTTTTTCTTCAGTTAAAATATATTTTATTCAATTATATTTTATTTTCCCAATTACATGTAATAACAATTTTCCATATACACTTTCTGAAATTCTAAGATCCAAATTGTGTTCTTCTCTCTCTTCCCTCCAACCTCTTAAAGATGATAAGCAATTTGATTTGGATTATGCATGTATTATCATGCAAAACATGTTTCCATATTGCTAATTGTTGTAAAAGAATATTCAGATAAAGCCAAAACCTTTAAAAAACATAAATAAACTAATGTGAAAGATAGTATACTTTACTCTGACTCCTTCTTTGGAGTTGGATAGCTTTTTGTGTCATAAATCCTTTAGAATCGTCTCAGATTATTGCAATGCTATGAGTAGCTAAGTCATTCACAGTTGATTATTATATGATATTGCTGTTACCGTATGTAATGTTCTCCCAGTTCTGATTATTTCACTCTGTATCAGTTCATATAGAACTTTCCAGCTTTTTCTGAAATCATATTGCTTATCATTTCTTATATCAAAAACATATTCCTTCATTGAGAGACATTCTCTCAGTTTCCAATACTTTACTACAAAAAGAAGAAATGCTATAAATATTTCATATAAGTAGATCCTTTCCCCTTTTTTATTATCTCTTTGGGATTCAGATCTAGTAGTGGTTTCACAGGATTGAAGTGTATGAAGTTTTATAATCCTGTGGTCATAGTTCCAAATTGCTCTCCAGAATGATAGGATCCATTCAAAAATCAAACTCCACTAACAAGGTATTAGTGTTCTATTTTGCCCCCTCCTCTCCAGCACATCACTTTTCTTTCCTGTAATATTGGCTAAGCTGATAGGTATGTTATGGTACCTCAGTATTGTTGTAATCAGCATTTCTCTAATCAAGAGTGATTTAGAACATTTTTCATATTATTATTGATATCTTTGATTTCTTCATCTGAAAATATTTTATTCATATCCACTGACTATTTGTCAATTGGAGAATGACTTATATTCTTAAAAATTTGACTTCGTTCTCTATAGATTTGAGAAATTATACCCTTATCAGAGAAATTTGTTTTAAAATTGTCCCACCTTTGTTATTTCTCTTCTAACATTGATTACACTGGTTTTATCTGTACAAAACCTTTTTAATTTTATATAATCAAAATAATTCATTTTATATCTTGTAATGCTCTTTTTGTACTATTTGGTCATAAATTCTTCTTTCCTCCATAAATAGAACATGTAAACTTTTCTATGTTCCCATAATCTATTTATTGTATCACTCTTTATGTCTAAACAATGTACCTATTTTGATCTTATCTTTGTATTGGGTTTGAGATATTGGTCTAGACTTAGTTTCTGCCATATTGTTTTCCAGCAATTTTTGTTAAATAGTGATTTTTTTCATCCCAGAAACTGGGGTCTTTGGATTTATCAAACCCTATGCAGTTAAGGTCATTTAATTTTGTATATAGGGTATCTAATTTATTCCATTGATTCACCATTCTATTCCTTAGTCAGTACCATATTGTTTTGATGATTTCTGCTTTTAGTAAAGTTTGAGATCTGGTACTTATAGACCACCTTCCTTCACATTTTTTCCACTAATTCCCTTGATATTCTTGATCTTTCACTCTTTCAGTTTAATTTTATTATTGTTTTCCTCCTTCTTTAAAATAATTTTTGGTACTTTGGTATGACACTAGCTATATATTTAGAAACACCATTTAAATGGTTCTTAGCATTCTGGTTTGTTATCCTTAATTCAATCTATAGCTTTGGATTTTTTTGATAATTCCAAAATAATAATTAAACAATTTTATGTTCATCCTTAGCTTTTTATCTATAAGAAGAAGAATGAATGGAAGGAAAAGGAAAAGATGGAGGAGCAGGAGAGAGAAGGGTAGTAGAAAGGAGAGGAGTTATATAGAACTTTAAAATTTGCAAAATGTTTTACTTATGTTATTTAATCCTTGAGACAATTCTATGGTAGGTACTATTTTTATTCCCATTTTACAGATGACAAAACTGCTTCTAATTGAAGTTTAGCTATATGCCGAGGGATACATAGATAATAAGTATCTGAGGAAGAAATTGATCTCAGGACTTGTTTCACTCCAAATGCAGCAAATATACTTGGTAGTATTTTGTCTCAATTGTCATTAATCCCATATTTTAGACTATTATAATAATCTAAATTGATAAAATGATACTTTTTGCAACCACATAGGTATATTTAGTTATCTTCCCTTCATCTAAATTATTTTTATTATTCTTATTTTTATTGTTGAAAACCTGACACTTTTGATTGATCTTCTCTTTTAGAGTGTCTATTCTATTTTTACCAATTTCTTCCCTGAACTTTTAGAAATTGACTCTCCTGAAGTTTATGTTCCATCATGACTCATATATCCTCCCTTGCCTAGTACAGTCTTAAACACCACTGCCACTTTTTCCCAAGGTTTCCATCACTTCTACCTCACAAACTATGTTTTTCTTGAGTAGAATTAAGTCCAGAGTGGTAATTCCTCTCATTTCTCCTCTAATATGTGACAAGTTAAATTATCAGTAAGACTATCTCTGCTTTAAGGAAAATGTTCTTTCACCAATTCTATAACTTCTATTTTTTCCACATGTATCCTGTTGTATTTTTTGTGTGTTTTTATACCACCTCTCCTCTAGATTTATTTGTTTCTATGCAAATATGTTCCTTCTTTATTAGACATTATATTTTTCATCTAATTTTTCTAAAGCCTTAATCTTTTGAACAAGAAGTCTTTCATCATCATAATTCAATTATTCATCCAATTCCATCTAATGACAATGAAAATAATTACATATTATTATTGAATTATCATTTCAAGTTCATTTGCTTTGTTACACTTTCCCCAAGTATTGATATATAGATGCATATATAGGTTAAATACTATTACAGAATCTCTCCTTTGTTTTTTTCCTCCTAATGAGTACCTCCTTACATTAATGTTCTTTCTGTCAAATTTATTTTTATCTCTAGTTTTGAGGACCAGAAGAAAATCAAGAATCATTTTTCATTTTCTAATAATGTAGGATTTTAAGGGAATTCCTAAGAATATGTCACCATGCTCAACTAAAAGAAGGAAACTTAGATCCTTGCAATTTTGTAATTGAGTTTTATATTGTTTGAAACCCCTAATTAAAAGTTTTTACAGTTTTTGAAAATTTGACACCTCATATCTTCAAGCTAGTAGTCCAATTTTTGTTTTCAGGAATAACATATAAACAAATAGCACATATATATGTTTATATGTGTATTTAGGTGTATATGTAAAAAAAAAATTTAATAATAAAATTTAATAATAAATAAATTTAATTATATGTTGTTATAATATCTCTTTATTAATATAACTTTATAACCATTACTATATATAACTATAACTATATATGACTATAACCATATATACATATATTTATATAATTTTCCCTTTCTCATAATGCCCTTTCAATTATTAGAAGACTAGTAGTTTGTATCTTAGGCTATCAATTCTTCCTTTCTTCATTCTTTTATATGTGAAGGCTTTTACTCTTTTTATCATCCCAAATGCCTACCTTTCTACCTACTCTTTTTTGCAATTATAGCTATGTCTAAAATTGAATATACTATTCCACATGTGTCCAATTAACCCAGAGTAAATTGAACCTATTATTTACAAGGAATTGGATACTACATTACTCTTAAGTATAAGATCACTTTAGCTTTCTCAGCAACTGCATTACATAGTTGGTTCATAATAAAGTTTTGATTAATTGAAAACTTTTAATTTCCTTTATAGAAGGTAAAATTGGAAGTCCAAGTTACTTCTTTTTCTATCTGTAGTTCTTCTTGTTTTGAACTCCACAGAACAAGATATTCCACTGGTGTACATCTCTCCCCAGGTAGACTTTAGTATCTACTTAGATTATCTTTTTTGCCCCTCTACTGCTATATCACAAGGGGGAGCACTGGTTGGTGGTTGTTTTCCTTTATATTTAAAGAATACCAAAATGGCAAAATGTGTTGGGGTCAGTATATGGTATCTCTGACTATGGCAGATCAGACAAATATACACTTATAAGACTATCACAGGTGAGGCAAAAAGCCCAAATGAATAGTTGGGGGGGGCGATTCTAAAATTGTTCATTTCATGTTTCTTTCAAACTACTACAATTCTGCTTTGCTCATAGAACACAGATCCTTTGTTGATGTAGGCATGCCATGCAGGACAGTCCTGTGCCAGTGTCTTCCATGTCTCTCAATTCACACTAAAGTTCTTGAGAGAGACCTTAAGAATGTCTTCATACAACTTCTTCTGACCTCCTTGTGAGTGCTTGCCTTGTGTGCATTCCCTGTAAAAATGTCCTTTTGGGCAAACATGTGTTTGGGATTCTAACAATCACAACAGAGTTGGGCTCTTTGTTGTAGAGTCTGAATAGTTGGCAGTTAAGCTAAAGAAAATGCCTTAGTGTCCAATACCTTAGGCTGCCATGTGATCTTCAGAATCTTCTTGATACAATTGAAATGGAAGTGATTTCATTTTCTGGCATAACAATGATATATTTTCCAAGTTTCACAGGCATATGAGGTCAGTACAACAGCTCTCTAGACCTTCAATATGGTAGGCAGCCTAATACTGTTCTCCTATACATTTCTTTGGAGCCTACTTAATGCTGAGCTAGCTCTGGCAATCCATACATCAGTCTCATTATCTGTGTGTATATCCTTGGAATGTATACTGCCAGTAAATGAATATATCCACAGCATTCATTTTTTTTTTGTTTTTTTGCCATTTGCTGAAACCAATCGTTCCACATTTGGTTAGTTGATGCTAGTTGGTAGAGAGCTTCTGTTTTCTTCATGTTGTCAGGCAAAATTTGTACCTGTGGTAGAGAATCCATCCATAATCTGTTGCATCACCATTTCAGAGACTGCATTGAGTACACAATCATTGGCAAAAAGAAAATCATGCACCAATTTTATTTCTGCTTAAGTCTTGACTTGTAGCCTTTTCAAGTTTAGTGATTTACCCTCAGTGCTGTAGCTGATCTTGACTCTATTTTCATCCTCATTAAAGACATAAAACAACAACACTGAAAATATTGTTCTAAAAATCATGGGAACAAACACTCATGCCTGCATCCCTCCATTGGTGTCTGGAAAAGTATGAGAGCGTTGTCCATTATCCATAATCTATACAAACCTGTCATCATGAAGTTGTCACACAATATTGATGAATGACTCCAGGTAACCAAATTTTGCCATGATCTTCCATTAGCCCTCATGAGTAACAGGATCAAAGGCCTTGGTCAAATTGAAGACCTCTCTTCTGCTCCTGGCATCATTCCTCTGTTGAGCACCATTCCTCAGATTTTTCTGAAGCCACACTGTCCCTTGGGTAGGTGAAAATATTCCACGGAAAGGATCAGCCTATTAAGGAAGCCTTTGGTAAGAATTTTGCCAGCAGTGAGGAAGAAAGAGCACACACAAACACACACACACACACACACACACACACACACACACACACACACACACACCTTGTGATTTTTCGAGGACTATATTTCCATCTATTCCTTTATAGATTCTGGGGGATAGCCTCCTCTTGCCATATAACTCTTTTATGTCAACTCTTGAATACTGACTCACTCACTCCATATATTTATACACTCGGTAAGCTACAGAACCTAGTCTCAACAATAATGAATCTTCTCTGGCTCACTTTTTTTATTATCTCACCCCCTTTCCATATTTCTCAGTCTTAGACAAGGAACTGAATATTATTTGTGCCACTGTTTTCTTTCCTTTCACCCAGAACTTGCTTTCTCACACCAAATTGAGAATCAATTAATTTAGTCTCAATGATAAATCTGAAGCTTACTTGCACATATCTAGGGACTAGTTTCTACCCCAGGGCCTAGTGAACACCAGGGATGGGAGAATATCCTGAACTTTTACTGTACAAATTCAGGGAATAACTGACACCTTTAAGTAGCTCAATTTATTTCTGCCTACCATGCTCTGCTGTTGTACTTTTATTGTCATTGTCAGTCTCTGACCAAAATATTCTTGTGTAGAAAATGAACAACCTATATCATGTTACTTACTATCTTGGGGAGGGAGTAAGGATGAGAAGGAGGAAAGCAACATGGTTTGCAAAATATTGCAAAATGACTTTTTAAATTTGTTTTGTCATGTAAAAAATAAAACAAAATTTATAATAAAAATATATTTTCATCATCATACTGTGTTACATTTTAGCCTCTTTGGGCATGCAATCAGGTTACTATATAAAAGAATTTTATGGGACTAAAAGTCAAGGAATTTTTAAACATATATTTTAGTTTTCTGGATCACATAGCATTTACTATAGAGTACTGGTATACTCATAAGCTCAAAAACAGTCATATTTCTCAGATTAAACTACAAAATATATCTTATCTTCCTTTTAGGCCAAATCTGCCTCTATTTTTATTATGCTCTGATTTTATTCTACAGAAAATTATAGACTCTAATTACCACTCTACAATGGGGTTTTTTAATATATGTATACTTGGGATAGCATTCTGTGAATCCTATCCATTATATATAAATGAGAACTCTGGAGTATATACTCATTACACTTTGACCTCCAGACACTTAAATTGTCCTGAAAATCTTCTCCAGTGAAATATCATAACAGTTAAAGCAATGGACATACTGTTAGGCAGAAATCTCCCCTGAGATGCAATGCTGTATTTTCCCATCTGCTCTTCCTCTGCTGCCAGCCTCTCCTTTCAGATGACCAAGAACTGACAAAACCCTTCATTGTCAGAGGATCTTAGTGAATCAGGTTATGTCTCATCACAACTAGGAAATGTTCAGGTTTGGGATTCAGAGGTTTGTACCCTCAGGTCACCGTTTTAAGAAAAAGAATATAAAAGCTTTGCCTCAAATTATTAACTCCTTATTGCCTTGTTGGCAGAATGATAATGATGATGACTGTGAGTGTGTGTGTTACTTGTAACAAAATGTGAATTAGTTGGCTGAAATGATAATTTAGTTAGCAATGATTTCATCTGACCTATATAAGACTTATTTAAATAGATTCATGTAAGCCAATCGTGTAAATTACTTCAAATTCCAAGCCACATACTTGAATAAATTAGAAGGCACCCAAACCAAAGCAGGGAAGATTCCTTTTTTAATGATAAAATGTATTGATATTTTAGCAAATTAATCTTGTATTCAGACCTTGGTTTTTAAAGTCCCTGCCCTAGTTTGATCTTATATGAAACAAAATTAAATATTAAATATTTGAAATTGAGGGTCAAGTATTTTAATTCATAATAACATGGAGTGATTCAGTTAAATGTTCAACTAGAAGTTGGCCTTGTGCCAATAAAATTTATCCATGGATTTACATTGATGAGTTTTAGAGACCCGTTATTATTACCATAAAATATGAGAAATGTCTGGGACTTAGAGACCATAGAATCCAACTCCCCTTTCATCTTTTTTTTCATATAAAGTTACTGACACTCAAACATAGTAACTTTGGCAAAATTAGAACAGCTGATGAATATCTAACAGTGAGCATTAATATTTAGAATACTATTTTAATCATTGGATCCTTTCCTTTAGTTCCAAATCAAAAAACATTTCTACATTTTTGATTTTGAATGATCATTATCACAAGGGGCACCAAAGTTTCATTTCTTATAGTTTTTGGATTTTATAGAAATTTATAATGGAATAATTATACTTTGATTTGTGTCATAGATTCATAGATTTTTCCTGATATTCCTCACTGATATTCCAAAAGCAACAATGCTGACAATGAAAGCAGCAACAATAATAGATATGATATTCTTTCTATCAAACTTAATTTGTGATTTCATCCCTTATAAATAGCAATTATTGGGGTAACACAATGATCTGAAAAATTCTTTGTGCCCTAGCTAACATAAAGACATTGAAAACTACAAAATTCTAGTAAATGTTTAGTCTCTAAAATGAGAATTATAAGAACATCTTGAAATCAATTATTTCACTTAATCTTCAAAATAAATAAATAAAATAGACAATACACACATTACTTTTACAGATGAGTAAATCTGAGGTCCAGTGAGATTAAATGATAAGCTAAATAATACACCAAGAAGACAGGCATAGACATTTAACCTAGCTTTTCTTATTTCAAATTATGTATTCTTTCCACTGAACTGGCACAAATGATTAATAGAAAAGAATATTCCATAGTTCTCCAGTGGTTTGGAGCGACTCTGATCTTCATCAGGAAAACAAACTGTTGTTTTTGTGATAAAATTATTATTTGTTATCTTACCTGAAATGAAAATGCAACTGTATCCTAATGACTAATTCTGCTACCCAAGGCTACATGCTATTCCCATAGAATCGTGTCAGTAACAAATCAGGAGCAGAAAATGGTTTCAAAATTATAAGATAGAGTCATTTGAACATATGCGAAAGAACCTTATGATGGGAAAGGAACAAGGTTCCCATGCATGATTGGTTGCTACTATATGCCTCTGCTATTTAACTGAAGAATCACTGTCATAAATTTGGTAAGTCTTCGAGGATCTTTTTACTCAGAACATCTTCTATATTTATAGGATTAATGTATTCTGGCAGACACAATAATCTCACATTTTTTCTGGCATCATCTATTCCCAAGAGCCTCCAGGGTTTCATGCTGAAAAGTTATTTCTCTTGTAATTTTGCATTTTCTTGTTTAAGTCAAGAACATTTGTCACATAAGCTGATGCCATTTGGCAGCTCCTGCTTGCTTGCCAGTTTCCTTAATGATACATTTAAACTCACCAACCTTCTTTTGCAGTGAACCTTTGTTATTTCCCCTCTGACTGCAAACACATCACTCTACTGGGTAGAACATAGTGATATCAAGCCTTTTTACAGATGTCCAAAAGCTCTCTGGAACAGTATCTTTTGGATTCATGCAAACCACTGGAATTCTTTTCTTTGGAAGTGAGGCAAGCATCTAACATTGATCAAGGTGATAACTTCCCTGGGACATCTGTGAGCACAGGTATTTTTGGAGATGCCAGGACATTAGTGGAAAGCTCCTCTCCCTAAACTCCACTGGCCTCCCTTATATGCACCCACATTTTGTTGTTTCTGTGTCAATTCATAATTTCTTAAATTCATAAATTAAGATTGCCTATACATGCAAACCTATAAAACATATACATTTCATATATGTATACATTTATACATATGTTTGGGTCTATATATACATCTATCTCTCTATGTATCTATATGTATCTAAGTACATATCTATATCTATCTCCCTAGTACTATTGCTTCATTTTTATTAAGGGGAGCTAAGTGGTACAATGGATATAGTCTGGAAGAATATAATTCAGTCCTAGTTTCAGATATTTACTAGTATGGGACCCTGGACAATTCATTTAACCTCTGCTTGCCTCATTTTCTGTAACTATAAAATGAAGATAATTAAAGCACCTGCCTCACAGGTTGAAAAGATCAAATGAAATAAATTATAAACTGTGCTTAACAAAGCCTGGCACATAGTAGGTAGCAAATGAATGCTCATTCCAAGCCCTCTTTCTTCCTTCACACATGCCATAGTGAATATTCTTCTAGGTAATTTTATTGTTCTGTTTGTTTTAGGCCAACAAAACAAAACATGATTTGGACTTTACAGTAGATATTGTTAATAATTCTGGCTTAGGTTATCTTCTTCCATGGAAATTTTATCTGCTACCATAACTAACTAATAGTGTGAGGTTTTCTCTTGGTCAAGTCTGCCTTACTATTTATGTGACTTTGAGGAAGTTGCTTACTCTCTCTGAGTCTCAGTTAATCTGTTGATTGAAGCAGTGAAAATGAATGAGCTCAAAGTTCCTTTATATCTCTAAATCCACAAGCCTACATTGGAATTCCTGGCATAGAAATTCCATGACAGTTAATGATAACTAAGATTCTTTAAGATTTAAAAATAGACATCTATTGCACAACACATTTTTTCTATCTATTTTATCTGAACTAATCTTTCATTATATATTTTTATGTCATTTAACCATTCAGTTGTCTGACATTTTGTGACCCCATCAATCATAGCATGTTGGGCCTTTCCATCCTCCACTCTCTACCAAAATTTATCCAAGTTCGTGTTAATTGCTTACTGGATAGGGTGTTGTTGGCAAATATAGTGAAGTCTTTTATTATTTTCTTCTTCATTCAATCACCTATTGTCAGAACTTTTTACTATGACCTATACATCTTGGGTAACCCTGGATGGCATAGCCCATAATTTCATGGAACAAAGAAAACCCCTCTGCCATGACAAGGCAATGATCTAGGAGGATTAAGAACTCACAAGCTACAACTTCACTAAGAAAAGCCTTTAAGACTTGAAGAAATGGATGAATTTTCATGGAGACTAGCATAAGTCAAACTCTCAAACTATGTAACAGGAGACTATGGATGGTGAGAGTTAAAGGGAAGGCTAATTCTATTCAGCTAGCAAAAGGAAAGAGGGAACACTTGAAGCTAGGCAGGAATACTAATCAGATAAGAGAGATCAGGTCTCTCAATCTGTTGATATTAGAAATTTTAGAAAATGTGTAATTTGAACTATGCTCTGGTCTTCTGAAGTAAATGTCATGTAGTGCAGAATATTTGCAGATAAATTCAAAGATAACTTTGATTAACTTGAAAAATTCATGTTTAAAAATATTTAAAATAGCATACTTGTCATATTATTGGTGATTGGCATAGATATAAGCTTCCCAACTACCTCATCCTATTTTCTATGCAAGGAGCTTGCCCTGAATAAGTGGATAGAGTATCTTGCCTCTTAAAAGGTTTCTTCAGGTCCAGAAAGTAGATTTGGTCTCTGCATATTGGAATTTATCCCATTTTATCCTTGATGAAGAATTTAGAAGAGAACTGACAAGTTTTTGAAAATATTCCTTTGCAATAGTCCACAACTTCAAAGTAACACAATTGACTAAAAATTGCAGAGATTTTGTTTTAAATCTCACTGTTTATTTTTTTTTATTAACTATGTAAAAACATTTGATTATTAAGCTCTCCTCCAAAAAGGCATTTTTTCAGGGATTTTTTTTCCACAATATTAGTAAATAAACTAATAGCACCCTCTGTTATCATAGGATAGAAGAAAGTGGGAGCCTGGTTGTTTTACATGACTAATTAACTCCTACTTCTGTTAAGCCCTCATTCCCATTCACCCTCAACCCCATCTTCTCCTGCCCTCTCCATATGCTATATGCTTTGTCTCTCCCATTCTGTCATGAAGTTTCCCTTTTCCTCAGATCTCTTCTCACATTCTTTCCATCATTTTAACTCATGATAGCCTGACTTCCTTTAAAAGATATTGACTCCCTATCTCCTCTCTGTAATACTTTATGTTCTTTCTATCATCTACCCTCCAATAAAATGAACGAGATGATAAAAGAAGCCCACCATTGCTCCCCGTGAAGCTGCTGAGCAGTTTCACTCCACTTGATACTGATTCTTATTATGGTTCTCTCCCATCCTCAAAGCCATTCCTTTCTTTGGAAGTTCAGTATTTAGTCTTCCTTTCTACTTCAATGCCTATCTTTCAATATAGACAGTGATGTTTTGATGAATATTCAAACTTTCTGAAAAATCACACTTCTGAATTCCCATGATCTACATCTATGCTTCATCTTCACTGTCCACCCAGAGTTTTAAAAATCTTCATGAGATCACAAAATGCAAGAATTGGAGTGGACTTCAGCAATCATGAAATACATTTATGCCACAAAGGAATTCCCATTATAAGTTGTGTCTGACAAGTAGTCATCTAGCCTTTACTTAAAGAATCACCCAGAGGTACTTAGCTGGCTCAGTGGATTGAGAGCCTGGCCTAGAGTCAAGAGGTTTGGGGTTCAAAACTGACCTCCATCATTGCCAAGCTGTGTGACCCTGGGTAAATCACATAAGCCCTGTTGTGTAAGCCTTACCACTCTCCTTTCTTGGAACCATAAAAAGTATTGATTCTAAGACAGAGGTAAGGGTACAAAAATATCTCCCATGAGTGAGAACCCCCAATAACCTCAGCCAATTAATTCTCCTTTTAACAGTTATAATTGTTAGGACAGGATTCTCCTCTGAAATCAAACCTAAATTTATTTTTGGCAACTTTCACCCATTTCCCTAAATCTGCCCCAAGACAAAATAGAATAATTCTAATCATTACTCCACTTGATAGCCATTTTAGTTCTTGAATACAACTGTTATTTATTGGTCCCAAAGTTTTATCTAGTCTAAATCTCCATAGTTGCTTTAATGCATCTTCATATAAAATGTAGTCAAGATCATTCCCAACTTGTTCAGATCCCTCTAGATATTCTCCAGCTTGTTACTGACCCTTGCTAATCATATAGTATGGGCCAGATGTCCTTAAGACATAAATAATTATTTTTAAATGTAAAATGAAATTATGTATTTTTTTTATTTTCCAACATAGTTCTTTCTCTAAAACTGTTTAATCAGTCAAATATGCTTCCTCATAACAAATATTCCTTTCTTGTCATGTTAAGGGTAAAATTAAAGTAATTAGATGAATATTAATATTCAATCCCAATAAAATACTCAAGTCAGTTTGGGATTTTTATGGTGGTTTAATTGCAATAGAGGGAAGAAATTAAGAAGAAGAGAAAGGAAAGAGAATTTAAACTGTTCTAGCACAGACTGAGTCAGGCAGGAGTTCAGAGGCCTTGGCCAAAGGGCCTACTCAATCTAGCTTGTCTACCAGCCATGAGGCCTCCTCTGAGATGAGGGGTCTCCTAGGAGGATAGCATTTTAGGAGATAAAGGAAAAAGGAATCAGCTTAAACCTCCAAGACGCAAACCATGCTGCCATGAGCCACACAAGCAAGACAGAGAGCAACGTCTCCACCAAAAAGAGAGCCACATCTCCATGAGAGAGAGGTCTGAGAGAGAGGAAGTGATGCAATATATATAGATTGTTCTTTACATCATTTCCTGCATCTCACATGTACCAATGGTAGCTTAAGCTTGACTTAGGACAGCCCAGGGGGTCTGTCAGTTATTTCTTATGTTTCACTTGCTAGCACATGTCTGTCATAGGCCATCCTCCTCAACACTTATTCTTTAAGTAGGGGTGTATACATTCCTGTTGCTAGGATTTTAAAGACTAATCAGAAGGGAGAAAATCTAAAATTCACAGTCATATCACATTTATATTTCCTGATTTTTCTCCTTTCCACCCACTCTTCCGTATCTTTCAAAGGATCATCATAGAATTCATACCCATTAAGTATAAATCATAATATATTAAAATACAATTTGGAGTTAACATTATAAAACAATCACTGCTTAGTTCCTTCCTTGACCATCAATGATTATAAGAATCTCCTCCCTGTGATCAATCCTGGCAATCTATTAATGCTTAAAGATAGGTTAAAATGCCCTTGTTCCCTGCAACGTGGAAGGCAATATCCTTAGTGAAATGAGGTCTACTTCATAAAAGTCTACTTTCCACTCATAATACCTTTGCTTATGAAACATCTGAAAGAGATAACTCTATGAAGGACTTTATGATCAAATAAGTATTACATTTTGTTATATCTATTTTATTATATTTTTCTTTTCCAAATTATATGTAGATAACATTTTTTAAAATGATCATTTTTCTGATATTCTGCAATCCATATTCTCTTTCTCACTCCTTCTAATTATTCTTCCCTCAGAGGAAGCAATGTAATACAGGTTTTATGTGTGATATCATGCAATATTTATTTCATATTCATCATATTATGAAAGAAAACATGTTATATACAAGAAAAAACTTATGAAGGAAATAAAGTGGAATATGATATGCTTTGATCAGCTTTTAAACACCATCAGTTTCTTCTATGGTGATGAATAGCCTTTTTTCATAAGTCCCTTGGAATAGTTTTGGTTCCTTGTATTGTTGATAATAGTTGTCATTCACATTTGATCATTGTATATTATTAATGTTACTATTTGCAACATTCTTCTAGTTCTGCTCACTTCAATTTGAATCACTTCATGTAAGCCTTTCCAGGTTTTATCATAATCTAGGACTATATTCAGGCAAACAATCCAATAGTCCAGGGGAAGAAATTTACATTTAATTAAATAGAGGACTCCCAGGCATTCCTGATGACAAGACCAAAGCCAAAAAGGAAATTTGACAGTCAAGTTTGACACTCGAGAGAAGCATAAAAAAGGTTAAAAAAAGGATATCAAAGAGAAAACTAAAGATATTTAATGAAGTTAAAGTAATTACATTCTTATATAAAGTGATACCTAGGATACTTAAGATACATATAAACCAAAAGATACTTAAGGTTCTTACTGGAATCAATGGGGTTAAACTGATTATATACTTGCTAGGAAAGCAATAACTAAGATATATGATTTATATGATACCTAAAGTCCTTGAGATGCTCAAGGGAATCAATGGGGTCAAACTGATTACATGGGAATGTGATGATACTTGAGATACGTAAAAAATATTAAAGTACTTAGGATACTTAAAAGACTAAATATATTTCAAAAACTTTATCACTACTGGGCTAGTGAGTAGAAGCATATAAAGAGTGCAAGAAGAAAATTGAGTCTAATGGGATGCTATTCAACAAAACAATTAGGGGATAAGAAAGAGAAAAACACAGTGGAAAAAAAAGAAAAAGAACTATAGGAAAAATTATCTCACATTATGTCTCACATTCTCTTCCATTTTTTCATTCTTTTGATTATATTTTGTTATTTTAGCTTCCACTTTCCCCAGTATATTTTTTCATAAATTATTTTTGGCTCTCTTTTAACAATTGGTTAATGTTTCTTTCATAATTGTCTTAATTTTTTGCATTGTACTTTTAATTTTTCTAATGTCTCAGCCTCCCTCATTTGGTCATTAAAGTCTTTTTAAAGTTGTTACAAAAACTCTTGGGATTTGTGATAATTTTATGTTTCTTTCACTTTTTAGAATTAGGTGTTTTAACTTTACTGTTTTCTGAATTTGAAACTTTTTCTTCTCTATCCCCACAGATGCTATTTATGATTGGGTTCTTTCTTTTTTACTTAATCATTTTTTAAAAAGTGGCCAATAAGCTTAACAGTTAACTTTATGCTAGAGCTGGGTTCTGCTCCCAGAGTGTGTATAGGGGTGGGGTAGGAGGGGGGATGTAATGTGTCCAGTTTCAGGATTTTCATTCTGTTATTTCCTAAATTCTATTTGATTCTTCCAATATCGATAATCCACAGGAGGGTGGTCCCTGGCTCACAACCTTGTAGTCTATGAATAACCTCAGAGGGCCTGACCCAGTCCCCCAGGTATGCTGTCACTGCAAATAAATGCTTTTACTCCCTGTGGTTCTCTGTGACTGGAAGCATTAGCTCATATCTGCCCTGACATGCAACAAGGGACTTTGCTTTCCTGGGAATGACTGCATTTAACAAGGCCCTCAGTCACTTCTCATCTTATGAAGCCACAGCCTGGGATAGAATGGTGACTGTCCAGCAGGTCTGGGCCCCCAAATCTTCCCATGATCAGCAGTCCAATAATACCAAGAGTGGATGGGTAGAAATCTCCCTAAAGATAGTGGCTACAGAGTTCCTACAGGGCTTGTTGTTTTTGATTCTGTAGTATTTGCCCAGAGCTTTTAGTGCTTCAATCAGTTAACACTATTCCCTGGGATTTGAGACCTTCCTTCTATATTGTCCTTGGAAGGCAATTTTTTCTCTTTCTTTCTTTCTTTCAACCTTCCTTCCTTCCTTCCTTCCTTTCATTCTTTCTTGAAACTGCTTTTTTTAAATTTTAAGTTATGTGCTATATCACCTTTTGTTGTCACAGTATTTGACAGTATCACTATTCAATACTTTCTAGTCATAAATCACTTTAGGATGGAAGGAAGGAAGGAAGGAAGGAAGGAAGGAAGGAAGGAAGGAAGGAAGGAAGGAAGGAAGGAAGGAAGCCTACTTAACCTTTTTTTGTTTGCTCAAAATCAAAATGAAAACTATTCTAGGATTTTTGTTTCCCTAACCAACCTAGAAACATACACATGCACACACACATATGTGCATGCAAACACACATGCACACAAAGAGTGATTAAGATGGGTTATGAGATTAAAAACCAAGTCATATCAAAATAAGTTAAAGAAATGTATTCATTTAGATTGATGAAGAAAAGATTTAATGAAGCTAAACATTAAAAAGATTAACATGTTGAAACCCAGTGGAATTAAACTTTGGTTATGGGAGGGGGTGAAAGGAAGGGAGGTAAAGAACATGAATCATGTAACCATGGACATTTTTTCTTAATTAATCAATTAAATGAAATTTTAAAATAAAAAAATAAAAAAGAACTTTGCCACCAAAGGAAAAAAAAGATTAATATATGTAAGAATGATTATATTTTTTTTCTTCTTTTCACAAAGAAAAAAGTTAGCCCTGCTTTGTGGAAATTGCAAGCATCAGAAATCAATATCAAAAGAAAGTCCTTCACAATTAGATAGGTCCCAAAATGGAATATATTGTTTTGAGAGAAAAGGAACTCTATATCATGCCACTCTTCCCATCTCAATAACACTCCCAGAATGCCACTCCATCAACATACAAAGAAGTCAAGCCAAGGTTGTGGTTCATCACTGTAGAATACATTGGCATAATTCTGCTGAGAATTTACACCAGATTTATTATACAGATTCCCATGTTGTTATTGGTTTTATCATAATTATTTATCAAGTGCCTCACATTCCACAGATGGTTATATTGATTGAATCTTCTTCAATTTGGTAATCCTCTAGACTTCAAGAGCACAGTGTCCATTCTCTGGTCCTCGCCCCAATTTCATGAATTTATTGGCTTTCTTAAAATCTGAACTCTAATCTCATCTTTTGTAGGAATCTTTCCTAGTGTCCCTTAAATTTAATCACTTCTCTCTCAGATTACCTTACATTTAGCCTATATGTATATGTGTATCTAATATTATATCCATACAGTTGTCTGCATGTTATCTTCCCCATTAGATTGGTGGATTCTAGAAAGTAGGGATGAAAAAGGAAGAAGAAGGAAGAAGAAGAAGAAGAGGAAGAAGAGGAAGAAGAAGAAGAAGAAGAAGAAGAAGAAGAAGAAGAAGAAGAAGAAGAAGAAGAAGAAGAAGAAGAAGAAGAAGAAGAAGAAGAAGAAGAAGAAGAAGAAGAAGAAGAAGAAGAAGAAGAAGAAGAAGAGGAAGAAGAGGAAGAAGAGGAAGAAGAAGAAAGAAGAGGAGGAGGAAGAAGAGGAAGAAGAAGAGGAGGATAAAGAAGAAGAGGAGGATAAAGAAGAAGAAGAAGAAGAAGAAGAAGAAGAAGAAGAAGAAGAAGAAGAAGAAGAAGAAGAAGAAGAAGAAGAAGAAGAAGAAGAAGAAAGAAGAAGAAGAAGAAGAAAGAAGAAGAAGAAGAGAAAGAAGAAGAAAGAAGAGGAGGAGGAGGAGGAGGAGGACAAGGAGGAAGAAGAGGAGGAGGAGGAGGAGGACAAGGAGGAAGAAGAGGAGGAGGAGGAGGAGGAGTAGGGGGAAGAGGAGGGGGAAAAGGAGGGGAGGAAGCAGGAGGAGGGGGAGGAGGAGGAGGGGGAGAAGGAGAAAGAAGAGGAAGGGGAGGAGGAGAAAGAGGAGGAGAAGTGTCTTTTTACTCCCAGAGCTTATCATAATGCCTGACACATAATAAGCATTTAGTCAATGCTTGTTGGCAACCTGAGGTGGTTTGCATCTCAGGTCTGGGATTCATTCCCACTGGAATCTATTTTTCTTGAGATGAAATACTTTCAGACAAGGCTTAAGAAATACCACAGATAAATTAAACCTCTCAAGAGAACATTATAAAATTATACAGGACTTTGGTACTAGCCTAGCTAATATCCCATTCCCTTTTCCCCCTTTCTAATGACTTCTATTTCTCTTGAAAATTCATTCTTAAATTAACATCACAAAAATTTATGAAATTCTTGATAATATCTTTGTATTAATTCTCCAAAGTGAGCCTACATGATCTATTATAATATGGCTCCTGATTCTTTCCTTGTTTCCTCATATCATTGTGGCATTTGGGCCTAATTCTCATTACACAATCATGTCGCCTATATTTTAGGGATATAGATGTCCTTGGCTTTGTCTTTTATGGATATTCTTATTTAAAACTAAGGTTTATTAAATTTGTTATTTTTCAATTTCTTTTAAGGCATGTCCAATTCATGTGACTCCATTTGGAGTTTTTGTGGCAAAGATACTGGAATGATTTGCCTTTTCCTTCTTGAGCTCATTTTATGGATTAGGTATATGAGGTAAATAGCAATTTACTTAGGATTTAAGAGCTAGTAAGTGTCTGAAGCTAGATTTTAATTTAGAGAAAATGAGTCTTCCTGATTCCAGGTCCAGGATTCTATCTACTCTGCCCACCTAGCTGTCCTTCATTGTATGTCAGACAATTTTCACTCCTTACTCAACTATTTTTGCTCTTTTAAAGTTAAGTCTGAGGCATTATTTTTGACTGTGGGGGTATTGAAGAATAAGGTAACCTTATACCCTATTCCACCATCTTTCCACAATCCTCTCCCCATAAAACCACTTTCTAGAGAATTTATTATGTTGCCTTTCCTAAGGAATTGCATTCTTTCACTTACAAATTGCCATGTGCTATAGAGAGTTATTCACACAAAGAGCTGAATGGCAAATTGATATCTTGGCCATTTGGGGAAAATATTTACTTTTTTAATATGAGGTAAGCAAATTTACTGATAAAAGTGGGAATTACCAAAGTGTCAGTCAGACTTTCCCCTTTCCTTCCTGAATTCCTCCCAAAATGTAGACTAATCTTGGTTACAGATACATTTCACAGTGTTTAGAATGATGCTATTAAAGGCTAACATGAGATTAGACAAATGCAATTCCTGAGCTGGGAAACTCTTGCTGGTTTTCTTCTGATTCTGCCTGACAAGAATGAGTCAAAGCAATTTTCCCCTCCCACTCTGAATGGTGCTTGGAAGGAGGTTAGGTTTTTGATGTTGAAAGAAAAAATAATTTCTGTAGGAATGAAAACACAATTTGAAAGCTCCAGGCATATTAATATAAGCCCTGGATAGTTCCTAGATCATCAACATTCATTTCTCTTTGTACTTCCCCATTCAAGTTATATCTGCCTCTTCTGCAGGGAACAAAACTAAAATTCTTTTTATATTTACATGTCTAAACAATTCCTTTTAGGCCCAATCTAAATCGCAGAACCATCACAAATTCTTCATTTATAAATCTCAAATTTCAATATCCATAAAACTTCCATGACTTCTTGGGATTGAAAAACTTTCCTAGAAACACACTGAAATGGTCAAATGATTTCTGTTTGAAATGAATTTTGAAGGGTAACACTGGAAAGCTAGTGAATATAGTTACACATTGCTTGTACTTTCCTGGAGTTACTGGGTGGTTGAATATGTAGATGGCTAAGGAATGATAAAAAATATTGTGTTTAATACTGAGAGGTAGCATGGAACAATACAATTAATGTTCTTGTAATAAGGAGTGAATTCTTTCTTAGATATCTGATAGCAGTATGGCTATTAACAATTCCCTTCAACTCTCAGAAACTTGATTTGCTCAGCAATCAGTTTGTACTGATAACATTTCCATTCTGGCTCAAAGGGTTGTGGTTTTGGATAAGGTGCTATGTAAATGGAAGTTATTATTATTCTATTATGTCCCTTATGATCTGAAAGCATCACACAATGAAACCATTAGTAGGGTAGAAATAGAAAAAAAAAAGGGAAGAAATTTAGTGAGAATTGAATAAAATCAAGTCCATGCAGATTAATAGGAAATAGAAACAGGGAGAAAAATGAATAGAAGACAAAAGGATTATGCAATTGAGATATTCTCTTTTTTTTATGCCCCTCCAGTACATAGAGGACTAAACATGTCATTTAGTGTTTCAGAGTCCTAGATAGTAGTCCAGGAAAAACTGAAAGCAGTTACAATTTACAGTGTGGCATGGACACAAGCCCACAATTAATTCATTAGGTGAAATCTAAGGATGCTTTCCAGTTCTTAATACTATGAAACCTTTACACAGATGGTTCTGGGAATTTTTAGATGAACTTTTTTAACCATTACTATCTGTCTTAGAATCCATATTAAGTATTGATTCCTAGACAGAAGAGCTGTAAACCTTAAAATTTCACAGACTTATGAATGTTAAAAATTTTACTCCACATTGAGGAATCCTCAAATTCCCTACAGAGAAACATTCCCCATTTTGATGTGAGAACTCACCAGGATCAGAAATGGGAGGACCTCTATTCCACCTGTACTTTAGAATGCTTTAGGGCAGAAAACTCCTTGCTAAACAAAGAAAGTACCTGAATCCATGCTTATGGTGGGGCAAGGAGTTCTTTGAGCCAGGCCTGTTTTTAGAATTGATACAATGGGATGCTAGGTACCTAAAAGGGTCGGGCAAGTTTTCTCTTAATGAGATTAGTTGACTCAGCTGTGTTTTCTTTCATTCAAACTTACTGAAATCTTACTGAAAATCTAGGAGGAGATTGGTTGACACAGCAGCATTTTTTTCTGATTCAGACTTACTGAGGAGATTGGTCGACTTAGCAGGAATTTAGATGGGCAGTCCTTTGGAAAGCGTCTACAGTGATTGGTAGATGTAGGGACTTAGGGGAGGTGATATAGGAGAAAACCCCTATATAAGAAACAGCAGAATCTCTTGAGAAGATATATCCTTTTGGAGAAATCCTTTTGGAGGATCTCTGATGAGAATTGCTTGGGAAGAATCTCTTGAGAGAGGCTCTGGAGAAAGGCCCTTTGGAACAGTCTCTGGCTGGAAGGCTCTCTGGTGAAGTCAGCTGAGATGGAGCTGGCCTGGTGTAACTAGAATCCTTGTTTAGACAGACCTTGTGGTGAGTGTTAAAAAACTGACTGATTTCTCTCTTAAGACTCAGGTCTAGGCCATATTGGCTCGAGGCCCTACATAATTATTCCTGTCCTACTCTTTCTCTCTTTCTCTAATTCCTCATTATATTATTAATTAAAAATCTCTATAAAACCCAGTTGACTTGGGTATTTGAATAATTGGGAATATTTCCCTGGCGACCACCTTATATTTGATTTAAAAACCAAGACACTGTAGTGAAACATATTTTCCACAGTCAAATTTACTCACCCTCTCATATCTATCACAATTTATATCTTCCACCATTTTAACTCACTACAGTTTAAGACCTCAACCATTTTAAATCTCACAGAGCAGTAAGGGCTAGGCAATTGGGGTTAAGTAATTCACTAAGGGTCTCATAGCTAGGAAGTATCTGAGACTGGATTTAAACCTAAGGCCTCCTGATTCTAGCCCTGGTATTTTATCCACTATATCACCTAGCTGCCCCTTAGATAAACTTCTACCCCTGCCACAAACCTGGAATATTCTTTTTATCTCCTCTCCTTGTCAAAAGAGCTTTCTCCAAAAAACATTCTCCAGGGAAAATCTAGGAGGACTAGGAGGCTATTTGTTCAGGGGGTTCAAATCACACTAAAACAGATCTCAGGATCTTCACATACAAAGTCTAAGAGTTTCTGTATCATGGACTAGTACCAAAAATCAGAAGTATTAATTCCTCTTTTTGAGTGTTGGCTCTGTCTTGCAGGTTTGAGACAAATGCCAGTTTCAGATAACCATCTTTAAAAAGAGTGAAAGAGATTAGAAACATATTTGAGTATAATCTATACACAACTATACTTTCATATGTGTATTTAGGAAACATTAAAAATAACTTTACATATTTTTATTTCTCTTATTAAATTATTTTCACCTATCTTGACAATCTGTCTGGGGAAAAGGAGATACCCTGGGAAATTAGTCAAGTACACTGTTTCTGGCAAGGCATTTATATTCTAGTTATGTTTGCAAGTCATGCTTCAACCATATATTTTGGTTTCTAGGCAACTTTCTTTTTAGTGCTCTGACACCTGAAACCATTAGATTAATCCCAGATCTGCCTGTCTACATCATTTTCAACTGAAGCTTCTGACTCTGCAGGGTCTGTTCTTCTTTCCCTAATACTAAGAAAATATCAAGTGGTTTTCAGAGTTTCTCTTGGACTTCATTCTCAAATGCTCAATTCATGCTTACTTGTTTCTACTCACATTTTCTAATTCTTACATTATCTATAATTTTCAGCATTTGTGATGCTTTATAATAGAATTTTTATTTTTAATAACAAATGTCTTAGAGTATATCAAGGTTTATAAAGTGTAAAATATATTTTGTTTGATTATCACTGCAATCATTTTATCTTCATTTTATGGATGAGAAAACTGAGTCTGAAGGTTTAAATGATTTGCAAAGAGTAATATGATTAGAAAATATGCAAGGTAGAATTCAAACTTATATCTTCCTGACTCTACTCCACCACCCTATCCACTATACAAACAGAGATGAATGAATTGTGTACTAGTCTCATTCATTCATTCATTCATTCTACTTTTAATTTCTATTTAACAAACATCTATTTGCAATCGTTTACAACAGACTCTTGGAAATTAGAAAAATTAATCAATAAGTGTCCTACCTTCAAGAGTCCTTAAATATAGCAATACTTGTTTCTTTCATTATTCTATGTCTAAAGGAAACAACTTTAGAGAATCAGCAAAATGGAATCTGCTGTCTTGTGGAATGATGGAGGGATAGAAAGAAGGGAGAGAATATAGATGGCAAATGCTAGAAAATTATTGAAAATTATACTGTCATGGAATCTATTAATAAAATATCTTATAGTGATGAATAGTTAAAAAATAGGCATTTCCATTCCCCAAGTAGGAACTACCTAAAACATAGAACCAATGTTTCCTTCAAATAGTTATTCTGTCTCCATTGGGAAAAAAAATGATTTGAATGTCATACTTTTTCCAAAGCCATGAAAAGCCTTAATCTTACTTGAGACTTTTTGCAAGCCTAACCATCACAACATAATATCAGATCAAATCAGAAACTTTGAAAATTCTGACCTGTGTTGAAATTCTAACAAATTCTAACCAATAGCTAGAAAGAAGGGAACATTAGTAATGATGGAAATAGACTATCATGGTCTTTTAAAATCTATATTTGGAATATAAATCAGCTTTACCACATAACCTTAAAGTTAATAGCTCATGCAAATTTTCTAAGGATTTTCAGAAGGTTTATCTTGGTTTCATTAAATAAATATGACTAGGTTTTTGTTGTTTGTAATATGTATAGGTATTTTTTCTTTTTTATAAAAAGTATAAATCATAATTAAAGATTATTGCACCAAAAGCCAAAGCATTCTAGAGAAAGTTAATTGTTCTTAGAACCTTCTAATGCCCATTACATATGATCTCTTTTCTCTGGGCTTTTTTCTCTTGGGTCTATCTATTATTGAATTTATTCTGTTAATGAGGCTTTGAATGGAGGTTTTATTTGACACAGGGTTACACTTAAAAGCTTTTTATCAAAATAAGTGGAGATATAATTTTAAGCAGGTCTCATCAATACAGCTGTCTTTAAACTCAGGGGGTAAATATTGACAAATGAGGATTATTTTTTAACTTGTTTTGCTCTTGATAAAATAAAGTAAGTGTTTTAATGGACCAGCTAAGTGGATGACAGGCATTCAGTGGATATTGTGAAATATGATAATAAGCTGTCTATATGGATGTATGACTAGATGTTTCACCTTTTGTATACACAAGAAAGCACTTGCAATTTATAAGAGAATGGGAAGTCTATTTACATGACTACTGGGATAAAAGTTAAATTTCCTTATGCATTTAAATATCCCTATTTTCACACCCACTACAACCATTATTTAGCTTACAGACTCATTAAACTACAGAACATGTTGTTATTAACTGCCAAAGAAATCATATCAAATTAGGCATGGATTTTTATTACTATGAAAATCATAGGACAACATGCTCCAAATGTTTGAAACCCCAAATAAAGCTAAGAAGAAACAAGTTTTGCTAAAAACTTTTCATTCAGTTCCTTATATGAAGTTATTTAATTTTGATGGGTTCAATTCATGAAAAAGAGATCTATTGAATTTACTGGGGAAGAAAATGGCCAATTCCTTCTGTATCCTTGCCAAGAAAACCTAATGGATAGGTATGATACAAGGGTACAGGGAATGGGACACAACTCAACAACTGAATGGTATTAATACTCATAGTTTATTCATTGTGCTTTTAACACCAACCTGATGATATCCCACTAAATTATTTAAATCTATGATTGTATCCAATCAAAACTAAGAAAGCATAGATGGTTGCATAGAAATTGGATATTTTCTTCTGGGAAAGAATGAAAACTTTATTGCCAAAGTCAAACCAACAGAACAACTCCAAGTATCTCAAAATGTCAATCCTGACATCCCTCAAAAACACTTCACTATATTTCTAAAGCCTACCTCTCTTGAAAGAGATAATGATTTAATGGAGAACACTATAGAATATTACACAGAAGATTTGAGATTAATTGCATATCAACTATAAATTAACCATTTTATCTTGAAAAGGTCCATGATCATTCTGATATAGATTTTGGTTTTGATTTTGTTTTTTTTTTTAGTAGAAAAAATAAAGATAAAAATATCTACCTCAAAGAATTGGTGTAAAGAAAATATTTTATAAATTCTAAAGGAGTCTATCATTTTAATGTAAAATAATCCCAAATTATTTCTTATTAATGTGATTTTAACTTGCCTTCTTGGCTGTACATAGTAGTAATACAAATTTACACTCTTATGATATACACTAGCTTTTTTGTTAGGGAAAACTGAGCTAAAAAAAGATTTAGCTATAGATAATTAAATATGAACTAGGCATGTGGGAAATGAAAATGTGAATGATGGAATACTGGATTGAATTAAGTATGTAGCTTCTTTGTTTGTTTCTATTCATAAGGAATAACTTCTAAAAATCCAAATGTTAAATGGGGGAAGAATATTTTTTAAATCTTATGAGTATAATATTTAATATAAAAGCATAATATATAAAAATCTAAATTGTCAGAGCAAGTAAATTAAAGGGTAATTGTTTCTAATATGTATTTTTACAGATTACAAGACAATACAACTTTAACAATAATTTTTCTGATATTTTGTGATCTATGTTGTCCCTTCCTGTTGTAAAAGAAGACACATAATGCTTATACTGGAAAAATATGAAGGAAGTAAAATGAAAAATGGGGTGTTTCAACTTACTTTCAACTCTAGCAATTCTTTCTTTCTGGTGGTAGATAGCATTATTTTTATTTATTTATTTAGAATGTTTTTCCAAGGTTACATGATTCATTATTTATCCCAACCTCTTTTCCCTCCTCCCTTCATGGGCTGATAAGCATATCCAATAGGTTATACATTTATCATTGTTCCAAACCTATTTTTATATTATTCATATTTGCAATAGACTGATCTTTTAACACCAAAATGTCAGTCATATCCCCATATAATCACTTGATCGATCATATGTTTTTCTTCTGCATTTCTAATCCCATGTTTTCTCTGAATCATCCTAGATCATTGTAATGCTGCTGGTAGAAAATTGTGCTATATTTGATTGTGCCACAGAGCTTCAGTTTATGTGTACAATGTTTTCCTGGTTCTGCTCATTTCTCTCTGCATCATTTCCTGGAGGTCATTCCAGTTCACATAGAAATCATCCACTTCATCATTCCTTTTAGCAAAATAGTATTCCATCACCATCAGATACCACAATTTGTTCAGCCATTCCCCAATCAATGGACACCTCCTCATTTTCCAGTTTTTTTGCCAACACAAGGAACTCAGCTATGAATATTTTTGTATACATATTTTATACATATTTTGGGGTACAAACCTATCAGGGGTATGGCTGGACCAAAGGCAGGCATTATTTTAAAGCCCTTTGACCAGAGTTCCAAATTGTCTTCTAGAATGTTTGGATCAATTCACAACTCTACCAGCAATGCATTAGTATCCCAATTTTGCCACATCCCCTCCAAAATTTATCACTTTCCTTTGCTGTAATACTGGCCAATCTTCTAGGTGTGACATGGTACCTCAGAGTTGTTTTGATTTGCATTTCTCTGATTATGAGAGATTTAGAACACTTTTTCATGTAATTATTGATAGTTTTGATTTCTTCATCTGAGAGCTGCCTATTCCCTTGACCATTTATCAATCGGGGAATTGGCTTGATTTTTTGAAGATTTGAATTAATTCTTTATATATTTGAGAAATTAAACATTTGTCAGAGAGTTTTGTTATAAAAATGTTTTCCCTGTTTGTTGCTTTCCTTCTATTTTTTTATTGCATTATTTTTCTTTCTACAAAACCTTTTTTTAATCTGATGTATTCAAAATCATTCATTTTATATTTTGTAATGTTCTCTATCTCTTGCTTGGTCTTAAATTCTTTCCCATACTATCCTATATTTGCCTAATCTATTTATGATTTCCTATCTTTATACTTAAGTCATTTTCCCATTTTGAATTTATGTTGGTATAGGTGTGAGTTGTTGATCTAGACCGCATTTTTACCATACTGTTTTCCAATTTTCCCAACAGTTTTTTTTTCAAATACTGAGTTCTTGTCTCCAAAGCTGGGATCTATTGAACACTAGCTTACTGAGGTCATTTATCCCTAGTCTATTTCATTGATAAACCCTTCTGTCTCTTGGTCAGCACCATATTGTTTTGATGATGACTGCTTTATAATACAGTTGAAGATCTGGTACTGCTAGACCCCTATCCTTCATTTATTGTATTATTTCCTTTGATATTCTTGATCTTTCGTTCATCCAAATGAACTTTGTCATATTTTTTCTAGTTCTATAAAAAGGGTTTTTTGGTAGTTTGATAGTTGTGAATTTCAAAACTATTCCACCCTAATCAGACCATTCTTAAGTAGCTCTGATTTAGCTATTTCCTGATCAATAGCAATAGAGATACTTGGAATAACAGGATCAGGTCTTGGAAATTACATTTCTCCTCCCTTCTTAGTTTAACAAGACTAGGAAGGTCTGCATTAAACTCAAGATTTAATTATCTGAGGAGATGACCTTCAAAAGACATGTGCAAAAAAAGGACAGACCTCTGGGTGGTCCAAAGTCAAGCTTGAGCCACCGTTGGCATATGTGAGACACAGGAAGTGAGGTTGAGAACAGCTTCTGGAGTTCTCGTGACTTCCTATGGAGAGGCCTAGAGTCAGTTCGATCCTGGAGCTTGAGCTTAGAGGAGCCCCGCAGACAGCTTTTCTTTAGACCAGTCACGTGAGTGATAAGGACTGACCCCTTTCTTTGCCTTGGCTTTCCAAGGCCTTAATGCCCACTTTGGCTCAGCCTTGGTTCTGAGTTAAACTCCTTTCCTTCTCTCCCTCTTTCCTTCTCTCCCTCTTTCTCTCTCCCTCTAATATTCTCTTCTTCCTATTGTAATTAAATCACCATAAAAATCTGGCAGCTGACTTGGGTATTTTATTATTTGGGATTTCCCTTGGCAACCATTTAAATTTAGATTTTTTCAGTCTCAACCATAATATTTACCCTTTACATAGGTATGATGCTGAATAAATAATTATTTGAGTATTTTTTTCATTTTCATTATATTTGCTCTTCCTAAACATGCTCGTGAGCAATTAATATTTTTCCAATTATTTAGATCCAATTTTAATTGTGTGAAAAGTGTTTTGTAGTTGAGTTTACATAATTCCTTTGTTTGTCTTGGTAGATAGATGCCTAAATACTTTATATTGTCTCTATTGACTTTAAAAGGGGTTTTTCTCTTTCTAATTCCTGCCAGTGAATTTTGTTGGAAATATATAAAAATGCTGATGATGCCTGTGAGTTTATTTTGTATACTGCAACTTTGCTAAAGTTGTTAATTTTTTCTACTAGCCTTTTAGTTCATTTTCTAGTATTCTTTAAGTATACTATCATATCACCTGCAAAGAGTGATAGTTTAGTTTCCTCATTGCCTACTTTAAACCCTTCAATTTCTTTTTTCTTCTCTAATTGCTACCTCTAGTGTTTCAAATACAATATTAAATACTAGAAGTGATAATGGGCATTGTTACTTCATTCCCGATCATACTGAGACATATTGTCCGCATTGTAGATGATACTTGCTGATGGCTTTAAATATATATTGTTTATTATTCAGAGAAAGGCCCCTTCTATTCCTATTATTTCTACTGGGTATTGTATTTTGTTAAAGGCTTATTCTGTATCCATTGAGATAATCATATGATTTTTGTTGGTTTGATTATTGATATAGTCAATTATGTGGATGATTTTCCTAATATTAAACAATCCTTGCATTCTTGGTATAAATCCCACCTGGGATACTGAATAATCCTTGTGATAACTTGCTGTAGTCTTTTTACTAGTATTTTATTTAAGCTTTTGCATTTATGTTCATTAAGGAAATTGGTTTGTAGTTTTCCTTCTCTGTTTTATTCTGCCTGGCTTGGGAATTAGTATTATATTTGTGTCATAAAAAGAATTTGGTAAGAATACTTCTTTGTTTATATTGTTAAATATTTTGTATAGTATTATGATTACTTGTTCTTTAAATGTTTGATAGAATTCACTTGTGAATTATTCTGACCTTGGGAATTTTTTTCTAAGGCGATTCCTTAATAGTCTGTTCAATTTCTTTTTCTGAGTTTGGATTAAGTATTATATTTCCTCTTTTGTTAACTTGGGCAATTTATATTTTTGTTAATATTTACCCACTTCATCTAGACTGTCATATTTATTGCCACATAAGTGGGCAAAATAGTTCTTAATAATTACCTTCATTTTCCTTTTATGAGAGATTGTAGAAGAGAGGAATTGAGAAGCATGCAAGAGGCAGAAGTAGTGGCTTAGTGATGACCTGTCAGTCAAATGAGAGTTTCCATTTGGAATGTTACCAGGACAAATCATTGAAGGCAAAGCCAACTGCACACTTTTCCTGGTTGCCTTGTATCAGGGAAGGAAGAAGCTGATTTCTCTCTTGGACTTTGGAAAATTAAGCTTGAGGTGGTCTGGTAACTTTGAAGGAAGAAGAAGGACAATAGTCCAGATATCTCTCTGACTTGCTCTGTTTATGATAGTGACTGAACTCCAGACCTATCAGCCATTTCTCTCAACATCCTCCAACCTGTGGTATAGGGAAATCCCCAACCCTCTTACCTCCATTCTATATCTTTTCCTGTCTTCCCCAAATAAACCCCTTACTTAAGATAAGGAAGAAAGACTATTTCATTTTGAAACATCATAGCTCACCCTGAGTGGTTTAGAAAGAAGAAGAAAGGGGGGAGGGAAAGCTGAAGAGGCTGAAGAAGAGGGAAGCTGGAAGAGGGATGGAGGGAGGAAGGGAGGGTAGGCAAAAGAAAGAAGATAACTGCCTGATCTGTTAGCTATCATTTAACAACCAAATATAATCTCTTATTATTATCTATTACAATTTTGCACCCAGAGTAACTGAACTTTACAATTCCTAAAAAAACAGTGAAAATGTTCAACGAGTACTCTGTGGGGTAGTTGTGCTGGCAGCCATTACAGAATATTGGATCTTTAACATATTATACAGCAAAATGATCAACATGATAGTAGATTCAGTGGAATATATTAGCAATAGCACTATGTTCATACTTCACTTGCCATTTCGGAAAGAAACCATTCTCTGGCAGATTTTGACACAACTCTATATCATTTCTATGGCTGCTATACAGATCACCCTTTTCATCTTTGATACTATTAATTTGATTCTCTTCTTCCCTTTTTCATTAGATTAACCAGTACTTTATCTATTATATTTGTTGTTTCTAAGTACCAGTTCCTAGTCTTATTTATTAGTTCAATAGTTCTTTTACTTTCAATTTTATTAATTTCTCCTTTAATTTTTCGGATTTCAAATTTAGTTTTATCTGAAGATTTTTAATTTGTTCTTTTTCTAATTTTTGTTACAAGCCCAATTCATTGATCTCCTCCCTCTTTACTTTGTTGATATAGAAACTCAGAGATACAAATTTTCCCCTTAATACTGCTTTGACTGAAACTCATATATTTATATGTTGTCTCCTCATTGTTATTCTCTTTAATGAAGTCCATAATTGTTTCTCTGATTTCCTTTTTGACTCAGCAGTTTTGAAGAATTAGATTATTTAGTTTCCAATTAATTTTAAACTTGTCTTTCCATGGACCCTTGTTCATTATCATTTTTGCTGTATTATGATCTGAAAAACTGTATTCATTATTTCTTTTCTGCATTTCTTTGCAATATTTCTATTCCCTAGTAGATGCCCAATCTTTGTATATGTACCATTTACAGCTGAGAAGAAGGTATATTCCATTGTATCCCTGTTAAATTTTCTACAGATATCAATTAACTCAATTTTTTCTAACATTTCATTTACTTCCCTTACTTCTTCCTTATTTATTTTTTGGTTTGATTTATCTAATTTTGAAAGGGGAAGTTGAGATCCCCTACTAGTATTATCTTACTATCTATTTCCTCCATAAGCTCTTTTAATTTTCCTTTAGAATTCTAGATGATAAATCACTTGGTGCATAAATGTTTAGTAATGATATTATTTCATTGTTTATATTACCTTTTAGCAAAATGCAATTTCCTTCTTTATCTCTTTTAATCAGATTAATTTCTACTTTAGATTTGTCTGGTATCATAATTGCTACTCCTGCTTTTCTTTTTTTAATTTAGATGATACATAATAAATTCTGCTCCAGCTTTTTACCTCGAATCTCTTGTGTCACCCTGTCTCAAATGTTTCTTGCAGACAACATATAGTAGGATTCTGGTTTTTAATCTACTTTGTTAAACTGCTTCAATTTTATGGGTGAGTTCATCCCATTCACATTCAGAGTTATGATTACTAACTATTTATTACCCTCTATCCTATTATTCCCTTTAGACTCTGCTCTATTCCCTTTCTTTCTATTCTTCCTCATTAGTATTTTACTTTTTGTTGCTCCCCTATTTCCCCCTCTCTCCAATTTCCTCCTACTTCCCTTGTCTTATTCCCTTTTTCTTCTCTGTAGAGTAAGATAGAATTCTATACCTCACAGAATATACTTGATTTTCCCCCCGCTGAGAGCCAGTTATGATCAGAATAAATTTTAAGCATTGTCCATCACTACCCTTATCCTCCCCTTGCTATAATAATTTTTCATGCCTCTTTATGTAACATAATTTATCCCATTCTACCTCTCCCTTCCTTTTTCTCTCAATGCAACCATCCATCTCTACCATTGATTGATTTTTCACATATCATTCATATTTATATATGCATATATCATATCATGCATACATATTGTTCTATATCATCATATTTACATACACTTCATATTATCATAACAGCTTACTTTTCCAGCCTCTTTCTGAGTAAATTCCTTCTATATTCTCTACTACTAAGAGTAACTTTTGAGAATTATAGAAATCCTCTTTCCACGTAGACATATAAACCTTTTGACTACAATGAGTCCCTTAAATTGTCTTTCTTATTTACCTTTTTGGGTTTATCTTGTGTCTTTTGTTTCGACTTCAGATTTTTAATTTAGGTATGATTTATTCCTCAGGAATTCTTGGAAATCTATCTCATTGAATGACCATTTTTTTCCTCTAAAAGAGTATACTCAGTTTTGCTGGATAGGTGACTCTTTAGCCTTTCTGATTATTATATTTCATGTCTTCTGAACCTTTAATGTAGAAGCCCCTAAGTCCAGAGTGATCCTGATTGTAGCTCCATGGTATTTGAATACTTTCTTTATGGCTGCTTGAAGAACTTTTTTCTTGGCTTGATGTCTCTTGAATTTGGCTATTACATTCCTGGAAGTTGTCAATTGAAGATTTCTTTCTGTAGGTGATCTGTGAATCCTTTCAATTTCAATTTTATTTTCTTGTTCAAGGATCTCTGGGCAGTGTTCTTTGATAATTTTTTGTAATATGAGGCCCAAGGTTTGTTCTTGATCATGGCTTTCAGGTAGTCTAATAGTTCTCGAACTGTCTCTCCTAGACCTATTTTCTACGTCGTTTGGTTTTTCAATAAGACATTTCATGTTTTCTTCTCTTTTTTTTTAATTCCTTTGATTCTGCTTTATTGTTTCTTGATTTCTCATGGAATCATTAGTTTCTAGGTGGTCAATTCTGATTTTTAAGGCCTTATTTTCCTCTGTAATTTTTTGGTTTTCCTTTTTCAATTGGCCTGTTTCTTCTTGCATCACTTTCATTTCTCCTTGCATCATTTTCCTTTCTTGTTTCATCACTTACATTTCTCTGCACTTTTCCTCTGCCTCTCTTAATTGGTTTTTGAAGTCTTCTTTGAGCTCTTCCAGAATCTGTGTCTAATCCATATTTTTTTCTTTTGGCTTTTGCATGTGTTTCCTTTACTTTTATTGTCCCCTTCTGTGTCTATACCTTGTTCTTTGTCTACATAAAAATTCTTTAAAGTTAGGTGCTTTTTTTACTCATTTTTCTTATCTATTTATAGGTAGGTTCTGTTTTCTGGGAAGTTGGGATACTCTCTTAAACTTCAGTCATTCCTTGATACTATTTTTAGTTTACTTTCTGGGTTTTTACAAGTTTCAGTTCTTGGAGGCTGATGTGGTTGTCTCAAGTTCTGTGCGTTCTGACAGCCCTCTACCCCTGCTGATTCAATTGACCCTTAAGATGCTGATGACTTAAGGACTTGCCTCAGGTTAGGGCATAAGCCTTTGATCTCACTCTGAAGTTGATCTGGTCAATGGGTGAATAAATTCTAGCTCCAGGCTTAGGTTCAAGTTTTTGGTCTCACTATATACTTGATCCAATCAGGCACAACCTTGAGTACTTTGTCTTGGAGCTTGACCCTGAACTTTAAGCAAAAAGATAAACTATCAGCCACCCCAAAGACTGAACTAAGTCCTTATCCTAAGCCCAGACTAGAATTCCCTGGGCTGAGGTTACAGACTTCTCCACAGGTTTGAAATTTCAAGGGGTATGGGTTGACTTGTACCACTATTTGCCCAGGCAAGATCTCAGAGTCTGGATGTTGACTTGGGAATACCTTCCCGAAACTTGGACAGGAGATGTGAGGTGGAGAGGTGTGTCTTGCTCTTGGCTTGCTCTTTCCTCCTTGCTGCAGTTTCTTGCTGGCTCAGCTCTTCTCTTACCCCAGTGCCCCAGATGTCCTTTGCCTACCTTTTGGGTTTTTCTTTTCTTGAAAGTTGTTTCACTCTGTCTCCCTGTTGGTACTTTAATTCCTGTATTCATTCTGTGGTGATATTTTTATCTTGGATGGAGAGGATTCTTGTGGTGATATGGAGCAGCATCTTGGCTCCACCAGTGCTCTGGATAGCCTTTTTTGTCATGTAGCCTTGAGTTGTCCCAGAACCTTGTATTGCTGATCATAATTAAGTCACTCATAGTTGATCATCATATATTATTGTTGTTAATGTGTACAACATTTTTTCTGATTCTGCTCCCTTCACTTCGCATCACTTCATATACATCTTTGCAGGTTGTGGTTGTTGTTTTCATTTTATTGTGATCATCTTGTCTGTCATTTCTTCTGACATAGCATTATTACATTATAATCATATACCATAATTTGTTTAGCCACTCTCCAATTTATAGACAACCTTTCAGTTTCCAGTACATTGCCACCACAGAAAGAGCCGCTATGAGTAGATCCTTTTCCCATATCTTTGATCTCTCTAATATATAGACCAACCAATAATATTGTTGGATCAAAGGGTAAAAACAGTATTATAGACCTTTGGGCATAGTTCCAAATTGCTCTCCAGAATGGTTGCATAAGTTTACAATGCCACAAACAGTATCCTAGTGTCCCACTTTTTAAGGGGGAATTGTTCAAATCACAGAATCTCACAATGCAGGGAGGTCTAAATGATTATTTTCCTTAAATCTTCCCTGACTATGAATATTATTTCCAATATTCTTGAGAAGTTTCTTTTTAGTTCCTGTTAGATTTCCAGTCCTGAAGTTTGCCATTTTCTTGGGAAAATGATTTTTCTCAATTAGTTTTAATTTACAGAAAATTATTCCTTAAACTAAGGTATTATTTGTTTTTTTTTTATTTTTTTCCTTCTACACCATCCATACACTGCACTTTGTTCTGCCTTTTGGTTTTAGGAAGAATTCGTTATTCACTCTTTCACAATATAACTTTTTCAATACTTGAAAACAGTGACCCTATGGCAACAGATCACTTTTCTTCTTTTCAGACTAAGCAATCCCAAGTTGCTTTAACTGATCCTCATATGGGTTAGTCTCAAGTCTTCTCACTATCATGGAAAATCTCCTTTTGAAAGTGCTCAGGCATCTATATCCTTACTAAAATACAATTCTGTGAGAGAAACATAAAAATTCATATGTGATTTGAATAGACCATAATATTCTAGAGGAAAGGTGCTTTTCCTTAGAAATCAATTCATCAAAATATTTATTTATATAACTATTTCTATTTGTACATTTAAAGTGATTCAGTAGGAAAGAGTATGTACAACTTTGCATCAATAGATCTATTATGTAAAATGAAGGCCACCTGTTTTCCAATAGCATTTACATATTTTTTTAGAGAACTTAAAAATATATGTAACAACAGAAGGAGCACCTGGTAAAAACATTAGCAACTTGGGATTTCAACTAAAATGTATATTGGGTTTTAAATGCAAATAGCATTATTACACTAAGTGTAGAAAAGGCAAAATTACTTTAATAGCTCATATGAAATCATTCACATAAACTGTAACAAAACCTTCAATTTGTTTTAAGATAGAAATATTTCAAACCATAATTACACTATGCAAAATACTCATCAAATTTTATGTTAAGGAAGAAAAGCCATTGGATCTGTCAATTATTTCCTATATCCAGTACTAGATGCTGTCTATCATCAAATACATATAAATTAAAATTATATTTAATATGTTTGCTGACTGGAATCCAGATTCTATACAACAGGCTAAATCATTCCTTGTCTCTCTGAGTCAATCCTGCCAGTAATTGGCCCTAATAAATCCAAAGGAATTCCATCCTATAAGTGAGTTATACTACTAAAGTCATATTAGTTTTTTATGAAATGTTTTCAAAACTGATATCACATTTCCTACAGATTTTAGTACTAAAATAATTTTATCTTATGGCATATGGCAAATCCTTGAGATCTCAATTAATCTGTAAAACTAGAAAAGGAAAATTCAACATCATTTTTTCATGACTCTACTTAGTATTGATTGTTTCCTTTCAGTTTAATTTCTTTTCTCCTATTTCAATCTTCTCCTAATATTCCTCTCCTGCCTTTTCTCTGTCTTTGACTTTCTGTTTCTATCTGTATGTTTCTCTATGTCCAATCCAATTCACCAAACTATAAAGTGCCTATGTTAAAAGATGAGAATATAATCTCCCTGACCACAAGGAGTTTATATTCTTCTGCAGGTCTCAAAATATACACAAGCACATTACAGGTCACCCTCCACATGTAGTCTTTTTACCTACCATTTCCCACCCACCCACCCACTCTGGTCCCAGATGTCAAAAAGATCCTTCTGACTTACAGTGCTATCCTAGATGGGGCTTCAGCAAGGCAAAAGTTTTCTCCTTTATTTGACTGATCTTTATTATATAATTAGAAATCTTGTACTTTTGAACTATATTACCCAGGAGCCCACTCACTTTCTGTCTTTATATGATGGTGTAGACAGAAGATAAGTTGGGTGGAGTTCCATGTTTAGTTTGCTTTCCTTCCTGTCATAATTTTGATGCAGTGGTCCTTTTTGAGAAGGTAGATTAGCTTCAACAAGTGGTCTTATTTTAGATAATTATCTTTTAATTCTTTTACTTCTCGTGATTATTAATAAATCTTATAAAATATAACATTTGGAGTTATTGTATATTAATTTTAATTTTTACATTATGGAGTTATTCTTCCCCAGAAGCATCTCTGGGAACTGTTCCTCATTGAAATATCTCTCAACACTCTCTTCCTATAAAGTATGAGTCGTTCCCCACACTAATGCTCTCCTTTGTTCCTAGCATGTATTTTGAGTTGTTCTTGCCACTCTCTGTGGTGGCAAATTTAAATAGAAATGTGATCAGTAACCTACACCTGCCATATATTGACTTAGGAAACTACTCTATATATATAACTATAATTGCCATTATATATATTCTATTCTATTTTAATTTGTTTTATTTAAATATTATTGAATTATAGTTTCTGGTTATACTCCATAGTGTTGCTGGCATGTACCTGTAGCCAGACTGCTTAACATCTCTGCCCAAAGATATGATAATAGCACCTTTGGCAGAAGAGAGAAACAGACTCACTCACTCATGGTCTGAGAAGTGAATGCCTAGACAGTGCAGTTACTGAACCCCTGCCTCCTTGTTAAAGGGGAAGGTTTTCCTTACAGCATGATCCCAGTCTTGCCCAATACTGGAAACAATTTCCTTAAATGTCATGTAGAGAATGAAAAATAGCTGCATATAGTCTTAGGAATTTTATTTGAGATAGAGAAATATTGCCTCTGTACAGTAATTATAAATGAATTAAATGAATAAAAATGAAAATTGTAAAAAGTGATAACAAGATAAACTGAGCTTTGGGGCAAAGGCTCTATTTTCAGATTCATTAGGTATAGTTGCAATAGACAGTATTTGTTGGGTGTGGTGGGGAGCTGCAGCTCAAGGAAGTATGATGCGGGCTAAAACTAATATTGGGGTTGCTACTGGCAGATGGTGAAGTGGACTGAGTGTGAGTTATGTATCTACTAGCAATGTCTCTCTTAATGGAGCTTTATGATGCCTACCCAAGATTCTTGAGAGAGTAGCTCCTGGCTTTTGTCATTCTGGGAATGCTGTGAAAAGTTGAATTCCTCCTCCCTTCTGCTAACCTCCCAACACCAAACTTTGCCTCCATTTACATTGTGTTATCTGAAATGTTTGCAATTTAGGTCTATAGTGTTTCCTTAGATAATTTAACTTTTTGATATAAAAGCATGCCCAATCTAAACACCTTTGTGAGATGTCTTTGATTAATTGTAAACAGAGGAGGGATACAAGGGAAAGAGAAAAAAGAGAAAGAATATCAATATTGGTATGTAGAAAGAAAGGGAGAGGTTCAACCTCTGTCTAAAATACTAGGGTTTTATTCTAGAAGAGGAACAAGAGTGGCTCCCAAACATGAAAGACAATAATATAATTTTATTTTTAATAACTTTTGATAAAATTCTCAAAGGTAGAATTAAAATTGGATTCAGGCTTTTCCCTCTACCCCTCAAGTTAATAAAAGCCTTGAATTAAAGAGCCAGAGGGATTTTGTAAGAATGTTATGTTATGTATGTTATCTTTCCACCATTGTTTTGTGCTCTCTCTCTCTCTCTCTCTCTCTCTCTCTCTCTCTCTCTCTCTCTCTCTCTCTCTCTCTCTCTCTCTCTCTCTCTCTCTTCTCTCTCTCTCTCTCTCTCTCTCTCTCTCTCTCTCTCTCTCTCTCTCTCTCTATTTCTTTCTCTCTCTCTCTTTTCTTCTATTAAGAGAAAGGTGATTTTCTGGACATCATACCGGTGGGGGAGAACATGGTATACACATGTAGCATTCAGTCCTAGAAGATTTAATGTAGAAATCTAAGGCATCAGGAACCAAATAAATTGGCTTTTATAAACTGCAGTTAAATTATTCAGACACCATGTATCCAGTGGAAAAGGGGATTTCTTGACTTTTGGTCCCAAATGTATTTTTGTTTAATGGAACCTAACCCCTCAGTATAATTTTTATGAAGTTGAATACATGACAATAAAAGGGACTAACTGGAATGTGAGTCCAGTCAACCCAGAGTTCATTTCCCTTGTGTGGGCATAGGGGGAGTCCATAATACAAGAGTAAGGTAAACTTCAAATACTTGGGCTGAGAATGGGGCAGTATAAAACTATTTATGAAGGAGAGACTTTTGAAGAGGGTATTAGGTGTTAGTCCTATGGAGAATCAAAAGTTCAGTTGGCTTTCAAAGGGAATACAAAATTTATTGTGGCATAGAGAATCCTATTGGAAATTGGGACCTAGTGTTAAAAAAAGAGAATTGTTTTGAAAGTATATTGTGGGAGAGCTTGCTATGTCTGGTTCTAGTTTAGAGGAATATTCTTTCAACGAATTACCAAGTTCCCGAGGAATGTTTGAAAATAGAGAAATTTATTGAGTTGAATGGCTGGGAGGCAGGTGCAGGCAAAAGCTGCCACCCATGAAGTAGTTTGTTGATGAAGTCTGACTCTCCAAAGAGAAGTGGTCCAGGATTTTTATATCTTCAAGGAACTGAGACTTTGTGACCAGGAATGGGATGTGGAAAGGGAGATTAGGTGACATTCCCATGTGAGATGTGTTGGGGTCTGGGATAGAAGCACAGGTATCTTGATCATAAAGGACAGTGAATTACATGTCAGAGAATGAACTGATATCTGAGAGGCAAACAGAAAGAACATATCTGTGCTTATCAGAAAGCTAGGGAAAATGTTCCTAAAACAGAAGGTTTTTGATCATGCAGTTTGCATCAGTGCCAACTTTCTTTAGCCAGCACTACAGCAAACCAGGATTGGGAAGTTCCTCACAGTACTCTTTGACCAAAGTTGAGAGACTTTGGGTGTCCAGGTAACCCTGTGCCCCCATACCAATATGGTCAGCTGTGAGTCTCTTTACATATTTTTTTCAATCTGTTTTTGACCTCTACTAAGTTCTTTGTTCCTTTGAATTTTCTTTGAGGTAAAATTGAGAATCTTTTCAATTCATTCACTACCCCCGTTAATCTCATGGAAATTGAGACAGGAGCTACATGACGTAAATTCTATATTGAATCAATAATGAAGGAAAGACAGAATAATGGCCCCAAACTGGCACTGTGTGAGCCAAGAATTTGGGTAGTTTATGAAATACACTCAACTTTTTTTCACTGTATTTTTCTCTATAATGACAGTAGCATAGCATGATTGAAACAAAATATCACCTCAATTTGAGTTCTTTCTACTCAATAATAAACTATCAAATCCCAGATTAGGCATTAAAACTTTCTGAACTTCATTTTTTCTTACCTACAAGAAAGTGACAAATAATATTGTACTAAGTACTTTCTGGTTTATCTTGAGGAAATTGCATGGAAAATGATAAAATGTAATAAATATGACTAAACTTCTACAAACCCTTTCATAAGAAGGCATTATACAAAATCTGAAGGAATAAGTGAATAAAATTTAAACCAGTCTATTATAAATAAATATTAATGAAAAGTTAGATTTAAAGTATATCACAAATATAAAGTCTCCAGCTACATACTGACCTCCCAAATGGCATCCCCAAACATGGAGACATGTAACCTAGAACAGGAAATTCCTCTGGGAGCATTAGGCAAAAACTGGCACACCTTTAGAAAGTATAGTGATCATTTCAGACCCCAAATAAGAATTATTTATCTCAGAGGAGTTTTCATGATGTTCTTCACTCATGAAATAACCTAAACATTTATTCTGCTCTGTCTTCCTGCCCATACTTATGCTGTAAGTGCAAAGACCAGTATTCTGTGTGCTTTTGTATCTTATCAAGGTGTCTCCAAGAAACACAAAATGTATAATGAAATTTTCTAAATATTCCCAAGACTAAATGGAGAATGCAATTTTACACTTGCGGGTTGGGGGGAGCACAATATTCTATAGCCTTAGTAAGAGTATATTGAGCATATAGACACATAACAAATTCCGTTATTCAAAAAACATTCCAGCTGATTGCAGAGATCAATGTGTTTATTCATTTTAGCAGGATAGCAATTTAACTGAATAGATCCTTTTGATTTTCAGCTTATGAATCACTTTAACAGAGAGAGATCTTGCTAAATATTCCCTATATTCCTATTCTTAAAACACAAGAAACATTCACTAGACTGAATGGGGAAAATTATTCTGCTTTTTAGGAAATATAAGTGAGATGTCTTCTTTTAACATTTTATCAAATTAAATGACAAATTCAGGGCAGAAATAAAAAGGTCTACATGATCACATTATTCATATTCATGTTATTAGAAAGTATCTCACCTGGAAAATGTTATTGAAACATCTATGATTCACTCGTTGGCAGCCACTGAGTGAAGTTCATAGGATCATTAAGGTCTCTTCACTTTCTCTTGAAAGCTCTAATATAATTTTGAACTATATTCATCATAGAATTCAAGAACCTCTAACTACTTTCCTACATACATTTTAAGGTAAAAATCACGCAATATAATAACTAAAACCAGAAGTGTAGAGAAACATTTTAAATAACCTAAGTAGAACTGAGTATGTTTAGTCTGCTGAAGAATGAAGAAGCTGAAGGAAATATAGCTGCCTTCAATTACATGAAGGGCTGTAATATGTTATAATTAATGTTCTTTACCTAAAAAGGAAAAGATTGGGGGAGGGAAGGAAGTTTTTCAAGCATACTAATTTAATGTAAGGCTAGCAAACTACAATAAATCACTTGGTTGTCTAAACTCCCAGTTTGGTCACAAACAAATGAATAATTTACAGAGCTTATTTCATAGTGAAAAGGGGGAACTTACAGATAAGGGAGGATTTACTACAGGTGGTGTTTATTGATAGGAATTTCAAAGTATTCCTTTAAGAAGGTGTAATATAAGCAACTCAAAAAAAAAAACCCACAGAAGTTGAGGAGTTACAAATTTGTTATTTACACATATTCCTTTGAACAATAACCATAGTTTGCAATATTCCATAACTCAGATTCATGCAAGCTTTGTTACTAGGCCACAAAATGTTGGAGGTGTTTAACAACCTTAGTACAGCAAAAGACAGTATTATGGAAAAACTAGAAGCCTTATGGTCCTATGATTTCATGAGAGAAGCTTCTCAGAAAGGAGACTAAAAGATGTGATTTCTAACTCAACATATTCTTAGTTAATGAAGTATAGTATTTTCTTCAAATAATTAAATGATAAACTTGAATGTTTAATTAGGTGCTACTGCTAAAAGCAACAATTTCTAAGATACTATCTAGGTTGACTTAATTTAACTGATTGACCTGGCTAAAAATTAGAACTAACTTTTACTAATAATCAAGAAATAAATTCCTCAATTAATCCATATTAGCAATTTCATATAAGTAACTCCTGTGAAAATGGAGAAGAAAACAAGATATTTTTTTGGCCCTTGAGTGTAGAAATAAGAATTATGGGTGGAAATTATAAAAAGAGAGATTTCTGCTCAATATATTAAAAAAAAAGAAAGTCTAACAGTTAGAGCTGCCACAAACATCTCTTGACATTGTTCCTTTCTCACCCCCTTGTGCTTTATCTTAATTTATGCCTTAAGTACTTCCATGTAAAAGAATATATGTTCATTAGAATAAAGTCAGTTCTTTCTTACTAAAGATGTGGAAATTCTATGGTGAGCACTGTTGAATATAGGACTGTGGGAAAAGATATTTTCTTTGGACATAAGTTAAATATTTTGGCCCCTGATTTTTGACTCCCACTTTGACAGTCAGTGATTGTATGAAAACAAACAATTTTAAGTTTAAATAATATTTCAGATAGAGACCTTTGTAAAATGGATTGTTATAAAAGCATGGGCACTCATCTCATTCAGGAAAAGGTTATTTCATGAAAAATCATATTATGATAATACCCAATAAAATTAATTAATAAGGAAGCAGATGCTGTTAATACATTTAATGGACAGAACTTTATTTATTTACTATATAATAGACATATTTCCACCTATTTTTCTATCCAATTATTTTCAGTATTCTCTTTATTCTTACCTCTCCTCCATTCACCATATATCTAAATTGTTGCTAATTCTTTTTCCTTCTGTTTTTTTCTCACACAATATCTCTCGCATTTGCTCCCGCTTTTCCACCATCCTGTACCCATATTGAATCAGATTCTCATTAGCCCTCATTTAGATTATTAATAGTAATTTCTTGGTTAGTTTCTCCCTTCCCCATTCTATCATTCACACAGCCACCAAAATATTTTAACTCAGATGTGTCTGACAATATCGTTCTCCTGATCATATAAATCATCAGTAGCTTTTCATTGTTTCTAAGATGAGAGATTAATTCTTCAGCAGGCTATTTAAGGCCTCCATACTGATTCTAGCTCAGCTTCCAGTCTTAATTCACTATACTCTCCTTCAAATATTCCTTTCCTAACAATTTGTAGCTTTAATTTTCCACTGATTTAGTATCACATCCTATTACCTTCATTCTCTATATCTGAAAAGCAATCCTTCCTCATCTCCACATACTGAAATCCTTCTCTGACCACAAGACCCAGATGAAGTATACTCTCCTGAACAGATACTACTACTTACCTCACAGCTGAACATGATCTACCCTTCCTTTCTTTGGCCTTTTATATTCTACTTTCAAGCTTGTTATGCTCACATAGAGCTTGGAGAACACTTCACTTAGATTCATCTGATCCCACCTCTGAAATTATCTATGTGACCATGAAATATTCATGGGAAATATTCATAAAATGGGAATTTTAATACCTATATTACTTCTCAGAATTTTTGTGAAGCTCAAAAGTGTAGAGATAGTTTTTTCAACTTTAAAGCAAACTTTAAATGTCAGTATCACATGAAATAATTTCTAAAAACTCATATAAATTACACTCTTTCCTAGAGGATCATTTAGCTAGGCTTCTCCCAAAAAGCAGAACTGCTTTGCTTTACTTGGTTGAGTTTGAGAGTCTTGAGCAATACCTGTCTGACACTGATTTCAATGAACAGAGATATCTGTTCAATCTGCACACAATTTGCCTATAAAATCTATGACTACTTGCTTGCCAGGGATGTGGTTGAGGCTTTCCCTATTTAGGTATAAGCAGAACTAAATGAACTCTGCAGGCACTCAGAACTCTAAGACTCAATGCCTCTGTGATTTTTATTGATTTACTTTCACAAGGTAGTTGGGGCAAACATTTGATTACCATATATCCACTTTACTTCCTTCAGATGGTACAAATGACAATGGTAATTCATATGCTGTGTACGTAGCCCCAAGGAGACCAATATAGTCTTCTTTGGAAAGATCTGTCAAATTATCTCTGCTTTAGGACTCTCTAGTGACTGAGAAGCCTATATGGTGGGTTCATTGGTCTCTGATGAATTTCATTTTGAATTCCTTATCTGCATTCTAACAAAACTGTCACATGAATAAGGGGAATAGTTGAGATTCATACTAGTAAGTTGGAAAAGATGCATTATTCTATCAGGAATTCAGTTCAGTATGTTTTTTTGAGAGAAACATTTTTTGAGAAATCTAGTTCATATCCTTCATCCAGAAATAAAATTTCAGTTTGAGTCTTGCTTTCACGATGGATTTGTGGCTCTTTACCTGTGGTATAGAATTCACTATTGTTCTCAAATACTTGTTAAATTAGAAAAAATATTTTTTTTATAATGCATTCTAGGAAAATTCCCTAGGAGAAAATCAGAACATAGAATGCATAGAATCACAAAAAGGTTAGAGTAGGAAGTGATATCAGAGATTAATCAGTTCAACCCACTTATTTTACAGAAAAAGAAAACTAAGGACTAAACAATTAAAAAGACATAAGTAATCAATTTCAGGGTAGGGATTAGAACCCACTTGGCTAGATTCCAAATTCAAATTTCCTCTAATTTCCTCTTATTCTGTAGACTTTAGAGAACTAGTCCAAACTTCATTACTTTTTGCTAAAAACTCCTTTTTCCTCCTTTCTTATAGCTGGTCATTATGATTCAGTACACTAGCTTTAATGACTTCCCAAGAGACACTATTGTGGGAACCTTCCTCCAAGAGCTGTTATATACTTGGCAGGGAATTCTTAAGTTGTGTTGCATGGGAAATGAAGCAATTTTCCATTTCATTTGTCAGAGGGCATTCGACCTTTACTTTTCCCTATAGAAATCTTTCTTTTAGCCTTTATGTTCACAAGGAAGTTTCTCTGATAGCTAAAGAAACCAAACATGTAGTAAATATAAACAACATAAAAGCCATTTTTCTTCATATCATTTTTAATTTTTTAAATTTTTTAAAAAGAGATTTAAATTTTTTTAACTTTTTTTATTTGATCTTAAAGTGTGCTATTATTTTATTTCCTTGCCCCGAAAGCAAGAACTTCATTTACACAGGAACCTGCAGCTAGTACAACAACTGACAAAGAGAGGTGTCTCCCCATCACAGGGGACCAGGTTTCCAACAAAGCAAAGATGGAACTAAAATGGCTGAGCTCAACACCTCTTTCCCTTCCCCCCCCACCCCCCCATTCCCCAAAAGAGAAAACAATAATCAAAAGAGACAAAATAATAAATCAGGACCCAGACCTTTCTAACTAGCAGCTTTGATGAGTGAATACAGAACAAGGGAGTTGAACTTATCAACCATTTATGTGTGCCTGGGAGCAAGAATGCTAGAAGGGAGCTTAGCCACCCCCCCAATCCCAAATGGTGAGCTTTAGGAATGATTAGGAAGATTCCCACTTAAGAGGTGGGAATGTTTGAAGGTTATGTAAGTCCAGGGCAGACAGGGCTTCTTGTTCTGTATTAAAAGGTGCCCAGAGAGAGGCTGGGACAAAGATTCTCCATAAATTAAACTTTAGTGATATATCCTGCCTACCTTCCTTCCTTTCTTCCCAAAGTGCACAGAACTCAGCTGTTAGTCTCTGTTAGTCATTTTACCACCATTGGGATGCTTCATAAAACAGAAAGATGGAAGTTATGCAGGATGGTGAAGAAAAGAGTTATATTTTAGGGTCCTAATGCCAAACAAGTGTCCCCTCTTTGGTCCCCAGGCCTGCTTGTCAATTTAGAAGGACAAGAAGGGAATGAATGACAAGTGGGGCAGAGATGCAAGTTCCTGGCCCAGTACCTACATAGAAGACATAAAGGAGTGAACATTCATTCCCCCTTTATCCTCCATACTCCATGTCTTTTTCTTTTTTTACTGTATTTTAAGTGAAATCTGGAAACAGAAGCCCAATTAGCCAGGCAATAGTGGTTATAGCTCTAGGGCCATTTTCCCCTCTGAGAATGATACATAGGGATACTGGGGGAGGATAAAGCCCGAAGTAGAACTATGGAAGAGATGTCGCCAAGGAGAGATGATAAAAACAAGTTTGGTCAAATACTGGGGTAGTCATAGAGCATTTTCTTCTGCCTCTCCCACCCATACCCCTCCTACCAATGTATCAAACTGGGTTTCCCACCCCCAGAGTAAGAAATCTGGGAAGTCCTCCCTGGACAGAAACTATCTGAAAACCTATCAATTTCCCAACCCTTCTATCCAGCACAACAAAGGCTAATTTGCAGGGTGGGAGGAGGGCAGGAAGGAGGGATGCCATCCCCATTTCCCAATCATACATGTCGCAAACTTCCTCCAGCCAATCCAGCAGCTCTGGTCTGCAATGCCTTCTTCCTGGGCTTCCCATAGACGCTTTCATCACTGTAGGCCACATAGAGAAAATAGTCCTCCTCATGGTTGTCCTCATAAAGCTGGCCCATGGTGGCACTAGTAGGGGGGTTAGTATTGTTGACAAAGAAGAATAGGGCGTCTTCTGGTCGAAGGTGGATCCGTTTCCGAATTAAGAAGTAGAACTGACCAACTGTAAGGTCAGAGGGCACCAGGTTCTTCCTTTTGTCCAGGTCAGGAACTCTGGCTTTAGGTGCCTTCTCCACAATTACAGGGACTCTGTCTGGGTATTTCTTCCGAATCTTCTCCCCTTCTTTTTTCCGGTACTCGAAAGGATGATCTTCCTTGTATTGGAATTTCATGATGCTCCGCAGCGTCTCCGATCTCCCCCGGGGGATCTGGCTGCAGCAGAGAGGGTTGATTCTTTGAGTCTGGTTGCCTCCTGGTCGGAGCTAGTTAAGAGCCCAGGCCTTGCCAACCAGCACTGCCCTACCCGCTCTGCCCCACCAGCCCGCTGAGAACACACAGAACTGAGGCCTTGGGTGGCCCAGACTGGGAGGTAAAGAGAGAGACGACGTGGGGGTGGGGAAATCCTGCAGGGTTCTAAGAAGAGCCGGGAACACAGAAGCAACACAGTAGCAAGCTTGGTATTGTCTTTTTTTTTTAACTTTTAAAAGAGAAGTTTGTGCTAGTATAAAGGACACTTACAGTACCATCTTTCTGAAAAATATGATTCATGTAGAGGTAAACCATATAGAATTTTGCAACATATCTCCTCCACAATGTGGATAGATCACCTATCTTGGAATCTCTTTTTTTCTGTTAAAACAATGGTAGATACATTTTAAAAAATCAATTTGCAAATCATTAAATATTTTCTTGAGGATTAATATATGAAGATGATTGTTTTAGACACTGGAGGGAAATTAGAATGACAGAATATAAGCACTGGAATGAAACTGAAAATTTATCTACTCCAACATACGCAAGAACAAGAAAATTCTCTATACCATAACCAAGTATGTATCCAGTTTTTGCTTTAAGATTCTCCAGTAAGAAGCAGCCTATTACATCATGAATCCAGGATATAATTCCATTCCAGTTAGAAACAGATAAAATTTATAGGAATTTGTTACTCTCTTCAACCAGCCATTATTTCATCTTTTACTCAGTGTTCCTACCTGTGGCTTCTATGGCCAAGCAGAATAAGTCCAATTGATTTTCATATGATAATTAAATATTTGGGAAGAGTCACCATGTTCCCCTTACTTCTTCTTTTCTCCTTGTAAAAACACTAGGTTCCTAAAATTATCTTCATATGATATAAAAATCTACTAAGATTAAATCATTAAATCCATGAGCAAATAGGGATTATGAGTACAACCATAGAGAACAAATATTGCTTTCTTCTTTGGAATGAAAAGAAATAGCATTGGTCCAAAAGGGGGAAATTTAGAAAACTACTATTTTCTTTCATTTCCTTAAATTAAAATTTCTAATTTTTATTGAAATGAATTGAAATATATTGATCATAACTATTTAGAATTATTTGGGTAATTTTTCTTACCACATAATGTAAGTTCATCATGTATGAAAATTATATTTTTGAAATTATATTTCCCTAGAATTATACCTATATAGAACAGGTGAATAATAAATACTTGTTGACTGATTAATTTCTATTATTGTTTTACTAGTTCTGAATATCTACGTTTGGTTATTATATTTAAAAACACACACACCAGAATTTATGGTTTTTGTTTTGTTTTGTTCTACCAATGTACATTACTTTAGTTTTATTTCCTTGATGAAATTCATGGTTCAGAAGCTGCCTTGCTTGTTTTTATGCATGTGTGCTGCTCTTATAAGATGGCAATATAACACAATCAAAAATACCTTGAAAGACTAGATAAACTAGTGGGCTGTATCAAATAAAAAGAACAAATTTCATGAGAATCAGAGGAAGTATAAGAAGGATTCTGATCTAAAATTCCTCAGGATAAATCAGCCTAGAGAGGAATAAAACTCTTAAGAATAAAATTGAGATAACAAAAAAGAAAAACATCCTGATAATCAGAAGGTGGGGGGGGGGGGAAGGAGCTATCTGAAGAGAAAGATGTGGATTCACAGAGACCTCATTAACCAGCTAAGATATTTAAGGTATCCTTATACACAATATCTACAAAAATTAGATTTCTGTGCAGGAATATAATCATTTATTACTATGTCATATGAAACAACAAACACGAGGAAGGCAGAGAAACATGAAAATACTCATTCGAAGTAAAGTAAGCAGTGCTAGGAAAACAATATACAATTGACTACAATAATGTAAATGCATCAAAAAAAGTGACAAAATAAAATTAGGTTTTTTTTATTTTTTTAAAGATACACATGAGGTAAATGATGATATTATGAAATATAGATTATAGAAAAAATATGAATAAAATTATTAAAAATGAGATAGACAGAGAAGATGGCAGGGAAAGCAGTAGAATGAATCCAAAAGCATGGCATGAATGTTAAGAAAAGTATAAAGACCCTTCCCAGAAGTGGAGCCAAGATATCAAATTAGTAGCAGCAAAAGCTGGAATCACTCTGACAATATTTTCAAAACAATATTTTAAAAGTACTTCAGAATGACAAGAGTCAAAAATCAAAAGTAAGGCAAAGTGAGGGTGCTCTCTTACTAAACACAACTTGAAAGGTTGGAAGAGAGAGTTGCTTTTCACAGGATAAAGAGGAATCAGAAACAAAACGACAGACAGAGGAGTGCTGAATGACCTCCTGACCCTCACCTACTTCTCCAGGTTCTGAGCCCAGGCATAAAGATCACATTTGGTATCCTAAAATGCTGCCTACACCATAAACAGAGCACCCCACACCCAGGGCCTCCCCCATGAAGTCCTAGGTCCTGGCACCAGCCTGTAATTAGATCCAGAAATTAAAGTTCTTGGTCTTTTTAAAACTGTGGTGGTAAAATTCGTATAACCAGTGCAAAATGACTTGAAGTGCTAAGTTCTGCAAGCCAGTGCAAAGTTCTGTAAGCTACCAGAAGAAGAGACAGAATCATCACCTTTCAGAAATCCCAGTACAAAGTCCAAAAAGGCTGGGAAAATGAGAAAACAACAAAAGAAATACCTAACACTAGAAAAATTTTATGGAGAAAAAAATTAAGGCAAAAAAGTCAGTAGGGGACAATGAGATCCAAGAAACCACATGCAAAACTTCAAAAAAATGGGAATTGGTCTCAGGTACTGGGAGAACTGAAAAAGGAATTCAAAAATCAAATGATAAGTTGAAGAAAATGAAAAGAAAAATGAGGAAAAGAAATAAAAGTAATGCAAAAAGAAAAAAAAACATAAAAAACAAAATTGGTGAAGCTGAAAAAGAGGCAAAAAAATCCAAGGAAGAAAAGGTTTACTTAATAAGTAGAATGAGCCAAACAAAAAAAGTGGATTTAATGGGCATGGAAAAATTCATTTAAAAAATTAGAATTGGACAAACAGATACTAATGATGTCATGATAAATCAAAAAACAATGAAACGAATTCAAAAGAAGAAAAACATAGAAGAAAATATGAAATAGCTCATTGAAAAAACAATTGAACTGGAAAATAAATCCAGGAGAGACAATTTAAGAATTATTAGACTACCTGAAAGTCATGATTTTTAAAAAAAAGCCTAAACATCTAAAACACTGCCTTGATATTCTTGAACAAGAGGGTAAAATAGAAAATAAATGAATCCACAGATCACTTCCTGCAAAAAAATATTCAAATGACAACTTCTAGGAATATTATAGCAAAGTTCAAGAGCTCCCAGGCCAAGAAGAAAATACTACAAGTAGTAAGAAAGAAAGAATTCAAATATCATGAAGCCCCAGTCAAGATTACATAGGGTCTAGAAGCACCCACATTAAAGAACCAGAAGGCTTGGAATATGATATTCTGGAAGGCAAGGGACCTGGGTTTATAGACAAGAATCACCTACCCATCATAATTGACTGAATTCTTTCAGGGGACTGTATGGTCATTTAAATAGAATTACTGAAGAAAGTACCAGGCTTAAAAAGAAAATTGGATAAAAATATAAAATTCAAGAGCAGCATAAAAGGGTAATTAAGAAAGAAAAAATCAAAGAGCTTTAATGAGATCAAATTATTTATATTCCTATATGGAAAGATATCTATAACTCTTAAAATGGTTATCATTATCAGAGTAGTTAAAAGAAGTGTCCATAGACAGAGAGTATGGTAATAAGCTGTTTAGAATGAAATGCAAAAAAAAAAAATCTAGGAGTGAAAAAGTATTACACTAAGAGAAATGTAAATACAGAAATAAAATGGGATAAATTATATTACATAAAGAGGTGGGGAAGGGGAAACTTTTACAGTGCAGGGGAGAATGAGGGTGGTGACAGGAAATACTGAAAACTTACTCTGACTGGAATTGGCTCAGAGAGGGAAGAAAATCCACATGCATTGAGATATAGAATCCTATCTTACCCTATAAAGAAGAAGAAGGGTAATAAAGATGGGGTGAGGGTAGAGGAGTAACATAAGGAAGGGGGAAATGGGAGGGGATTAAAAGACCCAGTAGAGAAGGAGGAAAGGAATAAGAATGGTAGTAGTAGGAAAAGGAGTAATATAAAGTAGGGGTATTGGGGAACCTGATTAAAAGGGAAATCCTGTTGTGGAGAAAAGAGTTAAAGGAAAAAGGGCAGGACTGAAAGAGTAAAACAAGATGGATTTTACCAGATGGTAATACACAGATGGTAATCCTAACTGTGAATGTAAATGGGATGAACTCACCCAATGGATAGCAGAGTGAATTTAAAATCTGAATCCCATAATATTCTGTTTACAAGAAACATATTTGAGGCAGGTAGATACACATAGAGTAAAGGTAATGGTCTGGAGCAGAATCTAATTGACTTCAAAAGAGACAAAAAAAAAGAAGTAGCAATCATGATCTCAGACAAAGATAAACCCAAAACAGATCTTATTAAAAGAGAAAAGGAAGGTAATTACATCTTGATAGAAAGTAGTTTAGAAAATGAAATAATATCAGTACTTAACATAAGTGCCCCAAATGGCATAACATCTAGATTTTTAAATAAGATACTAAAGAACCTTGTGGAGAAAATAGATATTAAAATTATTCTAGAGGGAGAACTCAACTTTCCCTTATCAGAACTGTATAAATCTAACCCAAAAAAATATAAAGAAGAAGGAAATTTAAAAAGTAAATGAAATTTTAGAAAATTTAGATTTAATAGATAGCTGGAAAAAATTGAATAGCAGTAAAAAGGAATACCTTCTTTTCAGCACCACATAGTACATACACAAAAACTGACCATGTACTAGAGCATAACAATTTTGCAACCAAATTCAGAAAAGCTGAAATGAAAAATCCATTCTTTTCAGATCATAAGGTAATGCAAATTATAATCAATAATGACCTATGAAAAGACAAATCAGAAGTTAATTGAAAACTAAATAAAATTAATTACTTCTTCAGAACAGTAGATGAAAAATGAAATCACAGAAACAATTGCTGATTTCATTGAAGAGAATGACAATGAAGAGACAACATATGAAAATTAACGGGATACAGCCAAAGCAATACTCAGGGGAAAATTTGTATCCCTGAATGCTAATATCAATAAAATAGAGGAAAGGAAAATCAGTGAATTGGGCATAAAACTAAATCAAACTAGATAAAATGAACATTTTTAAATCCCCATTAAATTCCCATTTAAAGAGTAAGTTGGAAATCTTAAAAATCAAAGAAGGAATTAATGAAATTGAAAGTAAAAGACCTACTAAACTAATAAATAAGAGTATAAGCTGGTTCTATTAAAAAACATATAAAATCAATAAAAATTAGTTAATTTGATTAGAAAAAGAAAAGTAGAAAATTAAATGACACTATCAAAAATGAAAAAAAGTAATTTCACCTCTAATGAAGAGGGAATTAAAGCAATCATTAGGAGCTATTTTGCCCAATTATATCACAATTAATCTGATCATCAAAATAAAATGGATGAACATTTACAAAAATATGAATTGCCTTTTGATTAATTAAAGAGGAAACAGAATACTTAAATAACCCCATCTCAGAAAAAGAAATTTTAAAAGCCATCAATAAACCACAAAGTAAAATCCCCAGGTCCAAATGAATTCATAAGTGAATTCTATTAAACATTAAATGAATAATTAATCCCACTACTATACAATCCATTTGGCAAAATAAGCAAAGAGAGAGTTCAACCAAATTATTTTTATGACACAAATATGGTGCTGATAACTGTGTGAGGAAATTTACCGTCAACCCCTTTGATGTTGCAAATGTGGCATCATCCTCTGATGACAGCCTATCAGGATGAATGTGGCTATTGAGGAAGGAGCTAACTAAACTTAAAAAGCAGAATGTATAAGCTAGTGTCTAGATATCTTGGGTTGGATGTCTCCAAAGAGACAGACTCTAGAATATAACCATGAAAATGTGGTTTGCCAAGACTGTGAATTGCCAAAACTGTAATGTTTAAAATTGTAAATGCCAAACTATAAAGGGTTTGGCCAAATTGGTAAAGATAATTTTTAGGGTCTTGATGTAAAATCAAAAATAAGTGGTCGCCATGGGAAAATTCCAAAATATGAAAATCCCCAAGTCAGCTGGGTTTTATGGAGATTTTTAATTAATATAAATGAAGGAATTAAAGGAAGGAGAGAGAGAGAGAAAGAGAAAATAGTAGAAAGGGCCTAGGACAAATGGCCTAAGCTTGAGCCTAAGGGAGAACAAGTCAGTTTTTAAATTACTTACCACAAGACCGTCTTCAAGCAAGCTCCAGTCCTCCACTGAACTCCTGAACTACTCAACTGAGTTCAATCCTTCTCCTTTTAAATAAATTTTCTCTTATGTCACCTCCCCTAAATTTTCACATCTACCAATCACAGTAGATGCTATTTCCCCAGGACTGTCCATTCCTAGTTCTTATCTTCTTTTGTTCTCACCTTCTCTGGTTAGATAAAATCCTCTGAGTACTTCACACCTCTTTGTTAAGCTTGCCTTTTTAAGTTGCTTGACCTTTTAGTGATTAATTTAACCTTTATAGGTAATTAGCACCCTTTTGTATTAGATCTAAAAATAGACCTAGCTTAAGGTTCTAGCTTTACTATAAGGTATGAGTTAGGGACTTTTCATTGTTTAATTATGAGTTTTCAACTTTATCTTCCCCTAAGGCACTGTCTGAGTAGGGTGGAGAAATTTTAAAAGTTCTCATTACATTCCTGACCAAGTACCTCCATTGTTAAAAATGGGGAATAGCTTAATCAAATCTTCTGAAGTAGAGTGTAAGCAGTTTTAAGATTCAAAAGAATTATAAGGAATCATTTTGTAAATCACTCTTCCTGAGAAATTAGGGAATATTTTCAGAACAATTGCCCAGACTGGCCTATCATGCACATTGAAAAATTAAAGAGAACAGCAGTATATGTCTTTGAAAGCCATGAAAAGCAAGGTGGAAAGCTCAAAAAGAGGAATTAGAAAGCCATGAAAGGTGAGAAAAAGAAAGAGCTGAAAGAGAGGAATTAGAAAAGAAAAGGCAGAAAAAGAAAACTGAGACAATTACCATAGCTTCTGTGTGGGAGTCTAGGGATGTGTGATTGCATCTGAGAACATTGTAGACATGGAGAGTGAGAGTTAGCCTGATAGGGAGACTAGCAGCTAAAAAGAAAGAGTGAGATAAGGAGGACAGGAAACATTGGAGGTCAGCCTGCCTTCTGAGAAGGACCTGGTGGAAGAATCATGGCACAGTGACTGGGGGCTATGATTTTCATTTATTATGACAAAGAGAAAGGCTTTTATAGAGTAGAATATTAAGCATTGCAACATTCTTGGGGGGTTACTTTCTCACAGAATAATGTTTATGAAAATGACTTCACACATGAATGATAGCAGGGTTGCTATTATAGACATAAGCAAGTTGAGAAAGAGTGATAACAAATCTGTTCTTGGAGAAAGGCAGGATTGGTACTTTGAGTCAGGATGTTACAAGGACTTCTTTGCTCTTCATAGTCTAAGAGCAGCAGAGCCATTGTGTGAGAGATTGGGACCTTACTAGCAATCTCAGGCAAGCATGGCTGCTTTGCTCAGTGGACTTGATCTGTCCTAAGCTCCTCCTATACTGTGTTAACACATGTTTATGGGGAAAATAGTGGGTCAAATGAAGGAAGACATAAAAACTCTGGCTGAAAAAGAATCAATAACATGTTATTTCTGGGGTAAGCCTGACCATGTCACTGCTAACTGTACAAAGAGAAACCAAGATAATAGAAAAAGAAGCTGGAAAAATAATAAACTCTCCAACAAGGTTAGTGATTATGATGAAGTAAATCATAATTCAGATCATAACACCCCTCAAGGAATCTGTAATCACTGTGGGGCACCACAGGGGAATGATTAGAATGACCAGAAGTATGGCCAGAGAAATGACCAGGGATATGGACAAAGGAATTAAGATTTATGATAGTGCGAGGGAGGGGAAGGGATGTTAAAGAGTCTGGAGGTGAATTTTTAAGTCTTGTTGATGCTGTTTCAGTCTGTTCCCCTCTATGTAACACACTCTTAAATACAGATCTACACCCAAGAGACAAGGTGTATATAAAAAATTTCCAGTGAACTACTCCAACAGCTACCAAAATTGGAGAAAAAAACTCTTGGATTCATTATTCACATGTACAAGAAGTACTATCCACTGACCCTGAGTGACAGTATCCTATCACACACATTGTATTTTATTGCTTGTTTGTTTTTGAATTTCTTTTTGCTTTAATTTTATAATCCTTTTCTATGGTTCCCTGTTAAACAATGTTACTCTTAGTATGTTTTGATTATTAGCTATAAGTTCTGTTACATTGTCTTCATTTGTACCCTCTTCCCATGATTGGACTATGGATAATGCCATTATAAAGGTCTATAGTCAAGTTGAATGAACTCTTTTCCAAAGCAAAGGCATTGGTCGTTATGAATGCTGGGTCTGTCACCAGATCCATATGAGCTCTGTTCTGTAATGGGCAACAATTCCAGGTTGCAGAAATGAGACTTTGCCATCACTTGCACCACAGGAAGATCAGGTTACCAAAAAAGCCTTTTGCTCCTTTTGCCTTTGTTACAGGTCACATAGAGGATGAGAGTTGAACTCCATCAAACTGTTTGCCATCTGTATCATTGATATTTGAGAACTTTAAGAAACTAAAAATCTCAGTTGATTTTAATAGTACTTCTGAAGTGGTTTTCAGATATATAGACCCACCAATAAAGTCAGTGAAGAGAAGTAAGGTCCATTGAGTAGTGGGTGACAAGGTGAAGGGCAATCTCACCATTTCATTCCCTACCTCCACATTTATTTGTACTAAGGTAAAGCTAAGAAACACAATGGACAGGACATATAAAAATATGTCCTTTATCATTGTTATGCTCTCATTCCAGCTGAAGATGGATTTCCTATAGGGCTTTATGAACAATAGATAGATCTATGTTTGTAACTCTTCAACTTACTCTACCCTTCCCCAGAGGTGGTGTGGTACTTGTGGTTTGGCTTATATTACCCAACCAGTATCAGTACATAATCACTATATTGGCCGGGTGGATAAGTCCATTGCCAGGAATCTAGATACTTCTTGGCATTCTAGAACCAAATTCAGTAGCATTCTCATCTGCTGTACAAAGGTTTTTATAAGCACTTCTGCCAAATTTTTGACTGATGGCAGTAATAGAATCTCTTAGAAATATCTTGACTGAGGTTGAAAGATTGGCTGAAGATACAGTTTGAATCATCTCCCAAACTTCTCTTTCCTACAGAATGAGATTGACTCCTTAGCAGAAACAATTATACAAAACCGGCTGGCTCTTGACATGCTTACAGATGCACCAGGAGGTACATATGCCTCTTTTAATCAATCTTGTTGTTCATATATAAATAGATCTGGTGACATTGTGACAAATATCCATGAGCTTGAGAGGATTTTAAATGATGCTCAGCAAATTGCTGTAGAGACTCATGTGACATCTGATGGTGAATGATGGAACCTCTCATGGCTACAGGGAACTGGTTTGTGTGCTGCTATAACCAAATGGGTTTTTCTAATCTTGGGAATTATGGTACTTTTTAGAATTTGCATTAGCAGTTATAGCAAAGCTTATACCAAGCGAAAAAAAATTATGTACACTCATACCATGGATCATAGTCAAGTTAGAGAGGAAATAGGTCTTGCTTTTGAGTGAGAAATCATTTTGTTATGCCTCCCTTTGGCATAAGGATGTGTAGTATTAGTTTTGGTTATATTAATGCAAATTAAAACAACTTTGAGGTACCACCTCACAGCTATCAGCTTGCCCATTGTGACAAGAAAGAAAAGTGATAGATGTTGGAGGGGATATGGCAAAATTTGGAATCTAATATGTTGCTGGTGTGGTTGTGAACTAACTATTCTGGAGAGCAATTTGTAAATATGCACAAAGAGCCATAATGCTGGGTATACTCTTTGATCCTATAATACCTCTACTGGTCTATATCCCAAAGAGATAATAAAAAAGAGGAAAAGACCTACTTATACAAAAGACTTATAGTTGCTCTCTTTGTGGTAGCAAAGATTTGGAAACTAAAGGTATGTCCTTCAGTTGGGGAATGGCTAAACAAATTGAGGTATATGATAGTGATGGAATATTATTGTGAAATAAGGAATGATGAAGAGGGTGATTTTCAAAGGAGCTGGAAAGACCTGCATGAACTGATGCAGAATGAAATAAGCAGAATCAGAAAAATATTTTACACAGTAACAGCTATATTGTCAAACCATCAAATGTGATAGACTTTGCTAATTAGAGTAATACAATGATCCAGAACAATTCAGAGAGACTTATGAATAAGAGTGCTATCCAACTCGAGAGAAAGAACTGTTGGAGTAAGAATGAGAATGGAAGTATGGTTTATTTATTTGAATATATGTTTTTAGGGTTTTGGTTTCATTAGAGTAATCACTTACAAAAATGAATAATATTGAAACATATATTTTTTGTGATAATACATATATATCCCAGATCTACTTGCTTTTCAGCTCTGAGGTTGGGGGAGGGGGGAGAAAAAGAAGAAGGGAGACAATTTGGATTATATAACTTCATAAAACTTATGTTGAAATTTGTTATTAAAATTTAAAAAGTTTTTAAAAATTCCCTTCTTCATATCTCTCCCTACTCCAATCCATCCTCCACTTTACTGCCACAGTGATTTTCCTACATTAAGTCTGACCAGGTCACAACCCCAGTGTCTTCTTTCTAATTTAAAGACCTTCATAAACTGTTCCCTTCCTACAGTTCCAGTCTTATGTTTTATTTCCCTCCAAATACTATAATCCAACAACACTGATTGACTTGTTGTTCTCTGTATTTGCACATACTAAGCCCAATTCCTCAAAATTCCTTACTTCTAACTCTCAGTTTGACTGGAGCTCAAGGATTTAGGACTTGGAATTTGGGATTGCACTCTATAGGAACTAGTTCCTGGGTTAAACTATGAGTGTGGTCTCCTTTCTATCCCTAGAGACTGAGATGTTGATGAAGAGGGGTTAGGGAGCCAAATGCAGGAAAGTAAATTTGTATGATAATGATTGTTAATGTTGGGACTTTGGTAGCTGGAAGGGCAGCTAGGAAAAACCTTGTGACCTTAGAGGAGTAATTTTCCCACTCTCTGTCTTAGTTTCCTCATCTATAAAATGAGACTAAATATAGCAACTTTCTATCAAAGTTGCTTAGATTATAAAATGAGAAAATATTAGTAAAGCACTTTGCAAACTTTAAAGTGCTACATGAAATGTAGCTATCATTTACTATTGTCAACCTTAAAAAAACACAGAACCACTAAAGTAGTTAGAAAGACCAGGTCTTTAATTAGGACAAGGAAGACAGTGTTCTAATTGGCCTACACAGAGTCATGTGCTGGATACTACACAGAGACAAAGCTCTGGGACTCTTGGAACAATGTCTCTGGGGAAAAGCACATCAAAAAGAGATTTTCCAATGAGCTGAAGAGCTTGGAGTCTTATATACCTTCTGGGCAATGAAGAAGAAAAAAGAGAACTGTTTAGCTTACATGGAGACCAGGGAAAGAGGATTCCAGCCAGCGTCTAGAAGACCTGGGAGAGTCCCACATACAATGGGAGAAACTCCTAAGACAAAAGGGTACTTAAGATTTTATTATGTTTACTATTTCTATCTAAGATGAGATATTTGTGTATTTTAAGGTTTATTGCTCACTCTAAATCAAGGTCCATCTGGGACTTCTCTTAAGGCAAGTGCCCAAGGGACAAAGGCAAAACCTGGGGATTCCATAAAACCAAGTTCAACACTACTACTAAATGGAAGCATAAAATGTCAAGCATTTCCTAGTAATATATTTTTAGGCTTGGCTAGATTAACTTTTGAACAAGATTTAAACTCTTCTTAATCTTTATCTAAGTAGCCTTTACTAGCCACTTTCCCATCTTTTGGTCCCTTTACCTTGACTTCAAAGGTATAATCACAGGCATGTGGTTTTGCTCCCCCAGTGTGTGGGTCCTAATCTATTATCTATTGGAGTATCAGTCTCTGAGAAGGAGGAAGGAGATCACATTTATTGTTTAGCATAATCCCAAAAACCTGTGGAGCATAGTCCTCCCAAATGCCAAGTCCAAAACTCTCCATGGACTCAAGTACTGGGAAATCTCTGTCTATATGTAGCTAGCTCGCTATCTGCAACTTTGCTTTAGGAAACTCCAAATTTACTCCTATCCCCTGGGGATTTTCAGGTAAAGAAACCCGCAGACTGGACCTTGTCCCAGATTGAACAAAAGGCTATTGAGCACCCACTGAGCACCCTGGATAGGAGTGGTGGATGTAGTCAAGTCTTTAAGTAAAATTTTTGTCTTCTTGGTGTACTTGTCTCTTAGTGTACTTAGGCCTCTCCCAGATACCCCAGCCTCTCGGGGTTATAACCTCTTTTCCAAACTTCTATGTACCCAGTTGTCCTTCTTTTCATATATTCCATAAGATATAAATATAACCCCACATTCTTTAGTTCTAAAATCAAAAGTAAGGTATAAAGGTGGGGTGAAGGGGGAAGAATATTTTGTTTTGTTTTGTTTCTTTTCATTATATGGAGTGGAGGAAAATCAAAAGGAAGGACTATTGCTTAGCTCTTCTAGGACAAAGAACTGACAATATGACTAAAAGAGAAATACTTCTTATTTTGCTTTGTTTTTCTTTGACACAATGAGTGTCATTTGGACTAGTAGAAAGAGATTCAAAATGGCAAAAAGGGAGGTGATAAAAACAACAAGGAAATAGTAATAAAAAGAAATAATAGGAATGTAGCACCTATTGTATTCCATGAACTGTTCTAAGTGCTTTACCATTACTATCTCATTTGATCTTTACAATAACCCTGGAAGGTATGTGTTGTATTCAATCAATCAACATTTTTTAAGTAACTACCAAATACCAGGAACTAAGCTTTATCCAGAGATAAAAGAGGCAAAGGACAATCTCAGTTCTCAACAATTTTACCATATAATGGAATCAACATTCAAACAAATGTATACAAAGTAAACTGTATACCAGGGAAGGAGGAAATTAACTAATAGAAAGAAAACACTTAAATGAAGAGGGGTTGGGGAAAGTTTCCTTTAGTAGGCAGAATTTTAGTTGGAAATGAAAGTAAGCCTGGGAGATCAATTTTCAGAAAATGGTAAGTAATTATAGACATGTAGGCAACCACAGAGAATGCCCAAAGCTGAGAGTCTAAGAAAACAGACAGGAAGGTGGTATTATTAGATGAAACAGTATGTGTAGTGGAGTAAAATTTGAGAAGACTAGAAAGGAGAATACATTACCCATTACTATTATAAACCACTAGAGGATATTAAAATAAATGAAACATTCTTCAAAATGATAAATAACATGTATCTAAAACCATCAGCAAACATCTATAATTGGGATAAGCTAAAAAACTTCCCAATATCATCTGGAGACAAGCAAGAATGTCCATTATCAATAGTAATATTCAATATTGTATTAGAAATGCTATGTATAGCAATAAGAGATGAAGAAGAAATTGACTCTATTAGAAAAGGGAATGAAGAAATAAAGTTATCATTCTTTGCAGTCAATTTGATGGTATAGCTAGAGAATACTAGAGAATCAACCAAAACATAAAGCATAAAACATAAACTTTAACAAAATTGCAGGTTATAAAATAAACTCCAAAAAATCCTCAGCATTTGTCTATACTACCAATAAAGTCCAACAGCAAGAGATAGAAAGAGAAATATCATTAAGATAACTGTAGCCAATATAAAATACCTAGGAATCTAATTAAAAAACACACACAGAGAAAATACATACTTTAGGAAGACCAAAACACACACACACACACACACACACACACACACACACACACACACACACACACACACAAGAAGACAAGAAAGGTAGAAAGCAGAAAGATTAATATGGGTTTTAAATGCAAAAGTGCATTTTGTATTTGATCTCAGGCACAATAGGAAGCCACTGGAATTTATGGAGTAGGGGGCTGACACAATATGATCAGAACCTTAGGAAAATCTTTTGAAGATGGACTGGAGTAGGGAGAGAGCTGAAATCAGCAAACCCACCTTCCAGCTATAATAATCAAGTCAATCAAGGGGCATATTTGAGAGACATTGCAAGGTGAAGTTGACAGACCTTTTCACCATTTCATTATGGAAAGAAGATAGGTAATAGTGAGAAGTCTAGGATGACTCCAACTTTAATAGCTTGAGGTACAAGGAAAATAGTATTAACATTTACAATAATAGGGAAAGTGGGAAACATTTTAGGAGAAAATATAAAGAGTTCTGATATGGGAAGATTGAATTTAAGAAGTCTATTGAATATCCATTTGAAGACATCTGAAAGGAAACTGTTAATATGAAATTTTGAATCAGCAAAGAGATTAGGGCAGGAAAGGTAGATTGGGGAATCATCAGCCTAGAGTTGATAATTAAGACCTTGGGAGCTGATTAGGTCACCAAATGTAGTATAGAGGCAGAAGAGAAAAGGACCTTAAGGGACACTTAGAGTTAGAGGTCAGAATCAGGAAGATGATCCAGAAAGGAGACAGATAAGGAGCAGAAAGATTAAAAAGAAAATTAGGGAGAGTAGTGTTCTGAAAATTGAAAGAGAAAAGAATATCATATCTAGGAAGAATGATCAACAGTGTCAAGGATATCAGAGAGGTCAAAGAGAATGAGCACAAAGAAAAGACCATGTGATATGGTAATTAAGAGATTACTGGTAACTTTAGAAAGGGAACACTTTCAGAGGAATGACAAAGTAAGAAGCCAGAATGTAAAAGGTAAAGAAGAGAGTAAGAGAAGAGAATGTGGAGTCACCCATCCTAGGCAATCTTTTCAAAGATTTTCATAAATTTCTATAAATATTCATGTAGAAGTCACTTTTCTGTTGAGATATTTTTAATGATTGCTTTATATTTAAGTTGTAAATACATTAATGGTATTTCCTAATGCTATACATTTCCAAGGACTTAAACTTTTCTTGGTTTTGCATCAGAAGAATTTTCATAACATTCCTAGAATTCCAGAAAAGGTGAATTCTTTTCTGCCATTTAAAAAAAAATCAGTTGCAGAAAATTAGAGGTTGAGAGTGTCATTCATATTCATAATTAAAGTGTTGATTTCAGGTTCAGCTTTAAGATTCCCAATAACAAATAAAATTCTCTGACAGTGAGCATTTCTCTCTCAGACTTTATAGATAGGATCTCCCTCAAAATAAAAATATTGGGGGATATAGTCCAGAGAGAGTACTTGTCTACAAATGTAAGTCTTTCCCAAAACCTTCTGCAGGCCAAGTCTATTTTTTTTTAAATGGTAGATTTTTGCATAATTTGTAACAATTAAAGATCCTCCGAATAAGAAACTTTAATACTTACCTCAGAATCCAATTATTTTCATGTACTAAAATCCTCATAGAATTCATTATTGAAATTGATGTTCTCATTTTTTAAAAATTCACTGAAAGCTCTTTTCCTCCCTAGAAATATTTACTTCTCCTTCTTTGACTAATGCTTAGAGAAATGTTGAGGAATCTGGTAATAATTGCTGCATCATTCATTATAAAATCTAATTGATACAGGAGGCATAAATGTAAAACTAATTTCCTTGCAATATTTATTTGACACTGATGGTCATTTGCCTTTTAAAAACATTTTAACAAAAATTATATACAAAACAGGTAAAGCAGTTCTAGAAACACTAGCACTTAATCAATCTGACACTCAATCTAAAAAGAACCACACTGGAAATGTTAGAGAGGATTGACATAGAAGGAATGAGATTTCTTTTCAAAGAGCAATTAATAATGGAATTACAGACTGAGTCTGTAGGAGGCAAATGTGTTAAAATGTCTTGCCAACATATTTTGTTGCACACTGTCTTGTATTTCTTCCTTGCTTCAGATAAAGAATTAAGAAAACCCAGGTCATGAGTGAACCACAGATAGCCAAATATCAGAAATGTAAATGACATTTGTATAAAGTTCAGCACCTTTTTCCTATTTTGTTTAATGTCTATAGTCTACCCAGTCTGTGCAATTACAACAATCAAGAGGGTCATTAAAAACTAGAATTGGTTCATTAAGAACAATTTATGAAAGATTTTATTTCTTTGGATAATGGTAATAGGTTGATAGATAAGGGAAATTCTGAACTTCAGCAGGAAAATTGGCAATGTTTCCCTTTGGATATATCTAGGAACAGTTGATGAAAGTACAGGAAGAAGAGATTCAGAACAGATTGACTGACGATATAATAAAGAATTCATTGGTAGTTCAATGCAAAACTGGAGGTGAATCTATTGGTAAGATCTATCCTTGGAATCTATCCTTGGAATTTTTCGCTTTAATAATTTTACTAGTAAGATGAAAATACATAGATGGCATGTAGATAACATGTTTATTAAGTCTATGGATTATATAAGACTGGGAGGAATAGATAATGTGTTGAATGACAAAACTGGAAGTGAAAAATGATCTCAAAATCCTGTAATGATTGGAATCCTGGACCAAATTTAAAAATATATATTTATTTTGATAAGGATAAAGTAAATTATTAATTATAACTTCAAAATATCAAATAATAAATAACTAACAAAAAGAAATCTATTAAGTATATATTACATTTCATCTATAATGATTAAAATTAATCTTAGAGGCTATATATTAAATTATAATCATATATTAGTAAAAATGAGAGAGAAAAGAAAAATCATGGGATTTCTTTGACTAAAAAAAAACCAAAAACACTTTTGTGCTTCCCCAAATCCAGTTCCTAGAGGAGGCCTCTTCAGAGAAGAGAGAGTCCTGTCTCCTGATCATGTTCAAAGGGAGAGATTCAGTCAAAAAAAGAGCCAGGTACCTCTCGGCCCCATCTCTCATAAGGCCAATGATATCAATTCTACTGGGCTCTCTGCTTGGGCAACCTGGGTCATATTGATTCAATCAATTATGGCACCCTTTCCATAAGCATTGGTTGAATTGATTTGATTACTGTTCTTAGAGCAAGAGAAAGATTATGCTACAACTGTATGTATATATTTGTGTGTTATGTGTATAGGTATTATTGTATGCATATGCAGATGTATGTGGGTGATGGGCCTTATGGCAAGTTACATGAAAGGCTGGCTTCTTGTGATGTAAAACATAGTTTGGGACTGGATAAATAATGGATTAGGAGAGTTTGCCCTCATTCATTTGCCAATCAAAACAGATTAGCTCTAGCCAGAGTCTAAAAGCTAAAAGGTTGAACTTTTCCAGGATGGAGTAATGTGGTCTGTACAGGTATACATTGTGATATTCCAAGTGGGGCAGAAACAGAACTGTGGCAAGTAGGGTTAAAAAATTACATATATATACATATATATATGTATATATATTCTAATGGATAGATGGATAGTATGTTCAGGCAGGGGTATATCAGAGTAGAAAATAGCTGATGTGTACAACCCAGATTAAAAGATAAACTAATTAAAATTCTTTATAACAAGTTTCTGGGACAAAGGCTTCATTTCTCAAATGTAAAGAGAATGAGTCAAAATTTTAAGAATACAAAGCATTGCCCAATTGACAAATGGTCAAAGGATATTGTTATGGGGGTGCAGATGTGTACCCCTGGGGTTTGGGAAGGATACCTTTTGGAAGAATGCAAGACTCCAAAACTTAGCTTAAAAACAAAAAGAGAAATTTATTAATTTAGAAGGTAATGTTGAGAATGGCCAGGAGGATAGCAAGGTGCAACAGCAAGATGGGGAGCAGTTCCTTGGGAGGACAGCATGAATGGAAAGGTGTTCCCCCAGACGACATCAGTTCTGGGAATCTTATACTTTTTACAACAGTGTTAGTCACCCAGGAATGAGGTGGGGTGATCATACTGGGGTCTGCCTGGGGACATAAAGATTCCTTAGTTTTAGGGAACAAATAGATGTCTGATAGGATCACGGTGTGGCCTGAAGGTTCATCTTTCTGTCCATCTTAAATCTAGAGGATGATCAAAGTCATCTCAGGACCCTAGGGGGGTCATTGGGTGTTTTTAGGCTCAGAGTCACAAGGATGGAAGGGAGTTTCCCTGATAATAGTTCACCTGAGTTTCTGGGCGTACAGTGCCCCTGTCAATATGAAAAGGCATTTCTCAGATGAAGAAATTAAAACTCTTTTTAGTCACATGAAAAAAATGCTATAAATCATTATTAATTAGAGAAATACAAATTACAATAACCTCAAAATACCAAATCACACTTATCAAACTGGATAACATGACAGAAAAAGTAAAGTGATAAATATTGGCAGGGATATGGAAAAACAAGGGACACTAAAACACTACTGGTAAAGCTGCTAACTGATACAACCATTTTGGAACACAATCTGAGAGCAGGTCCAAAGAATATCAAATTAGGCATACTCTTTGAGCCATCAATACAACTATTAGATTTGTATCTCAAAGAGATTAAAGACAGAGGGAAAGAACATACCTGTACAAAAATATTTATTGCATCTCTTTTTGTGATGGCAAAGAACTGGAACCTCAATTGAATTAGAATCCATCAAAATGGGGACCAGCTGAGTAAATTGTGGTATATGTTTGTCATGGAATACATTCATTGTGCCCTAAGAAATGATGACTAAGATAATCACAACAAACCTGAAAATATTTATATGACGTGAGGAAAAGTAAAGTGAACAGAACAAGGAGAACATAGTAAACAGAAATAACAATAATACATGATGATCAACCTTGAATGACTTAATTATCAGCAATTCAAGCATCCAGGAAAACTCCAACAGACTTATGACAAAAAAAAAAGTCTCTCTATGACCATACAAGGAACAGAGTCCAAAATGAAACATACAACTCTTTATTTCCTTCATGAATTTTTATATGTAATATGTGTGTTGTTTTATAACATGAAGAACAAAGAAGCATGTATTATATATTAATATATGTACCATCCATATCATATTACCTGCTTTCTTGGGAAGGAATGTTAGGAGAGATAGAACATAGGTCATAAAATATCAGAAAACTAATATTTTTATTGTATTAACATGTAATCATTACTAATTGAAAATATTTATTTAATTAATTTAAAGATTTTTCCATGGTTACGATTCATGTTCTTTCCATCCCATCCTCCCCCCCCCACCAGAGGACACACAATTCCAATGGGTTTTACTTGTGTCATTGATCAATACCTATATCCATATTATTGATAATTGCACTAGTGTGATCATTTGGAGTCTACATTACTAGTCATATCCCCATCAACCCATGTGATCTAGGAGTTTAACATGTAATCTTAAAAAATAAAAAAAAATTATAATGGAAATAGTTGCTATGAGAAATTTAAGTTTGGTGGACTGCTAGTTTAATATGTCAATCTTTTTTATGTGGCAGTCAAAATCTAGAGTAATTTGGACTATATTCACAGAAACATATTTCTAAAAATTGAATTCCTAATCAGTGAATGAGAAACAATGTGTTAATATAGCATAGAGTTTTAGATTGAGTATATACTTATATTTGGGTATAAGGTCTTCAGTTGATACATTAGATCTGTTACAATGGACATTTTGCTTACCTCTTAGTGATCTCTGGCAACTCTCTTACGATAGTGATTGATTTATATTAGTAGAGGAATTTTCAATACAAGAATGTCCAATAATGATAAAATCACTGATTTAGATTTTTAAGTCAATATACATTTAAAACTGCCTATTATGTTCTAATTATTGGTTATGTAACAATAGGTCCAAAGTCTACCTCTTCAGGTTCTTAGAATGGAAGTCCTCTTTACACAAATCACATAAATAATGCATTATTATTGCACCTCAGGTTTATGTTCACACCAACTGAATTAAATTTTAGTTGATTACCATAAATCACTCTTTGATTCATGCTACCATCCAGGATATCCCTTTAGGTTCTGAATATCTCATATATAGATCTACATGTAGGTTAAAAAAAAAAGCATCCTTTGCTCACATGCATTCAAGCTAATGTTATAATTCAGATATAGAGAAAATTTTATTTTACCGAACAGAAAGGATATAAAAGCACAGCAGTCCAGAAACAGGCCTGAGATTTCTTATTCACTGCCTGCCTTATACATTCTAAACTACTCTCAAGAAATCTATACAATATCCTAGACATATTAATCTACTTGGTGAAGGAGAATTCCCAGGAAAAACAAGTCAATAGAGATGAGACAAAGTCCATCACCATAGAGTATATTTACTTGGCCTTCTTGGTTCCAGTGGATGATTTGGAGACTTTAGAGACATTTTCTGAAATAAAAATTCTGCATTTGAGATAATAGAGTTCTCTTATTTTGTTGATATTGATGATTCAATTCAATAAGTCTTTAAAACAAGTACCCCACCCTCAAGGCCTCTTCCTTTAGAAACAGGAATCATGTCAGGATGATTTTGAGTCTCTTTCTGAGAAGGGGCGATAGAACAGAGAAGTCTGCCCTATCCTCCTCTCCAGAATGTAGAGAGCCATGATCATATAGCATCTAAATCATATGTCCTACCTTAATAAGACTGAGCCTGGTTTGGGATTTGGGATTGTCTCTTTTGTATTTTTTCCTACATTCAGAAGAAAGAGAATCTATCCAGAATGATTAGATCCAGGTTTGGAAGCAAAATTATAAGTTTGAGAGATCTGAGGTCTTGTGTTCCATCTTATCAGTCAAATGATGACTGGGAAAGAAGTACTCCAGCAAGTATTCCAGAGTTCTTGAAGAGAGTGGCCACCACCAGAAAGGTTAGCCTAAATCTAGTCTTTTTCTCAGCAGATATCTGGATTGTTTAGACAACACAAGCTGAATTGAAATGTAATTTGACCAATTAGTGCTGAAACATTCTTTGTAATCTCTTCAGTTTTAAGTGTTAGCATCCCAAGACATTGAAAGAGTAAACAGAAGTTGTTACTTACCCTTCAGGCATGTTTTTGATCTATTTTTCCTGTCAAATGTGAAAATTGTGAAAATTTTATGCCAATCACTCCTTTTGTATGTAGAAAATGTGTCTTTTAAGAGGCATAGCCAAGATGACAAGACTACCTTCAAGGTTTCCCAAATTCTTCAAGTGATTCTAAAATAATGCCTCAAATATAAACCTTCCTGGAAGGGCAGAACCAACAAAAGCTAAGTGGAATTTATTTTTCAGCCCAGACAATTTAGGAGCTCTGCAGGAAAATCTATCTTACTGGGGTGGTGGTGGATCCCAAAAGAAAAGCACAGAAAACATAGGCAGGGCAGGCCAGTGTGGCTTCAGTGGCAGCAGGAGGGGTTTCAAGAACCCTCAGTCCACAGATAGTGGGGGATGTGGGGGAAGGGGCAAACACCAAGTCATAAGGAGATTGTCACACAGTCTTTGCTGGCATTGGGTTTATGATTCTAGCATAGCACATACTCAATTACAGACTGCAATATCAGAGCCGAAAGGAGTTGAGACTGAAGAAAAGCAGGGGTTAAGGTCACATTTTCATGGCAGAGAGGAGGGATTATAGTCACCCAAAAGGGAAGAGTGATCCTGGTCACTATTCTAAAACAGAACATAACACAAGCAATTGTGGCTAAAACAGAGCAGGGGATCCATCATAATCCTAGAGACAAGAGTGGTATTAGTGCTGATGGCTAGAAGGGACTAAGTCTCCTTTCTGGGTAAAAAACCAAAACATAGGCCAGGAGAACAGTGACTACATCTCTCCCTGAATCATACCACTTTAGAATCATCCAACAAACCTACAGACTGCCAGAATTAGCTCTGAAAATAGCAGCAAGACTTGAAGATTGGGGCAGTACCCCTTTGACTATGGGAACAGAGGCCAAACTAATATTTTTACACATCAATACATTTTTTTTAATAAACATTATTTTATTTGGTCATTTAAAAACATTATTCATTGGGAACAAAAATCATTTTCTTTTCCTCCCCCCTCCCTTCCCACCACCTCTCCCATAGCTGACATATGATTCTACTGGGTATCACATGTGTTCTTGACTCGAACCCATTTCCCTGTTGTTGGTATTTGTATTAGTGTGTTCATTTAGAGTCTCTCCTCAGACATGTCCCCTCAACTCCTGTAGTCAAGCAGTTGCTTTTCCTCGGTGTCTTTACTCCCACAGTTTTCTGCTTGTGCATAGTGTTTTTTTCTCAAAGATCCCTGTCAACTGTTCAGGGACATTGCATTGACCCTAATGGAGAAGTCCATTACCTTCGATTGTACCACAGTGTGTCAGTCTCTGTGTATAATGATTTCCTGGTTCTGCTCCTTTCGCTCTGCATCACTTCCTGAGGTTGTTCCAGACTCCATGGAATTCCTCCACTTTATTATTCCTTTTTGCACAATAGTATTCCATCACCAACATATACCACAATTTGTTCAGCCATTCCCCAATTGATGGGCATCCCCTCATTTTCCAATTTTTGGCCACCACAAAGAGTGCAGCTATGAATATTCTTGTACAAGTTTTTTTTTTTTCCTTATTATCTGTTTGGGGTACAAACCCAGCAGTGCTATGGCTAGATCAATGGGCAGACAGTCTTTTATCGCCCTTTGGGCATAGTTCCAAATTGCCCTCCAGAATGGTTGGATCAATTCACAACTCCACCAGCAATGAATTAGTGTCCCTACTTTGCCGCATCCCCTCCAGCATTCATTACTTTCCATAGCTGTCATGTTAGCCAATCTGCTAAGTGTGAGGTGCTACCTCAGAGTAGCTTTGATTTGCATCTCTCTGATTATAAGAGATGTAGAGCATTTTTTCATATGCTTATTAATAGTTTTGATTTCTTTGGCTGAGAACTGCCTGTTCATGTCCCTTGCCCATTTATCAATTGGAGAATGGCTTGAATTTTTGTACAATTGATTTAGTTCTTTGTAAATTTGAGAAATTAAACCTTTGTCAGAGGTTTTTACAAAGATTGCTTCCCAATTTGTTGCTTTCCTTCTGATTTTAGTTACATTGGTTTTGTTTGTACAAAAACTTTTTAGTTTGATGTATTCCAAATTATTTATTTTGCATTTTGTGACTAAGTCTTGCTTGGTTTTAAATTTTTTCCTTTCCCAAAGGTCTGACATGTATACTATTCTGTGTCTGACATGTATACTATTCTGTGTTCACCTAATTTTCTTATAGTTTCCTTCCTTATGTTCAAGTCATTCACCCATTTTGAATTCATCTTGGTGTAGGGTGTGAGGTGTTGCTCTAAACCTAATCTTTCCCACACTGTCCTCCAATTTTCCCAGCAGTTTTTATGAAATAGTGGATTTTTATCCCAAAAGCTGGGTTCTCTGGGTTTGCCGTATACTGTCCTGCTGAGGTCACTTACCCCAAGTCTATTCCACTGATCCTCCTTTCTGTCTCTTAGCCAGAAACAAATTGTTTTGATGACTGCTGATTTATAATATAGTCTGATATATGGGACTTCTAGGCCCTCTTCCTTTGTATTTTTTTTTCATTGTTTCCCTGGATATCCTTGATCCTTTGTTCTTCCAAATGAACTTTGTTATTTTTTTTTCTAAATCAGTAAAAAAAAAAATTTGGAAGTTCAGTGGTTATGGCACTAAATAGATAGATGAGTTTGGGTAGGATGGTCATTTTTATTATATTGTCTCACCCTACCCATGAGCAGTTAATGTTCTTCCAATTGTTCAAGTCTAGTTTTAGTTGTGTGGAGAGTGTTTTCTAGTTGTGTTCATATAGTTCCTGTGTTTGTCTCCGGAGATAGATTCCTAAGTATTTTATTTTGTCTAAGGTGATTTTGAATGGGATTTCTCTTTCTAGTTCTTGCTGCTGAGCTGTGTTGGAAATATATAGAAATGCTGATGACTTATGTGGGTTTATTTTGTATCCTGCAACTTTGCTAAAGTTGTTGATTATTTCAATTAGCTTTTTGGTTGAATCTCTAGGATTCTTTAAGTAGACCATCATGTCATCCTCAAAGAGTGATAACTTGGTCTCCTCCTTGCCTATTTTAATGCCTTCAATTTCTTTTTCTTCTCTAATTGCTATTACTCGGGTTTCTAGCATAATGTCAAATAATAGAGGTGATAATGGACATCCTTGTTTCACTCCTGATCTTAATGGGAATGCATCTAGTTTATCCCAATTGCAAATGATATTAGTTGATGGTTTTAGATATATACTGTTTATTATTTTTAGGAACAACCCTTCTATTCCTATGCTTTCTAGTGTTTTTAATAGGAATGGGTGTTATATTTTATCAAAGGATTTTTCTGCATCTATTGAGATAATCATGTGATTTTTGTTGGTTTGCTTGTTGATGTGGTCAATTATGTGGATGGATTTCATAATATTGAACCAGCCCTGTATCCCTGCTATAAATCCTACTTGATCATGGTGGATGACTCTTCTGATTACTTGCTGGAGTCTTTTTGATAATATTCTATTTAAGATTTTTGCATCTATATTCATTAGGGAGATTGGTCTATAATTTTCTTTCTCTGTTTTTGGCCTGCCTGGCTTTGGGATCAATACAATATATGTGTCCTAAAAGGAATTTGGTAGAACTCCCTCTTTGCTTATTATGTCAAGTAGTTTGTATAGTATTGGGGTTAGCTGTTCTTTGAATGTTTGATAGAATTCATTGGTGAATCCATCAGGCCCTGGGGATTTTTTCTTGGGAAGTTCTTTGATGGCCTGTTGGATTTCTTTTTCTGATATGGGATTATCTATTTCTTCTTCTGTTAGTCTAGGCAATTTGTTTTTTTGTAAATATTCATCCATATCACCTAGGTTGGTATATTTATTGCCATATAGTTGGGCAAAGTAGTTTTTTTTTGTTTGTTTTTTTGGTTTTTTTAAAGTTTATAGTATTTTATTTGATCATTTCCATGCATTTTTCATTAAAGACAAAGATCATTTTCTTTTTCTCCCTCCCACCACCCGTGGCCGACGCGTGATTCAACTGGTATCATATGTGTTCTTGACTTGAACCCATTGCCATGTTGTTAGTATTTGCATCAGAGTGTTTGCTCAGAGTCTTTCCTCTGTCATGTCCCCTCAGCCATTGTAGTCAGGCAGTTGCTTTCCCTCGGTGTTTCTCCTCCCTCAGTTTGTCCTCTGCTTATGGGTAGTGTTTTTTTCTCCTTGATCCCTGCAGATTGTGCAGGGACATTACACTGCCACTAATGGAGAAGTCCATTACGTTCGATTATACCACAGTGTGTTTGTCTCTGTGTACAATGTTCTCCTGGTTCTGCTCCTCTCGCACTGCATCACTTCCTGGAGGTCATTCCAGTCTCCATGGAACTCCTCCACTTTATTATTCCTTTTAGCACAATAGTATTCCATCAGCAACATATACCACAATTTGTTCAGCCATTCCCCAATTGATGGGCATCCCCTCGTTTTCCAATTTTTGGCCACCACAAAGAGCGCAGCTATGAATATTTTTGTACGAGTCTTTTTGTCCCTTATCTCTTTGGGGTACAGACCCAGCAGTGCTATGGCTGGATCAAAGGGTAGACATTCTTTTATCACCCTTTGTGCATAGTTCCAAATTGCCTTCCAGACTGGCTGGATCAGTTCACAACTCCACCAACAATGAATTAATGTCCCTACTTTGCCACATCCGCTCCAGCATTCATTACTTTCCATAACTGTCCTGTTAGCCAATCTGCTAGGTGTGAGGTGATACCTCAGAGTTGTTTTGATTTGCATCTCTCTGATTATAAGAGATGTGGAGCACTTCTTCATGTGCTTATTAATAGTTTTGATTTCTTTATCTGAAAACTGCCTATCCACGTCCCTTGCCCATTTATCAATTGGGGAATGGCTTGATTTTTTGTACAATTGATTTAGCTCTTCATAAATTTGAGTAATTAAACCTTTGTCAGAGGTTTTTATGAAGATTTTTTCCCAATTTGTTGTTTTCCTTCTGATTTTAGTTACATTGGTTTTGTTTGTACAAAAGCCTTTTAATTTGATGTAGTCGAAATTATTTATTTTACATTTTGTGATTCTTTCTATGTCTTGCTTGTTTTTAAAGTCTTTCCCTTCCCAAAGGTCTGACATGTATACTATTCTGTGTTTACCCAATTTACTTATGGTTTCCTTCTTTATGTTTATGTCTTTCACCCATTTTGAATTTATCTTGGTGTAGGGTGTCAGGTGTTGATCTATTCCTAGTCTCTCCCACACTGTCTTCCAATTTTCCCAGCAGTTCTTATCAAATAGTGAATTTTTGTCCCAAGACCTGGGATCTTTGGGTTTATCGTATACTATCTGGCTGAGGTCACTTGCCCCCAGTCTATTCCACTGATCCTCCTTTCTGTCTCTTAGCCAGTACCAAATTGTTTTGATGACTGCTGCTTTGTAATATAGTTTGAGGTCTGGGACTGCTAGGCCCCCCTCATTAGTGGTTTTTTTTCATTATTTCCCTGGATATCCTTGATCTTTTGTTATTCCAAATGAACTTTGTTATGGTTTTTTCCAAATCAGTAAAGAAATTTTTTGGGAGTTCCATGGGTATGGCACTAAATAGATAAATAAGTTTGGGCAGGATGGTCATTTTTATTATATTGGCTCGTCCTACCCATGAGCAGTTAATGTTTTTCCAATTGTTCAAGTCTAGTTTTAGTTGTGTGGCGAGTGTTTTGTAGTTGTGTTCATATAGTTCCTGTGTTTGTCTCCGGAGATAGATTCCTAGGTATTTTATTTTGTCTAAGGTGATTTTGAATGGGATTTCTCTTTCTAGTTTTTGCTGCTGAGCTGTGTTGGAGATATATAGAAAAGCTGATGACTTATGTGGGTTTATTTTGTATCCTGCAACTTTGCTAAAGTTGTTGATTATTTCAATTAGCTTTTTGGTTGAATATCTAGGATTCTTTAAGTAGACCATCATGTCATCTGCAAAGAGTGATAACTTGGTCTCCTCCTTGCCTATTTTGATGCCTTCAATTTCTTTTTCTTCTCTAATTGCTACTGCTAGTGTTTCTAGTACGATGTCAAATAATAGAGGTTATAATGGGCATCCTTGTTTCACTCCTGATCTTATTGGGAATGCATCTAGTTTATCCCCATTGCAAATGAGATTAGCTGATGGTTTTAGATATATACTGTTTATCATTTTTAGGAATGACCCTTCTAATCCTATGCTTTCTAGTTTTTTTAATAGGAATGGGTGTTATATTTTATCAAAGGATTTTTCTGCATCTATTGAGATAATCCTGTGGTTCTTGTTGGTTTGCTTGTTGATGTGGTCAATTATGTGGATGGTTTTCCTAATATTGAACCAGCCCTGCATCCCTGCTATAAATCCTACTTGATCATGGTGGATGACCCTTCTGATCACTTGTTGAAGTCTTTTTGCTAGTATCCTATTTAAGATTTTTGCATCTATATTCATTAGGGAGATTGGTCTATAATTTTCTTTCTCTGTTTTTGGCCTGCCTGGCTTTGGGATCAGTACAATATATGTGTCCTAAAAGGAATTTGGTAGAACTCCCTCTTTGCTTATTATGTCAAGTAGTTTGTATAGTATTGGGGTTAGCTGTTCTTTGAATGTTTGATAGAATTCATTGGTGAATCCATCAGGCCCTGGGGATTTTTTCTTGGGAAGTTCTTTGATGGCCTGTTGGATTTCTTTTTCTGATATGGGATTATCTATTTCTTCTTCTGTTAGTCTAGGCAATTTGTTTTTTGTAAATATTCATCCATATCACCTAGGTTGGTATATTTATTGCCATATAGTTGGGCAAAGTAGTTTTTAATGATTGCCTTAATTTCCTCTTCATTGTAGGTGAGGTCCCCCTTTTCATCCTTGATGCTGTTAATTTGCCTTTCTTCTTTCCTTTTTTTAATTAGATTGACCAGTATTTTGTCTATTTTGTCTGTTTTTTTTTCAAAGTATCAGCTTCTAGTCTTGTTTATTAGTGCAATAGTTCTATCACTTTTGATTTTATTAATTTCTCCCTTTATTTTTTAGGATCTCTAGCTTGGTTTTCTTCTGGGGGTTTTTAATTTGTTTGTTCTCAAATTTTTCGATTTTAATTTCCAATTCATTGATCTCTGCCCTCCCTAATTTGTTAATATATGCACTCATGGATATGAATTTTCCTCTAAGTACTGCTTTGGCTGCATCCCATAAGGTTTGAAAGGATGTCTCACCATTGTTATTTTCCTCAATGAAATTATTAATTGTTTCTATGATTTCTTCTCTAACTGATTTTGGAGTATCATATTATTTAATTTCCAATTAATTTTTGATTTGGCTCTCCATGTACCCTTTCCGATCAATATTTTTATTGCTTTATTATCTGAAAAGGTTGCATATTTTATTTCTGCTTTTCTGCATTTGAGTGCCATGTTTCTGTGACCTAGTGTATGATCTATTTTTGTGGATGTGCCATGTGGTGCTGAAAAGAAGGTGCATTCCTTTTTGTCCCTATTTATTTTTCTCCATATGTCTATTAACTCTAATTTTTGTAAGATTTCATTCACCTCTTTTACCTCTTTCTTATTTGTTTTTTGGTTTGATTTATCTAAATTTGAGAGTGGTTGGTTCAAGTCTCCCACTAATATGGTTTTAATGTCTATTTCCTCCTTCCAATCTCCTAGTTTCTCCATTAGAAATTTGGATGCTATACCATTTGGTGCATACATGTTGATTAGTGATATTTCCTCAATATCTATACTCTCTTTTAACAGAATATAATTACCTTCCCTATCCCTTTTGATCAGGTCTATTTGTGCTTTGACTTTGTCAGATATCATGATTGAAACTCTTGCCTTCTTTCTATCAGTTGATGCCCAAAAGGTCTTACTCCATCCTTTAATTCTAACCTTGTGAGTATCAACCGGCCTCATATGTGTTTCTTGAAGACAACATATGGTAGGGTTTGGGGTTCTAATCCAATCTGCTATTTGTCTATGTTTTATGGGTGAGTTCATCCAATTCATGTTCAAAGTTATGATTGTCACTTGTGGATTCCCTGGCATTTTGATATCTTACCCTAGTTCTGACCTTTCTTCTTTACCTATATCCTTTTGAACCAGTGATTTACTTTAAGTCAATCCCCCTTGTCCCCTCCCTTGGTATGCTTCCCTTTCTAGCCCCTCCATTTTTATGCTCCCTTCCCCTCCCCCCTCTCCTTCCCTCTCTTTTGATACTCCATCCCTCCTCCCTCTCCTTAATTTTCCTTTTTCTCTGTTGGATAAGATAGAATTCAGGATCCCAATGGATCTATATGTTCTTCCCTCTCAGAGTTGATTTCACTTAGAGAAAGGTTTAAGTAATACCACTTCACACTCTCTTCCTCTCCTTCTCATATGAGAGATCTTCCCCTCCCCTTCCCATATGTATCTTGGCATGGGAAAGATTATTCTATTTAGTCCCCCCCCATATCTTGAAGGAAATCTTAGTATTGCCGATGCTTTCCCCCTCCCTTTTCCTTTCTTTGTCCCCCCCTTTCACCAAATCTTCTTGATGCCCCAATCTTTCCCTATGCATGATTCTTCTAACTACTCTTATGGTGCATACAATTTTTGAGAGTTACACAGTATATTTTCCCCACATATAAATATATATAATTTGGTGTAAATGTAGTAGTCCCTCCATTCTTCCAAAGGTGATTTTTATGCTCTTTTGAGGTAGTCTATTTCGTTAGGTGCTGGGGAGAGGAAGCGATTCGCATCTAGATTGCAGCCATGTTAACCTGGAAGTCTGGATAGCCTTTTTCTTCATGAGACCCTTGGATCCTTGCATTGCTGATAACAAGCCTTCACAGTAGGGCATCACATTTTATTGTAGTTACTGTGTACAATATTCTCCTATTTCTGCTCACTTCATATGTCTTTCAAGGTTTTTTGTGATTATCTTGTTCATCCTTTCTTATAACACAAGAGTTTTCATTACAATCATATACCACAACTTATTCAGATGTTCCTCAATTGATGGACAACTATTCAAGTTTTGAGTTCTTTGCTAACACAAAAAGAGCTTCTATACATGTTTTGGTACAAGTAGATCTTTTTCCCTTATCTTTGATCTCTTTCAGATACAGACCTAGTAGTGGTATTGGTGAGTTAAAGGATATGCTCAGTTTGGGACATGGTTATGTAATGGTTAGAATGGGTTTGACTAAATTAAAATTTATATATATATGTATGGATATATAATTTATAGAAATTAAACCTTAAGTCTATTAATAACTCTACTAGCTTTATTGTAATAAGATAAAGATAATAAAAGAAGGAAATATGGAAAGGAGGTACAGAATTATATAGCCTAACAACCATAACCCTAACAACTCTGAATCTCAGCCTCAGAAACAACCTCTCTCCTCCACTTCCTGCCAGGTCTCACCTTATATGCTATTCCCTTTATCCATTAGCTCTCCTACATCACACCCCTCCAACCAATCACAATTCCTCAATAAGCCTGGCACCACTCCTGGGTGGGGGGGTGGGGGGTGTGATGCCTATGGAGTAAATTCCCTGGTTGCTGATTAACCTAAATTCAAAACAAATGGAAGGGAAGTCTAAATCTGTGATTGATCAAATCAAAATATAAATTCCCTTCTAACAGTTCAAATTGCTTTCCAAAATGGTTGTTTGAATTCACAGTTCCATTAAGAGTTCACCAGTCTTATTATAGTCCCTCCAGTATTTGTCATTTTACTTCTTTGTCAAATTAGCCAGGCTGATAGGTATGAGGTAATGCTTCAGAGTTATTCTAATGTGAATTTTCCTAATTAATAAAGATTTAGGATATTTTGTATATTACTAAATAATTTTAATTTCTTCATCTAAGAATTGACTGTTCATATGCTTTGACCCTTTCTTGGTTGGGGAACGTTTGTGTTCTTATAAACTTGATTCAGTTCTATATATATTTGAGAAATGAGGCTTTTGTCAAAGACATTTGCTATAGTTTTATTTTGGGTTTTTTTCCCAGCCTCTTGTTTCTCCTCTAATCTTCATCCTATTGGTTTTGTATATGCAAAACTTTTTTTTAATTTAATGTAGTCAAAGTTATCTATATTACATCTCATTAATGTTCTCTATATCTTGTTTTGATGTAAATTCTTCTCTTATTCATAGATTTGTAAATTATTTGTGCTGCCTTAATTTGTTTATGTTATCACCTATTGTTTCTAAATCATGTATGCATTTTAATTTTTTCCTGGTATATGGAGTGAGGTGTTGGTCTGTGTGTTGTTTCTTCAATACTATTTCTTAGTTTTCCCAAAAGCATTTGTCAAATAGTTAACTCTTCTTCTCAAAACTTGGGCCTTTGGATTTATCAAACACTGGATTACTATGGTCATTTACTTTTTGTGTTGAGTGCCTAAACTGTTTCTTTTTATCCTCTACTCAATTTCTTAATATCAGATTGTTTTGATGGCTGCAATTTTATAATACAGTTTGGGATCTGGTATAGCTAAGCCACTGTCTTCCATATTTTTTCATTAATTCCCTTGATGTTCTTTTTCTTCTTCCATATTTTTTTATTTTTTCTAGCTCTATGAAATAATGTTGGATAGTTTTATTGCTATGGAATTGAATAAGTTAATTAATTTAGGAAGAACTATCATTTATTTATTGACTCAGTCTACCCATGAACAATTAATATTTTTTCTAATTTTTTATATCTCACTTGCTAGCATTTTACTAAAATTTCATACATCATTAGGGAGATTTTATTATTCAAAGGGGAGATTAGCAAAGCTTAACTTTAACATAAAGCTAAAAGTCCAGAAGTAGTCTAGGAAAAAATGAGTAAATAATAATAAAAAGTAACCTCACTATATCACAGCGATATGGTGATAGGGAAAGTCAAGGCACAAACACAGAAGACAATTAAAACTGAAGAACAATTATAATGTTGTAATGGAATACTGTTGTGCCCTAAGAAATGACAAATAGGATGATCACAAAAACCCTCTAAAGAATTATATGAAGTGATACAAAGTGAAATTAATAGATCCCAGGAGAACAGTGTACACAGTAACAATAATAATGTAAAATGATCTACTGTAAATGACCTGTTATCAACAAGGCAAATGTTCAGGACAATTCCAAGAGATTAAACACAGAAAAAGTATATCCACAATCATAGAAAGAAAAATAAGAGACTGAATATAAATTGAAATATACCAATCTTTACTTTATTTCTTCCACAAATTTTTCTCTTGTGAAAGCATTATGTGTCTTCTTTACAACATGACAAACGTGGAAATATATATTTTATGTTAATATATATAATTTATATTACCTACCTTTTTGGAGAGGAGAGAAGGATGGAGGAGAAAAAAAAATACGGACTGCAAAGTTTAAATGTGAAAAAATGAATTTTGAAAAACCATAATGATATAATAAAAAACAAAAATGTATCATAGAGTGAAAAAAAATAAATTAAACATCTCCAATTAAATAAATTAGAATTAGAAAATCCTGATTATTAAAGTAAACAATTAAAACTAAAGAAAACCTTTGAACTACTAAGTAAAACTAAGTCCATAATTGGTTCCACTTTAGCTCATTGCCTCTCAGCTCATTTCATCTCTCTTAGCTTAAATTTTCTCATCTGAAAAATGAAGGATTTTATTTTAGGATCTTGAAGTTTTACTAGAATTATGCAATTCAAAATATGGAAAATACTTTCAAAAACATAATAAAAGGGCCCTGCATGAACAAATCTCAATATTATTTTAGAAATGCTAGCCATGGGGGCAGCTGGGTAGCTTAGTGGATTGAGAACCAGGCCTAGAGATGGGAGGTCCTAGGTTCAAATCTAGCCTCAGACACTTCCCAGCTGTGTGACCCTGGGCAAGTCACTTGACCCCCATTGCCTAGCCCTTACCACTCTTTTGCCTTGGAGCCAATACACAGTATTAACTCTAACACAGAAGGTGAGGGTTTAAAAAAAGAAAGAAAGAAAGAAATGCTAGCCATAGTAATAAAAAAAAGAGAAAAAACTTGGAATAATTAGAATTGGCAATAAGGAAACAAAATTATCACTCTTTGCAGTTGATAAGATGGTATATTTAGAGAATTCTTGAGAATCATCTAAGCAGCTAATTGAAATAACAATTCCAGCAACAAGAATAGGAAAGCAGGCTAGATAGTTGAGAATCTACCTGCCAAGACAAACTCCAAAATGTTATGAACATAGGTACAAAACACTTTTCATACAAATAAGTCAAATATAAACAACTGGAGAAATATTAATTGCTTATGAATAAGCCAGACCAATATAAGAAAATTAACCATTATACCATTTTTTTTTACTTATTGAGTGTCATAGCAACCAAATTACCAAAAAATTATTTGCTAGAACTAGAAGTGATAATAATAAAATGCATTTGGAAGAAATCATCAAGAATATCAATAAACATATGAAGTAAAGTGATTTAGCAACAGAGTTGTGAGTGAATCCAGCCATTTTGTATAGTAATTTCAAACTATGCCCAAAGGGAATACTTATTCACCCAGTAATACAACTACTAAGTCTGTACTCCAAAGAGATTTAAAAAAGGAATATGTACAAAAATATTCATAGAAGTTCTTTTTGAGGTGACATAGATTTGGAAATTGAGGAGATTTCTATTATCTGGGGAAATTTGGTATAAAAAGTCACGGTAAAATAAAATTAAGCTATAAAAAATGATAAGCAAGAAAATCTCGGAAGATTTACATGAACTGATTCAAAGTGAAGACAATTCTGAAAAATGTTGTACATTTCCAGAGAAAGACCTAATGGAATATGAATGCATATTGAAACATATGTATATGTCTGTATTATGTGTGTATTAATGGGGGGAGTTGGTTTTGTTTTCTTTTGTAATATATCCAATAAGGAAATTTTTTTATGACTGCTGTAATAGTTAAAAGAATTGTAGGGATTGAAGAGGTACAAGGGGTGAGGCTGGTTTTGTAACAGGGAATGGAGGAGTTGAATAGACAGAGGGAATGTGGATACTGATGAGGTAAAAAGAGAGATACACCCTGCTGAGAGGCTATCTTTGAAAAATGGGGTTGCCCAGAAATGGGCAAACTATGATAGCCTGAGGGTATGTCTTCTCTATTGATTGATATTGAAGATAACTCAAAGCAGGTAAGAACAGACCCTCCTGAAGGACTAGCCTCCCCCCAATGAGGTTGCCCAGCAGGGGTTTGATATGGATCATTTATGTCTGAATGTCTGTCCTTAGGTTCTGCTCCCTCTATGTCCCCCTGAAATGATAGTCCTCTCATCTGACTGTGGGTTATTTAGGTCAAGATTCTTAACACCTATGACTAAATCATTCTTCCTCAATGAATTATAAATGGATTTAAATGTCCCTACGTGAAACAGGAATTGTCTTCTTCAACAAAAATATTATTGTGGTTATATATAGTTAGCATGAATGTATTTAATGTAACAAAAGCATAATTAAATAATATAATCAATCCTGACCAATCCCTCAAATTCTTTACACTATGGCATAAAGGAAAATAAAATAATTTCAAAGAAGCTATTTAAAAAAAAGTATTGAGATAAAAACGATTATGAGTGGAAAGTAGGGATTGGGCATACTTTATTGCTGAGATGATAATTAAGTTGGGCTTTAAAGGAAGGTAGAAACTTCAAATGAAAGAAGTTGGAATTAAAGAGATCATTTAGTAATGGATAAAACACCAAAAGAATGAAGACAGGAAAGGGCAAAGCAAGAGGACACAAAGTAGTTCCATTTAATTGGAAAGATAGATTAAGAGGAATAATGAGTTGAGGCTTGAAATATATTTTAGACCTAATTGTAGAAGGTCAGGAATTTATATTTTGTATAGTAGGAAATGGAGAAAATATATTACTGAAAATAGGAGTGACATAATGTAACATTTTAGGATGATTACTAGTTTTAATTAAGATGAAACTTCAGTTTCATAACTACTATGAATAAGATATGGAAATGAGTTATAAAGATTGCTGGAAAAAGATGTTAGGAGTCGCTTACAGTTGACTAAAAGAGAAAAGATAAAGGGCTTGAACTGAGGTAGTGGTGGAGGGATAGAAAAATAGATGAAAGATGAGAAAAATGTTGCTGTAGTATGAAATGACTACATTTGAAAGATAAGGTAGAATGAATACCTTATCACTTTCTGATTATGACAATGAAGATCAGGAATATCATTTTGACATCAGGATAAAAAAAGATCTTAGCAGGTTTTTTTCAGTAGAAACACTATTTAATTTGAGTGTGTGGAATTTGAAGTACCAGAGTCCTTCAGGTGAAAGTGTATAGGAGGAATTTTTCAGAGAAATGTGGTAAAAGGTTTGAATGGAATCTAGGGACATGTATTTATATATAAGTATGTAAATATCATAGGTATGTATAAATGTATTTGAGAATTAAATACATGGATTTAATTGAAACTGTAAGAACTGATGCTATTACAAGTGAAAGGATATAGAGATCAAAGAGAAAAGTGCCAAATACAAAAGACCTCATGTAATTCTCATTTAAAGAAGAGAAAGAAGATGATAAGTTCTAACCCCCAGTAGTAAGAGTAGGCTCCAGTAAAATCACAGCCACAGTTTAGAAGAAGTCAGACACGTAGCTTCCCCACCCCACCATGAGAACTTAGTTCAATTCTTCCCCAAATACTAAATGTCCTGCCAAGAAATCACTGGTGCAAGAATTCTATGAGAAACTTAGCCAAGTCGTTACACACTGACATATTGAATTATCACCTATAGAAAATTCTATTTAGAACCACTGAGTTAATCTAAATCCACTGTCTCTATATTGTAAATCATTACTAACCATTGTCTCTGCAAGAAGCTTACCTAATCCCTTAGCCATTTCCCCTATAAAGTATGTACCCCAAATCATTAAGCTTTGTCGCTGATCAGCAAGAGTATTCTGCATGTCTCTCTGTGGGTTTGACCCTCCTGTAATCTCAGAATCATTTCCCTCATCCTGGTTCATGTAATATGTAGATCTGGTCTTTACAATAAGTCAGAAAAAAGATTCAAAAAGAACAACAGAAAAGGCAAATATAACCTATACACAATGTGAGAGATACAAGGGAAGAGAAAAATTTAAGGAGTTTGTTAAATAGTGTCAGACAATTCAGATAGATGAAGTGTTGCAATAGGAAAAAGAAAACACAAAAATTATCAATAAAGAAGGTAATCAATACTTCTGTAGAGTGGTGAGTATAGAAGCCAGAAAAAAGAGTTTCAAGGATTGGATAGCTAGTGATTAGAGAAGAAGGGTAGGTGAAACACTCTAAAACATTGGCAGTAATTAGTAGAAACAAACCTAACTTCTTTAGAAAGTAAAAGGATCAAAGTTCTCTCAGTCTCTGTCTGTCTGTCTGTCTGCTATGTTTGTGTGTCTCCAGGATCAGAAGAAATAGAAGAACTTGTTTTTGGAGAGTAAGAGAAGGAACCAATAGAGATGCAGAGATTAAAGTTGCATGAGAACACTTTGTGCACTATTTTATTGTAAGTTATTGATATTATTATAAATATTTAGGTAAGGTCATCTTAATAGGAATACCCCTTATAAAGGATATGAAGGAAATAGGATGAATAGGATCAAAATTAAGGAGGAAGGGTTAGACTTGAAAATGAAAAGGGCTATCTCTTCCTCTCAGACAAGAGAGAAGAAGAGTATGAGTAAAGGTTTTGACAAGTAGAATAAAGAAGTTAAAGGAGATCATGGAACATCAATTCATCTCAGTAAAGTAGGAGATGAAACCAGGTGAGGGTAAAGTTAAAGGTGAAGAGAAGTTTTGGAACTAATACCACAGAGAATATGAGTCAATAAATGATCAAGGAAAGGAATGTGATGTTGAATTGACACCCTAATTATCTTTAAAAAGGACATATCTATCATAGACTCAATCAATCAACATTCTCTTGATTTCTTTTTTGGATCACCCAGCTGCTCAGGAATAAGACCAAAAGAGGAGGATAATAATAGTGGCCCTTAGATAAAGGTGATGCCTCAATCTATTCCTCAAACTCTTGTGGCACAAAATGCTCAAATTTAGCCAAGATATAACTATACTTTCTGAGCACTGGGACTCAAGACAATAACAGTAGAGTATTTCTTAGGAGATGGTAGCAAAAAAATCTAATGAAATCCAAAATATAAAGAAGCTAGATAATGTCTTCAGAAAAATAAGATAGCATATTATACTATAAGAGTGTATTTAAGTACTATGATAATCTGAATTGTCAGATAAAAAATTCCTTAACAAAGGAAGTTTTCTATATAGTTTCCTATTCTGATGAAACCACAGGTTTTTCCTTACCCAAAAAGAAAAAAGTTCAAATCTAAGTTTGGGGAGCAGAAGGGAAAACGGGAGCAAGACTGACCTGATTCCCAAGCTAATATCTCATGAAATAATTTTAATGTTATCTTATATATACACCTTTATCTTTTCCATAAAATTTAGCACAACACTCTGAATTTAGCACATGATCAATAAATCTTTCTTGAAGGAATAAATCCATGTATGAATAATAAGAATTATATATGTTAGAAAAAAATTAAACTACAGAAAACAATTTTTTTATTTTGATTAAAATTTTAATTATGAAGTTTTTTGAGAAACTAAAGTTTTTCGTCTGCAGTAAAATGTCTAATATTTTCCATTAGAATTTTTATTATTTTTTCTCAAACTTAAATTTCCATATTATAATTTCAATGATATATAAAAATCGGATTTTTTTAAATTGGGAATTTAAAAAGTGAGAAAAATCTAGGGACACATTATATTTGTAATAGAATTACTTTTTGAAAGTAAAGCACAAACTCCAAATTTGGGATTGCATGCTGGGAGAAAATAGGTAGTGCTGCACATATCATGCTTCAAAGATTTTTTCTATTATAGAAAGCTGTGGGAACATAACACCTTCAAACTTGATTGTCTCCATGTATCTCAGGTAGACATAGAAAGTGTAACTGCCAATGAGTTGTCCTCAGTTAAGTAAAATTGATGAGAAGTTTACTAACCAAAAAAGCATGCTACTTTTATTATTTGGAATCTCAGCAGCTTTTTTAGTATTTTATTTGTCTTCATAAGTGTATTGATTACAGAGAGACACAACAAAAGTATTCAAGCTGAGGTAGGTTGGTGATTTGGTGGATAGAGGGCCAAGTGTGGAGAGTGAAGGTTTTGGATTCAAATTTGGCTTCAGACACTTCCTTAGCTGTGTTACTCTGGGCAGGTCACTTAACCCCAGTAATGTAGCCCTTCCCAGACTTTTGCATTGGAACCAATACTTTGGATTTAAGGTAAGGAATTACAGGAAGAAAAAAATAGTATTCTGGCAAACTGGGTTGTGGGGTTTTGTTTCTTTGTTTGTTTGTTTTGGGACAGGAAAACAAATACAACAAAGAAAAATAAAAAACAAAGCTACTTATGTGAAACTCTTTTCCACTTTGACAGTGATGATGACATTGAGAAAGTAGTTAAATGGTACTAAGAATCATTGTTGTTTGAACATCAACAATCTTTAGCTAATCTTTGGGGTAATCAAAATATGAGCAAAATATGTCCACTAAATAAGTGGACACATTCAAAATTTATCATTTTTTTCTATAAATGAAACTATGAGGAAAAAAAGGGAGCTGTCATTATATCTAAGGCTAGGTTATATATACTCCTTAGAGAGAAGCAAAGAAAGGAATTAGAAGAGTGGGCTTAGTAAGACTTAGAGAAGTTAAAGAAAAAAAGGAAAAAATTATTTCATTAGAAATTTAATTATCATTTATTGAAGTACTAATCATAAGTGTCTGATAAAATTAAATAATGCAGAATAATCACATGAAATGAAAATAATTTCCTGTTATTGACCAGCAGCATCAGTTGCTAAAGACAAAGTAGTAGAGAATAGAGGAAGGATCTGATAAAAATCCTTCCAGGAGGCAGCTGGGTGGCTCAGTCAGACCTAGAGACAGGAGGTTCTAGGTTCAAATGTGGCCTCAGTCACTTCTTAGCTCTATGACTTTGGGCAAGTCACTTAACCCTCATTGCCTAGCCCTTACTACTCTTCTGCCTTGGAACCAATAAATAGTATTGATTCTAAGGTGGAAGGTAAGGGTTAAAAAAACCTTCAAAATTAAATCAATATACATGGTAACTTTTATGAAAAAGTGGGTAATGGTAAGGATATGGAGAGAAGTATGAGAAAGTATGGTTTAAGAGAAACAACAAAGTCCGAAGAATTAAATTTTAAAGAAGTCTTATCAGTATACCATCATTATTTTATTTTTTTAAAGAAAGAAATAAAATGAATTTATGGGTACTAGAAATGGAGAGCATAAAATAATATCACAAAGAATGGAGTTTAGCAAACACCTGACTTACTTGATAAGAAGAAAAGACTGAAAGGAACAAGGCAGTTTATAATGTAAACACATCTGGAAAATACTATAAAGAATGATGATGGGCAATTATGAGTAGCAGTTTCTCATATAACAGAAAAAAAAGCAGTGAAGGGAAAAACCAGTTTAATGAAGGCTTGGCAAGAAAAACGACTAAGTTATTCCAAGGGAATTTGAGGAGAAAAAAGGAACAATTATAAAGAGAAGGAAAAAAATGGAAAGTTCACAGAAAACTATTTCAAAAAGCTATTTTCTTCATCATATCCATTTATATTCCACCTCAGACTTGGAGTCTTCCCCTGAATTGTTCAGCCTTGATAGGCAATAGTTGACCTTACTTTGCCTGGAATCAGGTCTCTGTGTCAGTCCTTAGACATCTCAATACCATGACTTAAGGAATATCTTTTGGATTTGTCTTCCTTCATTAAAATTAAAGATCCTGATTTCTTAGATTAATTCAGTACCTAGAATGTTATTAGGCATTTAATTAATGTTATGGCTGTTTGTCTAATTATGTACTTATCTGTATGTCTATCTAGATCTATCACCTACCTTTCTATCTATCTATCTATCTATCTATCTATCTATCTATCTATCTATCTATCTATCTATCTAACTAGAATAGTGAAAGTACTACACTTGGACTTTGATATAAGTTTCCAGAGGATTTATTAATGGCACGAGTGAAAAGGGGACCAGGGGATAGGTCATTTTGACCAAATTCATGCTGCTATGGGATTCATGCTGGAAGTTATACAATTGTGAAAGTAACTAAACACTAACTATTAAAAGGAAAAGTTACCTAATAAGTGGAAATATGTCAGATTCTTAAAACTGACAAAAAGTGACTAAGAGAATATAAATACAGAACACCTTTTTTTAATTTTTAAGGTTTTTTTCTAGATTGCATATTGATACAATATTGAATAATCATTTTCTGACATTTTGTGACCAATGTTCTCTCCCTTCTTCCTGTTCATTTCCCTCCCCAGAAGGCAGATAATATGATATAGGTTGTACATGTGTTATCATACAAATGTGTTACTATATATGTGTCACAACACATTTTCATGTTCATCTTGTTATAAAAGAAGACACATGTTGCTTACACTGGAAAAAATTCATGGATGAAATAAAGTGAAGAATAATGTGCTTTAATCTGCCTTCCAACTCCATCAGTTCCTTCTATAGTAGAGGATAGACCTTTTTTTAACATGAATTCCTTAGAGTTGTCCTGTATTCTTGTATCACTTATAATAATTGTCATTTACAGTTGATCTTTGTACATTATTGATGTTACCGTGCACAATGTTCTCATTCTGCTCATTTTATGCTAATTGATTATGAAAAAATCTAGTTTGGTCCAAATTAAAAAAAAAATCTTTCAGGTGCTTTTAACATAAGATGTCTCCCAACTTACACCAAAATCATGGAGGATTCCTAGGGAAATGGAATTATACAAATAATCTGTTTAATGACCATGTGAACACATGTATTAGATGATGCATAAAACATGGAGCTATACATCTCCTGAAAGTAATCTGCATATGGAAGAGATATAGCATAGACTAGAGATAGAAGATGGTTCTCTGTGTATAGTGAGATCTTCTAGATGATTCTCTTTGTTGAGGATGTTACATAGCATTTATTACAATGTGTGAAGGAAGTCATTTGGGGGACCTTGATCACAATGACAAAGTCCAACCTCTGGCACCTGTTGGGGTCAGTGTGAGAGTCAAAAATCAACATTTGTGACAATGTGGCAGGGTGAGTGTCCCGTAGGTGTCCCTAGAGAAGGGGGAAGGACCAACAGAATGTCACCACACTGGCATTATGTGTGAAAGTGGAGAGATGTTGAAACCCAGGCAGGGTGCCCACTAGAGGCTCTTCACTTTCTCTCTTGATCTATTCTTGAACCTCTGGGCTGAAGTGAGAACAGAGTCTTAAGCAGCCAAATGATCTTTCCTTAAGATAAATATATATATATGTATATATATATGTATATATATATACATATATATATATATTTCTCTCTCTTTCTTCCTCTCTCTCTCTCTCTTTCTTTCTCTTTATTAATAAATACTTACAACTCTGGCCAGACCTCCTTTTATTTATAACAGTGTAAAAATGGAGTTTTTTTTTTATGAAAGATAAAAAAAAAGAAGAAACCAATCTAGGTAGGATTGATGCACTTCTAAGCCAATACAAAGAACTTGAACCTAGTGTGAGACTCAAGGTTGCGATGCTTGACATATGCTAAGACATTGGCCTTCCTTGTATCCACACTATTTGTGAAAATACTTACAGACAAGTACCAAAGTTTGGCTATCATCCTAGCTCCCTCTATCCCTGAAAATGAAGGTAAAATCAGACCAGGGAATGACACTTCCCTATCAAAATAAAATTCTAGTTCCTTTTCTTCTTATAGTATGGCAACTTCCTGTAGTCTTGACTGAAAATGGGTAAGTGAAATATTACTGCATTCTGTCCTACAGACTTGTGGGATCAAAATTACTTTAAATTGGACCTATATAAGGGCATATTATGTATTTATTCTTGCTTACTCAACATTTTATATACATAGATTTTGGTATTTTTATTCTGATTTTGAATTTTTTTCTTTCTCCCAAAAGTTTAACTTTCTTCCATTTTTTCCTTATGTTTCAGGTTTTGTTTTTCTCTTCTTTTTAATAATTGACTCATACACCCCATAACTCAAACATTGCATCTTGAGATGAACTGGATGTTTTTTAACACCCACTTCATGGGAGATTATATATTAATAAAAATCCAAGATTTTGAAATTTTTGTTCGAGAAAGATCTTCAAGGAAGAAGCTTGCTAACTCCTAAATCCAGAGAATGAACTGTTGTAAAAAGACGCCAGAAAACCTACACTCTTTGGAGAAGGCACCATGAAGATGCCTCCACAAACCACAAACTGCATCAGAAGATCCAGAGTGAACTTTGGGATGTGGTGATTTGAACTGTGTGGGGTCTAAATGCATTTTTTGTATATATACTCTTATGACAAAGGGCACTGCCCCCTGACTGGCTTTTTGTCATTGTGCCTAGCAATTATTGGTTTTGTTTTCTTTTCCTCTTATCCTCAAATTATTGTAATTTCAAAGCAGGTATGTTTACAAGACCCATTGGAGGGACTAGTCTTCCTCTGGCCTAGGGAGGGCATGTAAAAATGGAGATTTTCAACCCCAGACTACAATCCCCAGAAGTCCTTGGTGTTTCCCAGAATTCCCTATAATCCCACCTGAGTCTCTATCTGGGCAAGATCACAATTGGTATTTAACTGGCAGTAACGCTCCTCTCTCTCTCTCTCTCTCTCTCTCTCTCTTCTCAGCCATTGAAATGATATAGTAAGTAAGCTAAGTGCAGGGTTTATGAATGGGCTAATCAGCCAAGGGCACAAATATGGTTATTACTTTGTATCCTTGATTTCTAATAATCCTTAATAAACCTCAAAAATATAATATTTTATTACAAGATACGAATTTAATTGTTACAACAACATCAATCCCTAAGATTTTTGTTATGATTAAAATTCTCTACATATTTATAAATTTTAGGTTAACATTAATTGACCACTCAAGACAATCTAAACTAGCCAATTGACTCCCTCCACAATAGGACATGTGGCATAGAGAGAAAGTGAGGCAAAAGAGCAGGTCAAAAGCACCCAAAGCTCTCTCACTAAGGCCTTATATACCATCTGTGATTTCATCCCATGTCCCCCTCATCTACATCCCAATACATCTCTGATTAATAAATAGCCATTGAAGAGGTAGACTTAAAGACCAGAATTCTTTCCTCATTACTTAATCACAAAAAGAGATGGATCTTTGTCCATAGAATGAGGATGCCAACACATCCTTTCCTCCCCACCACCCTTCACTGAGTCAGACTACCATGACTGTAGAGCATACTCTTAGTCAGGGTTCTCCATGACTTCTGACCCTGCCTTTAATCCTGTTATCATTTTAAGATCTAAACAAAAAAGGGGGGGTCTCAATCCTGTTTTTGTTTTATAGCTTGGGAGAGAAACTATTTCATCCTGAACTTAAAATCAAACTGTTCTTGGTGCAGGATGGGGGGTGGGGATAAAGGGGAAAAATATCTCACAATTTAAATTTATACATTGTAGAGCTTACTGTAATCAGTCAAAGGAATTTGACCTGACTAGCCACACAGAAAAGATGAAGTAAGTAAAGGAATGTCTAAAACCCAGATTTCAACTTGAATTTGGATGAGTACGCTAAAGCTTGTCCATCTTACATAATGATTGGACAATATAGATGGACAATGATCTGGGCACAGTGTTGAAAAGGAGGAGAGTGGGCTGATTTGCTTTCAGAAAATTGCAACATTCTCTTTATTAATCCTAGGCTTCACATGAAAGAAGAGCCCTTGAGATAGAGGACTTTTTAATACTAATATTTTTCCAGTGTCATTAGCTATTAATGAGATATAAAAAGCCCTATACTTGAAGAATTAGGATGAATTATAACGGAAAATATAATGTAGAAGGGCATGTTATTTTTGAATAGCCCATATTTTATGACAAATGAAGAAACTCTAAGGAAGAGGAAAAGAAGAAAATAATATCATCAAGTATGATGTGAAGAGAAGGTGAGCTAGCCAGGCAGTGAGAGAGGATGGGTGGAGAGCTAAAATGTTCCACTGGCACTTAATGTTGGGAGAAAAGAAAGATGAGTTTTCTGTACATTACCGGTCCCCTTAGGGTGACCATTCAGAAGAATATAAACAAGAATCATAGAGGATGAGTAGGGTTTAATCCATATCTTTGGAAAGAAATCCCAAGTCAAGAAAATCAGAGATCTGTTTGAACATTTGAGAATCATAGATAAGCATATGATATATGATAGATGTGTCTAGGTATATCTTATCCCAAAAAATGATATTTGTATATCATTTTAAAGTTTAGATGTTAGTTTTCAAAAATAGCTTTATATATTTAATTTTAATTTAAGATTGACTATTCAATAAAACATTTGCCTTTTAAATAAATTTATATATATAATTTAAATAATTCAAGTACATACAATAATGAAATATATGCTTATGTCAATTATCTATAGATCAATATCCCTATCTATATAGATTTATATAGTCATATATATATACACACAGAGTGAGAGAGATACTGTTGTTCAAAGCTGAGATTAGATTCAAGAGGTGATGATTTCCATACTTAACTTCAAATAGATATAAAGTAAGTTTAGTTTTCCTAGAGTAGTTTAAGTTAAGTCCTGGCTATAATAGACACTAAGGAAATGTATCTCCTTCTCCCTCAAAGCATGTACACCATGAGCATATTTTTATTGTAAGGGAAATCAGAAAGGCCATTTCCCTGGGAACTGCACCCTCTCTATGAAGCCTGTGCTCTTTCTGGGAAAGTCAATATGCTTTGGGTATTGGCTGAGAGGACCTTTCAGGTCAAATGCATTTTGAGAGTCTGATGTAAGTTTCCTTCTGTAGTCAATAGCAGTAAAGGGCACATATTCTGTGCAATGAGCAATAGAATAACTCATATTACTGTTAACCTTGGGGCAGACAAAAAGATTCTTTTCTTTTTTGCTCTGGAGAAGTATTCTAGGCACGTATGTGTAAATAATTTTATGGTCAAAAAGATTATATATATATATATATGTGCGCATACATGCATTCATATTTATATTACACATGGAGAGAGTAAGAGAAAAAGAAAGACAGACACAAAGACACCTGGATCACTAGCTTTGTAGAATGTAATTCTCATTGAAAACTGTCTCGAACATTCAGAGAGATTTGAGATCCCTCCTCTTTACTCACAGAAGGTACACAGTTCCCAGTAGCACTCATGAGTATTGATTATTATGACTGCTGTTTCTAAATGGAGGTAAACCAGTTTATGAATTTGGAAGAAATGTCGCATGCCTGCCTGGACTAAGAGGTCCATGAAGGGCCTCATTTCTCTATGGTAAGCACTTAAAAAAGCAATTGTGCTGTCTGAATTTAAAAGAGGACCCTCAGAGCTCCCCTTGAGCACATGCACCTGTGCTCCTATTAACACATGAACGCAGAAGTGATGATTCTCAACAAGAACTTAAGAAGTATAGTCACCTTTCAATTGAATTCAGAATCAACAGGAATTTAGCAAGCCCCTTATATGTGCCAAGGCACTATGCTAGATGCTGAGGGTATAAAGACAAGACAAATGATCTGCAGTTCAAAAGATCTTACATTATAGTAGGGCTGGAGTTCTTCACCTATATTATGACTAAAATTCTCTGGAGACTGTATCTTAATTTATAATCATTTATTAAATAATGAAAAGCAGACTAGAGAAAGAGAAGGTACCAGTCCTATGTGGCCAGCCATTTCTTTTCCTTTGAGAGCCAACCTGACCCCATATCCTTTCACTCAGGATACAGAGGAAACCCCCCCTACTTCCTCCCCGTTCTCTAATGTATTCTCTTCTCTTATGTACCTTTCCTAAGCCTCTATTATTGGAGCACTTCAACCTCACTCTGGATAAGAAACAGGTTATTTGGACACTGGGAACCACAGCACCTTTAAATTGGTTGCCTGGTGGGCATGTCCACTTTCCTTTGCTATGCTATTTAAAGAAGCTTGTTTATAGATTAAACAAAAGCTTTGCCTTTGCCCTTACTCAGCAAGAGGGTGGAGGGAGAAGCACTTGCAGCTTCAAATTTAAGATTAATCTTTTTTCCCCTTTAAAACCCACAGGTTGTCTTGGGGTACCACAAAAAGGGCTACAGCCTAATGTTAAATTTCCACTCCTGGGGTCTGTGAATTTGGAAGGGGAAAAATATTTATTTTCACTAAATTCTAATTAAAATTTAGTATTTCCTTCAATTAATTAAAAGTATTATTTTGAGAAGGAGCCTATAGGCTTCACCACAGTACCAAAACATACACACACACACACACACACACACACACACACACACACACACACACACACGTTAAAAACTCCTGTGCTAGGGGATAAAACAAAGGAACAGACCAATAAATACAAAACATACACATTCATTGTAAAATAATTTCCTAGTTAGAAAAACTATTTAATAATTGGATTTAGGGAAAAACCTCAAATAGAAGATGGAACCTGAGCTAAGTCACTCAATTCCTTTACTCCCAATATTATAAAACAAAGTGCAAAAGATCTGGGAAATTATGCTTGTATACATTTGTCTTTAAGCCTGATCGAATATTAGAATAAGTTACTTTGTTAGTATTTCTCCATTCAGGAAGTGCTGGGTAGAAAATAGCCTGCAATGATCATTTAGTACTTCACAATGTGATTTCATCACATTATCTTTCTATTTTAAGAGATCACAGAACACTATAAGTAAATACTGCCATATGGTTCTATGGTCAAAATTTTCATAGCATGGTGATAAGGTTGTCTGGACTTGAGAGAGGGAGAATATTACTTGGATGACAATATGTCATTGGGAATCCATCCATTCATCTATCTATCTATCTATCCATCTATCTATCTTTCTGCTGTTGGTCTACCTGTCTGTCTGTCTGTCTGTCTCTCTATCTATCTACCTATCAATCTATCTGTCTGTCTATTTCTATCTCAATCTCTCTATCTATCCATCCATCCATCTATCAACTTATGAATCTGTCTATTGTTCTATCTGTTTGCTTAGCTATTTCTCTCTATCTATCTATCCATCTATCTATCTGTCTATCTAACTACATATCTATGTATCTATTTCCAACATAAGTGTATATATGTGTGTGTGATGAATTGAAGAAGGAACATACACATTCTTCAATTTTCATCACACACACATACACACACATACTTTTCAGTTTTCAGAGATGACTCAGCTTAGCTGTCTTAAACTTTAAGAAACCAAAGTCAACTACACACTATCACACAGCCACAATTGTAATTGTGGAGGATTTTGAGATAATGTATGTATTAAACTTGAGAAGAATCTCAGAAGCCATCATAAAGCATAATATCTATCCTCCTATATTAGAGGGGTGATACTAGTGACCCTGTTATGAAACTCAATTAAAGGGAGCTTATTAACTTCAAAGACATCACATTCTATTTTTGAACAGCTTTAATTTTTAGGGAATAGGTATCTCATGGCTAGCTGACATCTGGCTTTGTATGTCTTTCTTTAGTGTGTTTTTCATTTGTATACAACTCTCTATGACACATTTTGGCGTTTTCTTGAAAAAGATACTGAGGTGGTTTATAATATCTTTCACCAATTCATTTTATAGATGAGGAAATTGAAATAAATGGTGTTGAGTGACTAGCTCATGACATGATCACACAGTGTAAGGTTATGTTGATGGAAATCTCAGATCAGTCAATCTCCTTCCTCTCCTTTCCTTCCTCCCTCTCCTTCTCCCTTCTTCTTTTCCTTCCTCCCTCCTCCCTTCCCCCTTCAATTGGTTCTTCATTTGGTATCACTGGAAATCAGCTTTGAGTGAGTATCTTGATATATCAGACAGATAATTCACTCTTTGATAAGTTCAAACAAGGGGTTTATTTAGGAGAAAGGGGAGAGTTAGGGGAAGTTGATGGGAGAGGTTTGGGTTTCCCTAATCCTAAAATATTCCTAAAATGAAAGATGGCAGAATAGAGTCTAGAATTGGGGAAATGACTAGCAGGCTTGAAGATTTTTAGTCACTTGAGTCTTGTAGGGAGAAAACCAGTGAGAGCAGGATCATTCAATCCTTTCATCTCATAGGCAAGAGACCAAGTTCCTCAGCGTGGCTCTTCCTTTTTCAGTGGTCCTTCCTGGACACCATTCCATTTAGAATGATTGACAGTTCTGTAGGTCTTGCATCTTCAACTCTGTTGCAGGCTTTTTTTCGATTCTCTCATCCACAACAGCAAGTATCTGAGGTCAAATTTGAACTCAGGTCTCCCTCACTCAAGGCCTGAAGTTCTATCCACTGCACCAGCTATATACAATTTATTTTAATTGTTCCTAGTTACCTTTTCTGGTTTGCTAAATTATTTATAATTTGTCCAGAATCACAGAACCTTAACCTTAAAGGATGTCAGAGATATCATCTAATTCAACCTAAATCTGTTCAAGAATTCCTTCTCCAACAATCTTGCACAAGTGTTCACTGAGCTCAGCCTCTCCTTGGGAATCTCCAACAATGTGTGAACACTTGTGCAAGGTAGTTGGGGAGGGAATTCTTGAACAGATGTGATTCTGTGATTATGGATATAATTACACATTCACAAGCAAGAAGGGAAGGCAAAAGCCCAAAGATATAGATCTCTGTAAAGACCAAAAGTGGACATTAAAGTTTATCTATTCCAATTCCATAATTTTACAGACAAGGAATCTGTGACCCAGGGAGATTAAATGGTTCACAAAGTCACATAGATCATGTGTGCATATCCAGTATTTAGATGAAATATTTCTATTGTTTCCTAAAATATTTCAACTGATAAGCTCTGGATAAAATTGTTATGATATGTGTGAATGAGAAAATGTTTCTCTCTATATAAAAATGTAAATACAAAGCTCATTCCCATAATTATGTGGTATCCAATATATGAAACCTTTCTAAGGCAATATCTTTTAGTCATTTTCTGTCATGTTACTGTCAAAAATGATATTTAGAACAAATCACCTATATGCCAAATTTTGGTAGGCATTATTTTTTTAGGTTATAAAAAAACTCTCCTTTTGTTTCTATATACATTTTCCTCTATCTTATAGAAAAATGCTTTTCTGGGATGGCTCTGGCAACTTTAAAAGCTAAATTTGTTTCTCAGTTTCTAGAATTTCCTGTCCCACAGAGTAGTATGTGGAAATCAAGAATTCCAGGTATGACTTCTGACTTCACAATACTGCTCTCTACCTTGAGTTCCCTAGGAAACAGATATTGTCAGATATTACATTCATACTTTCATATAAACATTCATATTAGAATTTCGGGCCTTGATTAATCCACAAGCTACTCCCTAAACTAAACCATACCTTCTTAGCACTCTTAATACCTTGACAGTAGTATTCCCTAAATGCTAATTTATATCCTGCTGATACCAGATCTTGTCCTTCACCATTACTTTTTTGGAATGCATGTATGCTATAAAATTTTAGAGTTGGGATGGGCTTTGAGGTCCACCTGTTTCATTTTAGAGATGAGGGGGAAAAAGGCAATACATGAGGCTTGTAGAGAGAAACAACTTACCTAAGGATAGCTAGTTAATGGGAAAGCCAAGTATAGTCCCAAGGTTTTCTCCATATGAAAAATGAAAAATAAAAACTAATATAACTACATTGACTAGGCTAAGAACAGCACACATATAGCTGTAGCTAAAAAAAAAGCAATGCTAAATGATGATTAATGTCCAGGCAAATAAAGGGAAATTATCTAAGCCCTTAAACCTTTTATTGACCTCTCCAGCATCACTGTGAAAGTGGCCCCAGAAGACCAACAGAATGCACACTATGACTGACTGAAGATTCTTACTTTCTTGGTAAACAGTGCAAGATATTGGTTACTATCTAGGTTCTATGAGACTACTTTCCAGTTTTTCCAATCATTTTTACCAAATAAGCAAATTCTTACCCTCAAAGTTTGAAGCCTTATTTTTCATGCTTTTTATAGTGGGTAGAGGTGAGGGAAGAAGGTAGAGAGTTATCTGGGGATTTTAATGTGACAAGCAAATAAATAAGGAATAAATTTAAATTAAAAACATTCTTTTCCTGAATGTTATCATTTTCTGATATGAAACTACTTCCCTAGTGTTAAGGGTAAATTTTAGGGTTGAGACTGAATATATTTTTTTAGTGGTTGCCAGGGATTTAAATTCTAAGTCCCAATGAAATACTCAAGTCAGAATGGAAATTTATGGTGGTTTATTTACAATAGAAAGAAGAAATTAAGGATGAGTGAGAGAGAGACAAAGGGAAGATCTGCTCCAACTTAGTCTGAACCAGGGGGAGTTCAGAGGCCTCAGCCAAGGGGCCTTCTCATAAGATTAAATCTAGTTTGGCTTCCAGTCATGAGGGCTCCTCCAAGATGAGGGACCTCCTTGGAGGCTGGTGCTTTCAGAAAGGTCAAGGGAAAGGGAAGTCAGCCTTATCACTCACCACGTGATCATTTCATCTAAGTCTTTTAAGGTTTAAAAAAATTCATACTGGTAATTTGATTTTTTATCAAACTAATCAGTTTTCTCTATTTTTAATTTTTCTTAAAATCAATTCTGTCTTACTTATTATTTCAACAGTTTTCTTACTTTCAATTTATTAAACTCCACCTTGATTTTCAGCATTTTAATTTGATGTTTAATTAGGAATTTTAAAATTGTTATTTTTTATTTTAATTACATACCCAATTCATTTCTCTTTCTCAATTTTATTCATAAATTTTATTTATAAATTTTATTTATAAATTATATATATGTATGTTATGTATATAAATTATAAATATTTATTAATTTCTCAATTTTATTGATATATACATTTAATGATACAAATTGTCTCCAGAGTACTGCTTTGTCTGCATCCCCAAAATTTTGATATATTCTCTCCTTGTTTTCATTATCTTTAATGAGATTGTTGATGGATTCTATGATTTATTTTTGGAACCACTAATTTTTCAATATGAGGTTATTTTGTTTCCAATTATTTTTTATCATTTTCTCCATCCCTTGGTTCAGTATAATTTTGATAGTATTATCATCTGAAAAAGATGCATTAATATTTCTTTTTTTTTGCATTTGGGTGTGAGACTTTTATCTTCTATTATATGAGCAATTTTTGTGTAGTTTCAATGTACTAATGAGAAAACAGTATATTCCTTTCTATTCCTTTTAGGTTTTACCAAAAGTCTTATCAAGTCTAACTTTTCTAAAATTCTGTTAAACTCCTTAATTTCTTTCTTCTTTATTTTTTTTGTTTGATTCATCAAATTCTGAAAGATAAAGGATTATATCTTATACTAATATGATTCTATTTTCTTTCCTCTTGTAACTCATAATTTGTCTTTTAGGAAAATAGATGCTATGCTCTTTTAGTTCATTTATGGTTAATAATTGATATTACTTCATCATCTATGATTCCTTTTATCAATATTTATTCCCTTTATTATTGCTTTTAATTAAGTCAATTTTTACTTGTGTTTTGTCTGATATCCTAATTGATACCCTTGCTTTTTTTTATTTTAGCTGAAGCATAGTAACCTAACTTTGGTTTCACATTATATGATTTTTTTCTGGCTATTTTATTGTATTTTCTCCTTGATTTGAGATTTCTGGAGTCTGACTAATAGTTCTGAAATTTTTAAATTTGGAATTTCCTTCAGTAGTTAATTGGTAAATTCTTTCTATTTGTAATAATTCCTCTTCTTCAAGGACAATGGAATAGTTTTTCCTGATTATTCATTTCAATGTAGTGTTGAGGTTATTTTTTTGATCATGACCTTCAGGCAACTGAATAATTCTTAAATTATTTCTCCTTGTGGAAAGGAAAACTGTGAATCAAGCTTGCCTTCATTATTACATTCTGTATCTATTTTTTCAGGGCAATTGATTTTTTTGGTGAGAAATTTAAATTTTTCTTCTACTTTTTTTTTAATTCTTTGAATTTGTTTTATTAGTTCCTGCTTTCTCATAAGTTGTTGTCTTCCATTTATCCAATTCCAATTTTTAAGGATACATTTTCTTCTTTGAGATTTTATATTTAGTCTCTTAAAGGACTTATTTTCCTGTTTGAGGTATTGTTCTAAACTGTTGATTTTTTCCATTATTTTATATTCTAATATATATACTAAGGTTCTTACTGTTTGTTTTTCTGTTATTTTCTGGACCTCTTCCAATAGTTCATTTTATTCTTTTACATTTTTTTGATGTCTTACATGTTTTTATTTTTGTATTGCTATCTTCTTCTGAGCTTGCATTTTGATCATCTCTTATTGAGTATTTTTTTACTGTCAGTTTTTTCCCTGATTCTTGCGCATTTTGAGGTTATTTTTTCTTTGATTTTATCTATATTCTGAGCATTCTGCAGAGTCAGCCTGGTTGGTCTGCTATGTGGAGTTCTACAACTATTCAATTCAAATGATTATAATTGAGTTCTAACCAATCTTGCTGAGTCTGAACCTTATTGGGCTTAGTTCCTCCCAGTGCTGCCTGTTCTGGATCCCATTTGGTTTCTATTTTGGATGGATTGTTCAGAGCTTCTTTCTTCTCATTGCTGTTTATTCTTTAATGTACTGGTTTCAGCTCTCACCCTGCTGTGGCTGAACTGGGCCTATTCTCTTTCTCCTGCAGCTTGCATTGTATTGGGCCCAAGTCCTGTTGAGGCTTAGACTCCCCCCTTGTGCCCCACTGAGATGAATAATATTTATTACTTCTCCATATTTTTCATTGACAGAGCACTGCTTTAATCCTTCTTTTATTGTTTCTGCTGCTCTAATATTTGTTTTGAGGCATTTTTGTTCTTCAGTTATGGTTTGAAGGGTGATTGGAGGGCTTTGAGTGTTTCTTACTTTACCATTTGTGTCCCATCTATATGACTTATTATTTTATACATTCATTATTTAAGATATCAGTGTTGTTTCCATTTGGGTTTGGGTCTGTTGTTTGTGATCCTAGAACTGACTGATATTTTTATTATGTTAATAACCTTAAAGGTTTTATGCATTATTTCTGTCTCTTTAAGAAAAATATTTGATAGCAATATCTCTGCCTTGTCTTTTCTTTTTTCTTTTGTTTTAGTTTCAAATATTGCTGAAAATATGTGTATTCTTTTTCAGTCTCTATTAGAAAAAGCTATAAGTCTAATTTCTAGTTTCTCCAGCATTTTTTCAGTTCTATAGTTTCCCTTTTGTTTAACTTTCTGATAGATTTAACCAAAATTGAGAGACTGATATCTCTGGAAGCTACTCAGTTACTGATATTTTTTCCTTGTAGCTCATTAAGGTTCCCTTCATGAAATTAGGTCCTAAGGCATTTTCAGCATATGCATTTAATATTAATATTGTTTATACTGATTCCTGTCAGCATTATGTAGTTTACTTGTTAAAAACTTTTTTTTATTTTTCTAATAACAACATTGCAACACACCTTTTTAAAATTCATTTGATGCATAGTCATTTTTCCAGTCTCTCATTTTTATTAATTTTTCAATGAGTTTTTAAAATTATGAACTTATATATTCATATTCAATATGCAACTTTTTTAATTTTGGGGGGATTATTTAATCCATTCCCCATTTCTAATTATGTTAGATTTATATTTCTCTTCATTTAACTCTAATTTTTTCTACTCATGTGTTCTCTCCTGTCCTTTGTCAATTCAATACTAACCTTCTTTAAGTATTTGACATTCATCAGTTTTCTGATAACTGTATTCCCACCAGCTCTTGATCCTTAGGTTTCCCCATACTCTTTCTTGTTTTCATTAGTTTCAGAATCTTGATTATTTTCTTTCTTTTATGTAATTGTTTAATTTTTCCTTTATTTTTATCTCTTAGGTAATCAAAGAAAATTTTCTTCTCCCATTGCCTTGATTTTTAATTTTTTAAGTTTATTTTCTGTACCTTTTCCTGGAACATTCTCTTTCCTTATTCCCTTCATTAGTTAGTCTTCTCTTTATATCTATTCTAGGTTTTTACTAATAGATTCATGGCCCTTATACTTATTTTGTCTTCCTGCAGTCTTTATATTTCAAATGGAATTAAAACTTTTAGGTACCCAATTTTGAATGCTTTCTCCTATGAATCTCTATGTTATTTTTCCTGTACATCTTTCCCCAATCTTCTTTTCTCCCTGTTGTACATAACTCTTAGGAATAAAATAAGTGATAGACAGAATATTGTCCCATGATATCAGAATTTTTCTATATGCATTATTTTGTAGTTCATTATTTAACTTTACACTGTCATTGGTCATCCCCCCACACCCCCTTTATGTCTCAAAAATTCTTTGCTGGATCCTTAAATTCCATTCTTTCCTAAGTCCATTGCTCCCAGGAGCTTGGATTGCTCTTTTTCTTGATGTAAGATGAGTGTTATCTATGAGCATCAGGTCACTACAGAACATACTCATTATAGATATATATGCAATACATATATTTCTAAAAAGAGTATGTCTTTTCTCTTACAGGAGAATTCATCACTGGTACCCTTTCCTACAATTAAAAAAATCATATGATCTCATTTTTAAAATCCCTCCTTTTATTTCCTAAACTATTCCTTTACCAGATTTCTTCTCTTTGAGAGTTTACAGGAGTTAATTTTCCTTTACTGGTTGCTTTTGACCTGCATAAAGTAAATTACACAATCCCCTTCATCTTCTTACTACCTCTCTCATTTTACATATCTTTTTATTTTTGTAATTTAGTCCTGGAAAAAAAATCTGCACATGGGGTATTGTAAGGTTTATTACATAATATTTCTAGTCTATTTCTCCATCATTTTTACTTGATTTCTGCTTTAAATTTTGTCAAATCTTGACAAGAAATTTCTTAATAGCCTATCTGTTATTACTTTGTTGTTTCTGCTGTCCTTAGTTTCTGTACTAATTTACCCTTTCTCTAATTCTATTCTTTGGGTTGTTTGATAAGCAAATACTTTCTTCAAGTCTGGTTCTCTTTCTACAAATTTCCAAACACTTCTTCCCTTTATTGTATCAATTTTTAACATTTAGTTGGGGTTATCTCAGAATACAGAGTAGATCACCTTGAGTTGTTTCTTGAATTCAATTGTTCTTCTGATCATATTAGGACAGTCCCTCTTGAGTTTTCTAGTAGATGAATAATGGTTTATAATATTAATATTTTCTTTTTATAATTGAAATTCTCTTTGTTATTTGTTTTGAAAGGGTTTTTAAATTTTTATCCTTTCCCCCTAGATTTTTAAGAGTTTTTGTGAACTTTTTCATCCTTTCATTTTGCTGAAGTTATTAACTCTATATTTTCTTCTCTTATGAATCCCCAAATAAAGAAGCATTTTTCAACTCTTTATTCTACATAAAGTCCTTATTTCTTTCTGTCATCTTATTATAATAGTTATCATATTAGATCTATGCCAAATATATTATTTTATTGATTCGATATATTTTTCAATTTATGTCTCTATAATAATAATTATTATTTTGTTTAGTCTGAAAGCACAATTGTAGCAATTGTTTTTGTAAATCATTCAGTGCATAATATATTTTATCCTAGTCTTTTAATTTCATTCTGCATGTATAGGAATATTTTTTTCTAAATGAGACAAATTCTTGAGTTTTGTTTTGTTATCAATTATTTTTCACTTTGTCTTTACCAAGTCCATTTGCATTTAATATTCTGATTTTAGGAGTATTTTAGTCTTCATTTTTATATTTTATTTTATCTCCTTTTAAGTCAGAATTTTCTCCTGATGATTAGTTTTTCATACATTAATTGGACAGTAGTATTTTCCAGAAATTATTCAGCCTTTTATGTCATGCCCTTTATTTTACCCTAGCCCAAGTTTCTTGTGCTTGAATTGTTAATTTCTCCTTGTATTCATGTGTTTGTTCTTTCCTTCATTTGGGTTTCTATCTTTCTCTTTAACTACCCTTATAAATCTACTTCAAAACCCTCTGTCCATCCATTCATTACACACACACACACACACACACACACACACACACACACACACACCTGTGTGTATGTGCACATATAGAAATATATATGCATACATAAATATAATTAGCTTAAGCATTATGCTTTTAGAGCACTATTTTAACCAAATAAGTTTTCTTTTCTTTTTTTTTCTTTTCATCAATTAACTTGCTATACCTTTTTATATTTCTCATTTATTCTCTTGATGTCTCTCATGAGAGGTAGAACTTCTAGGATACTAAGGTTGAGTTCTTTCCTTTATCCTATTTATTTATTGGAGAATTTGACTATCTCAACCCTCCTTCCTTCTCTTCAATGTATTTATTCTAAATTGAGATCTATAATCCCATGATCTAATTCTTTTGTTTTCAACAATCAGGCAGTGAATAAGAATTTATTAATGTCTATTTTATTCACAGAACAGTGCTAAGAACTAGGGGAAGGAGGAAAAAGGCAAAACATGGTCTTTGCCCTCAAGTAGCTCACAGTCTAATGGTGAAGACAATAATTAAACAAGTATATACAAGAAAACTATAAATAGGATAAATAGGAAATAAACTAAAAGAGAAAAGGGCCTAGAATTCAAGGGAATTTGGAAAGGGTTCCTGAAGAAGATTAGATTTTATTTAAGGCCTGAGAGAAGTCAAGAAATTCAGGTGAGGCTGGAGAGAATACCAATCATGAGATAAAGAGAAAGTGCATGGAGCTGAGAGATGGAATGTCTTCTTTGTAAAATAGCAACGAAGCCAGTGTTATTATATTGAAGATTATTTGTTGTAAAATAAGGTATAAGAAAACTGGAAAGGTGGGAGGAAGGGATGAGAAGTTAAGAAACACTTTTAAGGACAAGAAAAAGATTTTGAATTTGATCCTAGAGGTTCTAGAGAGCTACAAGAGCTTATTACAAAGAAAGATATGTGTGGATCAGTGTTTTAAGGTAATCATTTGGCAGTTGAGTAGATAATAAATAAAAGGGGAGCTTTGTTCTGCAATGCTCACATAGAAATATCAATTCATAGAGTGATATGTAGGTTGGTTGTATGTTGGAATTTCTCCAAATCCTGAGTCCTGAGAACTGGATCTACTTTCTGCCTTAACATGTTCACTCTCCACTTTTAACACAAAGGTATCTTCTCTATGAATCTTCACCTCTCAATCATTTTGGATTCCAAAGAAATCCCTTCTGTCTTAGTAGGATATTGTTCTGGGAATCATAGTTCTTCCTATAAGAGATTATCATTGTCCATAGAGCCAGATCTCATCACAGACAAAACCATTATAAAATCCTTTTCTCTTTATGTATATATAACTACCAATGGAAACATTATTTAATGTTATCCCTTGACTCCTGATAACCTTTGCCTTCTACTCCTATTAGCATCCCTCCCTGTCCTTCCTCTTCATTGTCCAATTTTAATAGCACTTGGTAATAATTAAAACTTGTGAAATACTATCCATTCCCTAATTACTTTCAACATATATTTAATTCTGTTTTCAAGTGTCCTCTATCTCTTGTTTTGTTCTTCCAATCAAGTGACTCCCAAATGTCCAGGTATTCCCCTGTAAGACATTATAAAGGACTATTAAATTTAGTACAAGGAATATCAACTCAGTTATTCCTCTTTACCTTTTTTAAATCTTTAAAATTCCTTTAAAACTCCCTTGATGATCCCAACTATTTTTAAATGTTCTCAAAGTAATTTCCTCTAAAACTACTTATGTAGAAATATGAAAGAAATGAGTTTCTTAGTCGTATTGTTATCATACATTTTTAACTTTGTGACATTTTTCTTGTTTAGTAATTTTAAGTTAAATATTTTTCTCATTGTTTTTTCTTTTCATGATTGCATTAAATGTCTTTTTGTGGAAGCTCTAATTCTATTTTACAGAATATGTTATTTCTGATTATAATTTGAACTCTTCTTTTAGTTTTCATTAGCCTGGTAAGAAAACAAATTATATTTATTCTGATTATTTAAAAATTTGATAAATGCATATTGTTTCATAACATTTTATTCCAAATATATTATTATTCTATAGCCATTCAATTAAAATTATTAGAGGAGATAAGAATATAAGAATGGGAAAGCTGTGTCTGTGACATAAGAAAATACATTACAGCTTAAGGGAACATAAAATAATTTACCTTCACATGTACAGATAAAGGAAGAATTTATGACAAAATAAAACAAGATTTAGAGAACAGAACAAAATGTAAAATATAAAACTTTACATAACATTTAAAAAGTTTTACATAAACAAAACTAATGCAAATAAAACAAGAAGGATAATAAGAAACTGAGGAGGGGAAGATAGCAAATGTCTGAGACAAAGGCCTCATTTCTTAAAGATGTGGAAAATTGAGTCAAATTTATAAGAATATTAAAGCATTTCCCAGGTGACAAATGGTCAAAAGATAAGAACAGGCAGTTCTCAGATGAAGAAATTAAAACTAATTTTAGTCATGAGGAAAAATGCTCCAAATCACTATTAATTAAAGAAATGAGAATTTAAACAATTCTGAGGTATCACCTCACACTTATGACTGGCTAATATGACACAAAATGAAAATTATGAATGTTGTACAGAATGGAGAAGAGGAGATAGAAGACGATACACAAGAAAATGCTTCAAAACTTTCCAAAGGAAATGGAAACTCTCCACAAACCCATGAAGAATTTGAATCAGAAATGACCAAAAAGATGGAAGCCTTCTGGGAGGAAAAGTGGGAAATAATGCAAAAGAAATTCACGCATCTACAAAACCGGTGTGACCAAACTGAAAAGGAAAACCAGGCTTTAAAGGCCAGAATCAGGCAACTGGAAGACAAAGATCGGGTAAAAGAGCAAGAATTAATAAAGCAAAGCCAAAATACCCAGAAATTCAAAGAGAACATAAAATATCTCACCAACAAGGTGACAGATCTGGAAAATAGAGGGAGAAGAGATAATTTAAGAATAATTGGACTTCCAGAAAAGCCAGAAATAAACACCAAACTTGACATCGTGATACAAGATATAATCAAAGAAAATTGCCCAGAGATTCTAGAACAAGGGGGTAATACATCCACTGACAGAGCTCACAGAACACCTTCTACACTAAACCCCCAAAAGACAACTCCCAGGAATGTAATTGCCAAATTCCAAAGCTATCAAACAAAAGAAAAAATGCTACAGGAAGCCAGAACAAGATAATTTAGATATAAAGGAATGCCAATCAGGGTCACACAAGACCTTGCAAGTTCTACTCTGAATGATCATAAGGCATGGAACATGATCTTCAGAAAGGCAAGAGAGCTGGGCCTTCAACCAAGAATCAGTTACCCAGCAAAACTAACTATATACTTCCAAGGGAAAGTATGGGCATTCAACAAAATAGAAGATTTCCAACTTTTTGCGAAGAAAAGACCAGAGCTCTGTGGAAAGTTCGATACCGAAAAACAAAGAGCAAGGAATACCTGAAAAGGTAAATATTAAGGAAATGGGAAAAATGTTATCTTCTTCTTTTATTCAAACTCTTTTCTATAAGGACTACATTTATATCAATCTATGTATACTAACATGTGGGGGAAATGTAATGTATAACTAGGGGGTAAAGAAAGACCAAATAGAATAATGGTTCTCACACAAAGATTCACATGGGAAGGGGAGGGGAAGAAAACTCCTATAAAAAGGAGAGGAAGAGAAGGTTTTTTACTTAAACCTTAATCTCAGGAAAATCAACTCTGAGAGGGAAAAACATCCAGATTCATTGGGATCTTGAATTCTATCTTACCCACCAAGGGTAGGGAGAAGGGAAAACCAAGGGGGGGAGGGGGAGAGGGAAAACAAAAAGGGAGGGAAAGAGAGGGGGGAGGGGGAGGGAACAAAAAGGGAGGGACTAAAAAGGGAAACATCAAGGGAGGGGACAAGGGGGACGGATTCAAAGTAAATCACTGGACTAAAAGGTATAGCCAAAGAAGAAAAGGTTAGAATTAGGAAAGGATATCAAAATGCCAGGGAGTCCACAAATGACAATCATAACTTTGAACGTGAATGGGATGAACTCACCCATAAAACGTAGACAAATAGCAGAATGCATTAGAATCCAAAACCCTACCATATGTTGTCTTCAAGAAACACACATGAGGCGGGTTGACACCCACAAGGTCAGAATTAAAGAATGGAGTAAGACCTTCTGGGCCTCAACTGATAGAAAGAAGGCAGGAGTGGTAATCATGATATCTGATAAAGCCAAAGCAAAAATAGACCTGATCAAAAGGGACAGGGAAGGTAATTATATTTTGTTAAAAGGGACTTTAGACAATGAGGAAATATCACTAATCAACATGTATGCACCAAATAATATACCACCCAAATTTCTAATGGAGAAACTAGGAGAATTGAAGGAAGAAATAGACAGTAAAACCATATTAGTGGGAGACTTAAACCAACCATTATCAAATTTAGATAAATCAAATCAAAAAATAAATAAGAAAGAGGTAAAAGAAGTGAATAAAATCTTAGAAAAATTAGAATTAATAGACATATGGAGAAAAATAAATAGGGATAAAAAGGAATACACCTTCTTCTCAGCACCACATGGCACATTCACAAAAATTGACCATACATTAGGTCACAGAAACATAGCACACAAATGTAGAAAAGCAGAAATAATGAATGCAGCTTTCTCAGATCACAAGGCAATAAAAATAATGATTAGTAATGGTACATGGAAAACCAAATCAAAAACTAATTGGAATTTAAACAATATGATACTCCAAAATCGTTTAGTTAAAGAAGAAATCATAGAAACAATTAATAATTTCATCGAGGAAAATGACAATGGCGAGACATCCTTTTAAACCTTTTGGGATACAGCCAAAGTGGTAATCAGAGGTAAATTCATATCCCTGAATGCTTATATTAACAAACTAGGGAGAGCAGAGATCAATCAATTGGAAATGCAAATGAAAAAACTCGAAAGCGATCAAATTAAAACCCCCCAGCAGAAAACCAAACTAGAAATCCTAAAAATTAAGGGAGAAATTAATAAAATCGAAAGTGATAGAACTATTGATTTAATAAATAAGACAAGAAGCTGGTACTTTGAAAAAACAAACAAAATAGACAAAGTACTGGTCAATCTAATTTAAAAAAGGAAGGAAGAAAAGCAAATTAACAGCATCAAAGATGAAAAGGGGGATATCACCTCTGATGAAGAGGAAATTAAGGCAATCATTAAAAATTACTTTGCCCAATTATATGGCAATAAATACACCAATTTAGGTGACATGGATGAATATATACAAAAATACAAACTGCCTAGACTAACAGAAGAAGAAATAGAATTCTTAAATAATCCCATATCAGAAAATGAAATCCAACAAGCCATCAAAAAACTCCCTAAGAAAAAATCCCCAGGGCCTGATGGATTCACCAGTGAATTCTATCAAACATTCAGAGAACAGTTAATCCCAATACTATACAAACTATTTGATATAATAAGCAAAGAGGGAGTTCTACCAAACTCCTTTTATGACACAAACATGGTACTGATTCCAAAACCAGGCAGTTCAAAAACAGAGAAAGAAAACTATAGACCAATCTCCCTAATGAATATAGATGCAAAAATCTTAAATAGGATACTAGCAAAAAGACTCCAGCAAGTGATCAGAAGGATCATCCACCATGATCAAGTAGGATTTATACCAGGGATTCAGGGCTGGTTCAATATTAGGAAAACCATCCACATAATTGACCACATCAACAAGCAAACCAGCAAGAACCACATGATTATCTAAATAGATGCAGAAAAAGCCTTTGATAAAATACAACATCCATTCCTATTAAAAAACACTAGAAAGCATAGGAATAGAAGGGTCATTCCTAAAAATTATAAACAGTATATATCTAAAACCATCAGCTAATATCATCTGCAATGGGGATAAACTAGACACATTCCCAATAAGATCAGGAGTGAAACAAGGATGCCCATTATCACCTCTACTATTTGACATTGTACTAGAAACACTAGCAGTAGCAATTAGAGAAGAAAAAGAAATTGAAGGCATCAAAATAGGCAAGGAGGAGACCAAGTTATCACTCTTTGCAGATGACATGGTGGTCTACTTAAAGAATCCTAGAGATTCAACCAAAAAGCTAATTGAAATAATCAACAACTTTAGCAAAGTTGCAGGATACAAAATAAACCCACATAAGTCATCAGCTTTTCTATATATTTCCAACACAGCCCAGCAGCAAAAACTAGAAAGAGAAGTCCCATTCAAAAACACCTTAGACAAAATAAAATACTTAGGAATCTATCTCCGGAAACAAACACAGGAACTATATGAACACAACTAGAAAACACTCTCCACACAACTAAAAGTAGACTTGAGCAATTGGAAAAACATTAACTGCTCATGGATAGGACAACCCAATATAATAAAAATGACCATCCTACCCAAATTTATTTATCTATTTAGTGCCATACCCATTGAACTACCAAAATAATTCTTCACTGATTTAGAAAAAACCATAACAAAGTTCATTTAGAAGAACAAAAGATCAAGGATATCCAGGGAAATAATGAAAAAAAAACCACATATGATGGGGGCTTTGCAGTCCCTGACCTTAAACTATATTACAAAGCAGCAGTCATCAAAACAATTTGGTACTGGCTAAGAAACAGAAAGGAAGATCAGTGGATAGACTGGGGGCAAGCGACCTCAGCAAGACAGTATACGATAAACCCAAAGATCCCAGCTTTTGGGACAAAAATCTACTATTCGATAAAAACTGCTGGGAAAATTGGAAGACAGTGTGGGAGAGACTAGGAATAGATCAACACCTCACACCCTACACCAAGATAAATTCAAAATGGGTGAGTGACTTAAACATAAAGAAGTAAACCATAAGTAAATTGGGTAAACACAGAATAGTATACATGTCAGACCTTTGGGAGGGGAAAGGCTTTAAAACCAAGCAAGATATAGAAAGAATCACAAAATGTAAAATAAATCATTTTGACTACATCAAATTAAAAAGCTTTTGCACAAACAAAACCAATGTAAGTAAAATCAGAAGGGAAACAACAAACTGGGAAAAATCTTCATAGAAACCTCTGACAAAGGTTTAATTACTCAAATTTATAAAGAGCTAAATCAACTGTACAAAAAAATCAAGCCATTCTCCAATTGATAAATGGGCAAGGGACATGGATAGGCAGTTCTCAGATAAAGAAATCAAAACTATTAATAAGAACATGACTAAGTGTTCTAAATCTCTGAGAATCAGAGAGATGCAAATCAAAACAACTCTGAGGTATCACCTCACACCTAGCAGATTGGCTAACATGATAGCAAAGGAAAGTAATGAATGCTGGACGGGATGTGGCAAAGTAGGGACATTGATTCATTGCGGTTGGAGTCGTGAACTGATCAACCATTCTGGAGGGCAATTTGGAACTATGCCCAAAGGGCAACAAAAGACTGTCTACCCTTTGATCCAGCCATAGAACTGCTGGGTCTGTACCCCAAAGAGATAATGGACATAAAGACTTGTACAAAAATATTCATAGCTGCGCTCTTTGTGGTGGCCAAAAACTGGAAAAACGAGGGGATGCCCATCAATTGGGGAATGGCTGAACAAACTGTGGTATATGTTGGTGATGGAATACTATTGTGCTAAAAGGAATAATAAAGTGGAGGAGTTCCATGGAGACTTGAACGACCTCCAGGAAGTGATGCAGAGCGAGAGGAGCAGAACCAGGAGAACATTGTACACAGAGACTAATACACTGTGGTATAATCAAACGTAATGGACTTCTCCATTAGTGGCAGTGTAATGTCCCTGAACAATTTGCAAGGATCTAGGAGAAAAAAAACACCATTCATAAGCAGAGGATAAACTGTGGGAGTAGAAACACCGAGGGAAAGCAACTGCCTGAATACAGTTGAGGGGACATGACAGAGGAGAGACTCTAAATGAACACTCTAATGCAAATATTATCAACATAGCAATGGGTTCAAATCAAGAAAACATGTAAAGCCCAGTGGATTTACGCATGTGCTATGGGGGGAGGGGAGGAAAAGAAAATGATCTATGTCTTTAATGAATAATGCCTGGAAATGATCAAATAAAATATTAAAAAAAATAAAATTTAAAAAAATAAATTAAAAAAATCAAGATAAAAAAAAAGAAGTTACATTCATATGAGAAATTTCAGGAAACAAGAACAAGGAAGCATGATGCAGACCATTTGTTTGAAGGTCAACAGAGAAAGAAACAGAAATATTATCTTTGGAGTATTATATATATAATTATATGAGAAAGACTAAATATGTGAACTCAGGAAATAATAGAAGCCAGGTAGAAATGTGTGATTATGTATTGAAGAAACAATTCAAATATCCAGATATCAACTTAACAACTTCTCTCTCTCTCTCTCTCTCTCTCTCTCTCTCTCTCTCTCTCTCTCTCTCTCTCTCTCTCTCTCTCTCTCTCTCCTCTCTCAAAGAAAAAGGGAAAAAACCCACTATAGATACACAGTATATGAAGAAGACAGAAATAATAGCACATGATACATTTAATGGGCACAAATCATTAGACTCAAATGAATTATGACTAAAAGCACCAAAATTATGAATATGACAATTAAGCCATTGTTAATAATTTCTGAGAAATTATGAATAATAGAAGAGACCAAGATTAGAAGGGAAACAAAAAATGTGGGAAAAATGTCTTTGTACCAAGTGACTCTGATAAGGACCAGAGATTTATCAAATGTACAGAGAGAAATGAGTGAAATTTAAAAGGATACAAATCATTCCCCAATTGATCAATGAATATGGCATTTCTCAGATGAAGAAATTAAAACTTCCTTAAGTCATAAAAAATATTCCAAATCACTACTAGTTAGAAAATGCAAATTAAAACAACTTTTAGGCACACCTCACACCTTTCAGACTGGCTAATATGACCAAAAAAAGAAAAGAAAAAGAAAAATGATAAACGTGGTAGAGGTGAAAAAATTGAGGCACTGATACATTGTTGATGTAGCTGTGACCTGATATAACCACTCTGGAGAGCAATTTGGAACCATTCTCGAAGTGTGATTATCCATCACAATAGTAGGAAATGATAGAGTCTGAATTCATATCAAAGCATACCACTTTTCAATTAAATTCCTTCATGATTTTTTTATAAGTGATATATGTCTTGTTTCTCAACATGAAAAAATAGAAATGTGTATCACATGATCTCACATGTGTAGCCTATACCATATTGCCTATCATCTGAGGGAGAAAGAGAGCACAGATTGCACATGTCAGAAAATGATCCGTAAAAAGTGAATCTACATGTGAAAAAATAAAATAAACACTAAAAAAAAGAAATGAAAGAGGATTGGAGAGGGGTAACTATTGTAATAGGTGACGTCTTCAAACCAGACAATAATCTTGACATTAGTTCATAGAAAAAAATGAATACTTATTAATCATGTAGAAAAGGCACACACCAACAGATAACAAATGAGACAAAGCTAGATCAGTTTTGATGAAAGAATTGAGATTTTAAAAGTTGTTTCAAGGTAAAGATTGGGTCAAATATAAGAATAAGAATAAGAATGAAATAGGACTGAATGCAAAGATTTATATGAAAGTTTAAAAAAATTGACTTCAAGAATATAAGATAGGGCTTGAGAGATTGTTCAATGGCATGATAATTATTTGACCTTTTAGTGGATTTCAAGGTCAAGATATATCAACAATTTTACATTTAAGTCAATAGTTTGATATAATCTTAGATGACATTAAAAGAAATAAAGCAGCTAGGATTAAGGAGGAAATATGCATCTTTGTTTCTCTCTTGATCAGAAAATATTGTATTCCATATATATTTTGTTCTTAGAGTCATATTTTAAAAGAAAGATGAAAAGATAAAAAAAATTCAGCAAAGGACAATCTTAAAATTAAGATTATACCCTACTCAAAGAGGTCTAAGGAACCAGATATGTTTAGCCTACAGAAGAGATGATAAAGGAAGGACATAACTATTGTCGACTAGAAAAAGCGCAGAACTATTAAATAGTCAAAATCACTCTTTAATCAAGGGAAAAGGGGCTAGCGTTACTAATACAACAGAACTGCTTCCCACGACTGCACAGAGTCAAGACGCCCTGGTCACTAGCCCCTGGGAGTGCCACTGACTCAGGATGGACTCTGGGGAACAAAAGAACTTGGGGAACCTATATACCCTTTTGGAAAACCAAGGGGCAGGGAAAGATGATTGACATCACTATGGCTACAAGGAAAATGGGAGTGTTCAAACCATACTGACAAGATACAATCATAGCTCGAAGCTAGGGTGCAAGAGAAGGGGGATCCTTACAAAGTTAATAAAGGATGGTTCATGCCCAGGTCTGACCTTCCTGAGAGAGGTTTTAGTACAATAGGGGACTCTACCTAAAACAAAGAAAGTCCTTAGCATATGCTTATCTCACCCAACCAGTATTATCATTTCCCTTCAGGTAGATTCTCATGGGAACAGGGAACAAGGACAAGTTTTGGGGGTCTTCAATCTACAAGCTAAATCTAAAATTGGGGTTCATCAGATCCCACTAGGCCACAAGTTTGGGATTCCTAAATTCCATGTTGACACTATTGAATTCAATTATTTGAATTGCCATTATATGAATATTCATATTAATTAGACTTGCTCTGCTGGATTGAAGAAGTCAGAACTAGAAGCAATCTATAAATATTTCTACATCACTTTCTATGTTACAGGTTAAATTAAATATTGAGTATACAAAGAAAACCAAAAGAGCTTGTGTACTCCAGAAGCTTATACTCTGATGGGGGGAATAATATTAAATAAGAGGGACTTTTGGAGGGGCTGATTTAGGATTGACATGGGAAAAATACTAATTAGTAGTACTTTTCAACAATGGAATGGAACAGCCTCAGAGCTAGTAGGTTCCCCTCAATAGGTATCTTCAGCAAAGACTGAATATCTAATTTCCAGATATATGGTCTAGTTGATTTTTGTTGAACTATAAGAAACTTTCCTCTGAAATTCCTACTACAGTTGACATTTTGTGATTCTCATTACTTCTTTGGGTCTTTAAATTCTTAATTTACAAAATTAAGGGGTTAGACTACATGAACCTTTCTAGCACTAAACACAATGGCTCTTCTTTACTAGAAGTATAATGTTAAAGATCATAATGTGTTTTTTTTTCCCTTTGTAAGAATTGAAATAATATTTCTACCCAGATATATATATATATATATATATATATATATATATATATATATATATATACTTTATAAAGCTTATTAGAAAGGGTAGATAATTATTCCTCTAAGTAACCTGACCACGTGGTCTCTAGCCTGCAAGTCTCTTCCTCCTTCCCTTCACCTGCCTGCTCTGTTCCTGACTTCCTCCTTCTTCTTGCTTCTCCCTCCTCACAAGCCCAAAGCCTTGACTTTTACTGATGTACAACATGTAGAGGGATGCAAACCTGGCACAACTATGTTATGTCAGGAATATTTGATGGACAGGTCAAGCTACTCAGAAGGGTGAGGGAATGAACTTCCTTGACACACCTTTGAACACCAAATTATTAACTCATATAAAAGAAGTATCATTTATATTACTCTGAAGGTCAGTAAGATATTGAAAGAGTAAGTGTGTCTCATTACTAAGTATATCATGTTCTCAGGGATATATTTTACTGACGTTTTTAGATCTTGGAGTCATTATTGCCTCACTAATGAGATGTGAATAATGTCTACTGTTCTATAAATTTTAGTGGCATCCCATCCATGCAATAACCCTTATTTGGTATTTGAAAGGAAGAATATGAATGACCATTTGCCAGGGATACTGCAGTGGGAATTCCTGTATTTGGTGATAGGCTATATTAGATGGCTATAAGATTAGATAAGATGACCATCTCATTGTAAAAGTCTGTATTTTTTAATTGTTCTGTAATCAAAGATTACAGATTTATATTGATTACAAATTATTCCACTCTGTATTTCTTCTTTCAGTCTATTAAAGGTTTATCATTTTTCATTAATCATTAAATAATCATTATTAATTTAATCATTAAAGCATTGTCAGGTTATCCACATAAGCTAATGAAAAGTTTGTTTTTTCCCAAGCATAAAAATATTTAAATTCTCATATAACACCATTTTCAGAGCTGCCATGGAAATGGTAACATCTATTGTACAATTTACTGCATATTTGTGGACTCAACAATTCAATTTTAGGAAAATAATTTGTTTGAATAATATGTATGAAAACATAAAATTAAAGAATGTTTGAGATTGAGGGTTATTAGATGCGATCTGGTCTAATTCACAAGTTTTAAGGATAAAGAAACTGAAAGCAAAAGATAAATGGTTAGGAATACAAATCAATCTATTTCTTTTCCAAGTCTTCTGTCCCCTCTCCAGTACAAACATGACCCCCAAGTGGCCAAAAGCAAAACTGTCAGACATCATTTTATGATTGTATTTGTTTTATCTTCTCATTAGAATTGAATCATAGAATCCTAAAATTTTAGAAACAGAAATCACCTTAGAAGTTATACTGACACTCTTTGCATAATTATGGTCTAGAAGAGACCTATTGGGTTTCTCAATATTATTTATTCTGGGAAAAGAGAAGCATATTACTGGTAGGTGTGCATAAGAAAAATAAAATATAACATTAACATTAAATGTGTGAATCTAGAGTTAAAAGAGACCTCAAAAGACAACTAGAACAACAATCTTATTTTATTGCTGAGGAAACTGAAGCCCATGGAAGCTAAATAACTTGCCCAATGTAAAAAAAATTTTTTTCATTAAATTTGATTCCAGGTCCTCTCTGATTCCAGAGCCAAATCATTTTTATTATGCCACAGAAATGAAATCATGGAACGATCTCTTTTCCTTTTTGTTCTTATATTGATTTTTTGTTATACCATTTTATGTTGTATTTACATTGTTCTTATATTGATTTAAATGTTAACCAGAGCATTGTGTTTTTGGGGGTAGCATTTTCACATTAACCACAAATAACTCTGAAGTTTTGTTTTGTTTTGTTTGGGGGCAGGGAGTAAGAATGTTTTTAAGGACAGTACAAACTGAAAGTCAAGAATACATACAGGATTTAAAGAAATTTTCTAACCCCAAATCAAATACTAGTCTGGAGTCATGGTCTATTAATATCAGTGAGACAAACTAAGTTAAAAAGATTGAATTAATCCTGACCTGAGAGCTTGATCTATAAAGGAACAATTAGAAGAGCAATATAACTGGATATGAGCTTTCTGTAGTAGTGTGTATAGAACATAAAGGGGTCAATAATTAATTCCCTTGCAGAGTATATTAATTAATAGGATATTAAAGAAACAGCTAGAAAATAAGATTAATTAGTTAGAGTGATAAATGGAGAAACAAGAGATGATATTATAGAAATGTAGTTAGAAAAAGTTTTAAGGACAGCATTGTCACCAGCCTCTGATCTAAGATGCATTTTAGTGAGAACTGCATAGATTTCTGATGATAATTCCTACTTGAATTTTTACTACAGAAAAGAAAAATGTTACCTATAAAGAATGTTTTGCATTTAAATAAAAATTGATGTAGATATTAATTTTTATGTTACCAAGGAGTTTTGTAACTCATATACAAAATGCCATTTTGTGTTAAAAAAAATTTGTCAACCAAGGGGAAAAAAAATCCCTCAAATACTGAGGAGTCCTAATTGAGATAAAATTTTATTAAAAGGAAAAAGTATAGTCATGCATGCTGGAGGACTTTTGGAGTGGAGCACCACCCCCCTGTCACCTCATGGAGTTGAGACAATTTATCTTGAATCTCAGAAGGAGTGGTTTGGAATGGAGTTGGGAATGGAAAATGGTTCATTCTCTTGCAGAGATAAGTGTAAAATAGTAGCAGGATGTTTGAGAACACTTGGTTTCAAGGACTGACCACAAGACTGGTTTAAACTGTTTTGGGCTGCTTCAGCAATCCAGGAGCTGAGCTTCTTGGAAATGAGAAAGGGGTACAGGTTTCCCCTTTGACCCCAAACTCCAGAAGTGTTCTAGGTTAAAGGGGACATGAGAAATTCACTTCTAGGAGCATCCACTCTCCTTTGGACTTTCCCTTAGGTCTGGACTGGCAAAGCATTTCCCAGTTCAAGTACCCAGAGAGCAAAGTCAAGTGGTCAGTGAGCCCCAGATTAGAGAGAGTTGAGGGAGAAAGTGCTTGGTTTGGGGGGCTGGACAGAGGGGTGGGACATGCAAAAAATGCCCTTGGGCTCCAGAAAGAGGGGGAAAGAAGCAGTTCCCTGAGTATGAGGCCCTAGATCAGTGATAGGGAACCTTTTAGAGATGGAGTTCCAGGTCCCACCCCAACCCCAACCCCCAAGACAAGTGCTGGGCCAATACCCCTCCCCAGAAACCACATTCTGCACCCTTCCCCCCACCGAGTGCCAGGCATGCCCTGCCATCCCTTCCTCCCCCCCAGGTGAGGGAAGAAGAACTCCCATTGCATTGCTGGGCAGGGGGCGGGTAATGAAGTCAGGCTTGGGGAGAGGGAAAGGTGAAGGGTGGGGTACAAGTACTTTTTCCCCTCTAGCTACCATATTAGCCCAAATATAGTGCAACATTTTCACCCCAATATGTACCTTTGAAAGTCTCATTTGCACTATATTTGAGAACTTCTCACTTTGAAACTGTCAACATGGAATCTAGAAATCCCAAACTTGCAGCCTAGTAAGATCTGATAAACTCCAAGTTTTAAGGCTAGTTTGTAAGTTGGAGACACCAAAGCTTGTCCTAAAACTTGAGGTTCATCAGATCTTAATAGGCTACAAGTTTGGGGTTTCTAAATTCCATGTTGACAAAATTGTAAGTTTTTTATTGTGTATCTCATCATACATAAAAATCATGCTTTCTTCTGGGTCAGATGGGAAACTCTGACCAAACTGCTGTTTGTTTTGATATTCCATTAAATGTCGCCATTAATACTAAAAGTGCCAAATCAATAAGGATTAAAACTACTGGAAATGAGAACATTAGAATAACCATGAGACTTGCAGTCACAGCTGACAGGTGAAAACTGACTCCTTTATATCTTAAGGTGCAAAACAAGTGGGTGTTTCCTCTTTCTGAGTTACCTCCCACAACCTTTGGTATCACAATATATTCAGGATTATATTACAGTTGGGCTAATACATTAAACAAGCTATGCTCCCCTCAAAGCTAGGAGGAAAAAAGCAAAAAAAAAAATGCCCCAGTTTACAAGAAAACCTCTTATTTATAGGAAAATATAACCCTTAGGTTAAATGACATCATCCTCACCCATTCACCCCATCATGTACCAACCTTCCTGAAGCAGGTATGCTCCAAATGAAACTTTTTAGCAAATGGTAAAGGGTGAAAGTCAGGTTTTAATCTGAAAACAGGGCTGATTGATAGATTGCCAAATGACTATTGTGTTTTCCAGAGTTTCTAGTCTACCTGTTCTCCCTCAGGCAACTACCCCTTTGAATAAAAATAGAACAGTCTAATAAGTGAGGGGAAGAAAAATGCAAATTAAAGCAGCCCAAGAAGTAAACTGGGGAAGGAAACTAAGAAGAACAAAGAAGTTATTAGCCTAGCTTTGGGTCCATAAAACTTTTTCCTAAATCATTAGACTACATTTTGAACATTTTTAAAGTATAAACTGAAAAGACACTTCCCCAAATCCCCAAAATACTTTGTATAGTAAAGACACTAGTTCCTTCTGAGAGTAGTTGTTTCTGCCTCCCTCAGGTCAAAGGTAATGAAGAAGCCACTGTTTTCTGAATGGGGTGGGACATGCTTGTCCTGACTGGGATGCTGACTTGGAGAGAGCTGCTTACTAACTCCTACTTAGAAGAGGGAAAGGGGAGCACCCCAGCTGTTGTGAAAGAGGCATAAAATCCAGATACCCCATTTACTTGAGGAGGCAGTGCATTTAAACATTAATTTTAAATGAATAAATTTCTCCTTTTATTTTATTTTTTAACATTATTTTCTTTTTATTTTTATGCTAAGTTTTGGAGTCTTGTATTCTTGTAAATGGTGGCCTGTCACAAACCTTGGGTTTTTATGGTGTCAACATGGAATCTAGAAACCCCAAATTTGTAGCATAGTAAGATCTGATAAACCCCAATTTTTAGGATTGGCTACTAGCCTGAGATTTCCTTCAGAGGATTCTCATGGGAATGTGGAACAAGTACAAGCATTAGGGTCTCTAACTTACAAGCTAGTTCAGTGTAATAGTGGTATTTTGTTAGAGGAAAGAACAAGAAGGAAACACAAAAATCAGGCTTATTTTTTGGGTAACAGAAGAGAGGAAAGGGAAAGGAAAATTATTATAATTAATCTTAAACGCTAATTTCTATCAATCTATATTGACTTAACTTATCTAAGATAAAAAGATTGTTTCCCCAACACAAAATCTCATAAATGGAGTCCAATCAATGGACCAGGATTTTCAGATGAAAACTGTCCAAAGCAGTCCAGTGGAGAAGTGAGTCTTTAGTCCTCTGTTCTAGCTGCTAGCAGCCAGTCCAAGCAGGATTCCTCTCTTTTCAGCAGGTATCACCAAAAGGTCAGAAACCTGATTTAAAATCTCCAAGATCCTTCAGCAGAGAAGTGAGTTTTATGTTGGGACCATAGAATCTTAGAATCTTTTCCCAGATCTTGACCCTTAGGCTCCCATGTGACTCTCCATCACATGTTCCTGTCAATCACTTGAAAGTCTGCATTGCAAAGTTCTTTTGTAAATGTCCTCTTCCTGTTACATTCCCCCCTTTTGCACGAAACAAAAAATCACATGTTGGAAAAACTATTTTTGTATTTGTACACAATCTAAAATACTTAACAATTACCTAAACTAAGAAATCTACCCAAAATAACAAACAACCTACACTCAACTATCTTACTCTAACTAATACTAATCTATTCTAGGGAATTTAACAAGGAAAAGGAATTAAATAAAGAACAAGTACAAATGTCAAACAGAAGCAAAAGCAAAACAGCAAATAACATCGAACAAAAGATGAACATAACTTCCATGCAAACATGAAACTCAAAATACTCTTGTCAGCTAATAAAGAAAATTGTACTATTATTGCAGTACATTAACATTAAACTTAGAGAAAATTCTTTTAAAATTATAATAAACACAACCAAACATTAAACTCACTTATGTAAATACATGTAACAATAAATATGTCAGTTATGTGTATAATTTACATATATACATGTAGTACATACATACAATATATACATTTATGCTATGTGTATGCACATATACATACCTATGTATACCTCATACAATCACATATTTTACATATATACACTATAATACAATTAATTTATAATCCTATCATACACCCTATTTACATATGTTTACATATTTATTTACAATTTTGTTTGATATGTGATGTCATATATTGTTTGTGTTATGTAATATATGATGTAGAGCAAGTCAGTATCTAATTTTCTTATTTTATTTTCCTTAATCTTACTTAACTAATCCCTATCTTTAAAATATTTCTGTCTAACTAGATTTCTATACTTAAACTAAATCTAAGTATCTAACTACATTTTGTTATTAATTAATATATATAGCTAATTATAACACTATTAGTACCCTAACTATCCATTGTTTCACTCATTTAAGTAATGATTCAATGTAACCTAACCAAGTTTATGTTTTGTGTTTATGTTTTGTTATGTTGTTACTTTTGCTATGGCATGTTGTTTTGCTATTTTAATGTCAGTATTACTGTTATGCTGGTTTTATGTTACTGTTGCATGCAACATATTTACCTCTACTTCGGATCTTTCTTTCTCTTTTCTCCACCTTCTTGAGTAATTATTCTTCTGCAATTCCATAGTAGTAAATATATTTGTGTTTGTATGTGAAGAAATGTTATGTTATTTTGTACTATAAGAATTACCCCAAAGTATTAATTCATTAGTCAGCTTATCTTGTAGTCCTCTTCCTTTTAAATTTCTCAAAGTTTATAAATTTATAAGTTTTGAGTCTTTTATCAATGTCCATCAATTCCTGAATTCTCATCTTCATCTGCAGTGTCTCGTCTATCCAATTCCACAGGAATGGTCCTCTCCTTATTGATCTTTTTGACTGCAGACTCAATTTGACTGATGATTCTAACTTTCAGCAATCTCTTCTTCATTTTCTGCTTCTTCGATGATTTATACATTTTCATAATTAATACCATGTGCTAATTTTATATGTGAACAATGATATCATGGATCTCTACTCAAAACTTTTACTGAAGATGGAGAAACTAAAGCCAGTATAAGTACCTGACCAACTTTCTTGCATTGCTGATGTTTTAGCAACATTTTTACATATATCATATTTCCTGGTTTGTAATTATGAAGAGAATAATTCAAAGAAACAGTTTGAATTAATACTTCCATATTATGTAATTCTTTTAGTCTTTGTTGTAAAGCATTTAAGTAAGAAGCAAGTTGACAATCACCTCCTATGAGAGATTTATAGTCTGTCTTACAAGTTTTTGCCTGTAGTGAAGCATGTCCAAAGAGCATTTCATAGGATAATATATGTAAATCTGCTCTGGTCTTGTACATAGGAAAAACAAAGCTATGGGAAGAATCTCTGGCCATTTGAGATGAGTTTCAGCACAGATCTTCCCCATAATAGACTTTAGTTCTCTATTTACATGCTCCTCTTGCCCTGAACTTTGTAGGTGAGGTGATAAGGAACATGATATTTTGGTGTTATACCTAGATTCTCATAGACTTTTTTCAAGATATCTTGAGTAAAATGTGATCCCTTATCAGAGTCTATGGTTAGTGGTACTCCAAATCTAGGTATAATTTCCTTAATCAACACTTTCACCACAAAGCTGGCTGTATTTGTATTTGATGAAAAAACTTCAGGCCATTTGGAAGAACAAAGGATCAAGGATATCCAGGGAAATAATGAAAAAAAATACAAAGGAAGGTGGCCTAGCAGTCCCAGATCTCAAATTCTATTATAAAGCAGTGGTCATCAAAACGATTTTGTACTGGCTAAGAGACAGAAAGGAGGATCAGTGGAATAGACTTGGGGTAAGTGACCTCAGCAAGACAGTCTTTGACAAACCCAAAGACCCCAGCTTTTGGGACAAAAATCGACTATTTGACAAAAACTACTGGGAAAACTGGAAGACAGTGTGGGAGAGATTAGGTTTGGATCAACACCTCACAACCTATACCAAGATAAACTCAGAATGGGTGAAGGACTTAAACATAACGAAGGAAACTATAAGTAAACAAGGTGAACACAGAATAGTATTCATCTCAGACCTGTGAGAAGGGAAAGACTTTCAAACCAAGCAAGACATAGAAAGAGTCACAAAATGCAAAATAAACAATTTTGATTACATCAAATTAAAAAGTTTTTGTACAAACAAAACCAATGTAACCCAAATTAGAAGGGAAGCAACAAATTGGGAAACAATCTTCATAACAAAAACCTCTTTACAAAGGTCTAATTACTCAAATTTACAAAGAGCTAAATCAATTGTACAAAAAATCAAGCCATTCTCCAATTGATAAATGGGCAAGGGACATGGATAGGCAGTTTTCAGATAAAGAAATCAAAACTATTAATAGGGACATGCGAAAGTGTTCTAAATCTCTGATAATCAGAGAGATGCAAGTCAAAGCTACTCTGAGGTATCACCTCACACCTAGCAGATTGGCTAACATGACAGCAAAGGAAAGTAATGAATGTTGGAGGGGATGTAGCAAAGTTTGGGGCATTAATTCAGTGATAGTGGAGCTGTGAATTGATCCAACCATTCTGGAGGGCAATCTGGAACTATGCTTAAAGGGTGATAAAAGACTGACCTTTGATCCAGCCATAACACTGCTGGGTTTGTACCCCAAAGATATAATAAGGGAAAAGACATGTACAAGAATATTCATAGCAGCTCTCTTTGTGATGGCCAAAAATTGGAAAATGAGGAGATGCCCTTCAATTGGGGAATGGCTGAAGAAATTGTGGTATATGTTGGTGATTGAATAGTATTGTGCTTAAAGGAATAATAAAGTGGAGGAATTCCATGGAGACTGGAACAACCTCCAGGAAGTGATGCAGAGTGAAAGGAGCAGAGCCAGGAGAACATTGTACACAGAGACTGATACACTGTGGTACAATCGAATGTAATGGACTTCTCCATTAGTGGCAATGCAATGTCCCTGAACAACCCACAGGGATCAAGGAGAAAAAAACACTACCCTCAATCAGAGGACAAAAGGTGCGAGTAAAAACACCGAGGAAAGGCAACAGCTTGACTATAGGGGTGGAGGGTATATGATTGAGGAAAGACTCTAAGTGAACACCTTAATGAAAATACCAACAACATGGAAAAGAGTTCGGATTGAGGACACATGTGATACCCAGAGGAAGCACGCATTGCCATTGGGAGGGGTGGTGGGAGGAGGGGGGGGAAGAAAATGATCTTTGTTTCTAATGAATAATGTTTGAAAATGACCAAATAAAATAATGTTTAAAAGGGAAAAAAATAAATTAATTAAAAATTTTAAAAATTAAAAAAAAAGCTTCAGGACATTTGGTTAATCTGTCAACAATTACCAAGCAAAACTTGTATCTTCTAGCTTTTGGCATGCTGATGCAACCAATATTCAGACTCTCAAATAGACAATATGCTAAATAAAGGTCTACCATCTAAACCTTTCTGTCTGAATGCCCCTTTATTGAATTTTTGCAAATAAAACAGCTTGAGCAGATTTTTTTTGCTACAGTACTTATTCCAGGAGCTTCCCATTGTCTCTTTATGTTGTCAATTACAGCTTTAGTACCAAAATGACCTTTTGTGTGAATGGCTTGATACAAATTGGTATACGGGTATTTTTGTAACAGCAGCTTTCCAGTATCTGCTAACCATATTCCATGTTCTTTTCTTGCTCCAAACTTCTCTTTCCATTTTTGTATTTCTGAGTCTACATAAGCTTTTTCTAGATCATCAGATTCTATATTTGATAAGTTCATGACATACACTAGAGCATTTCTGGCTGCAAATTTTACATTTATATCAGTTCTATGATTGATTTCCTTTAGCAATTGAGTCTCTGCCATAAGTATGACTTCTACAATGGATTACTACTAGCTATGTAGGCTTCTGGATAGCATCCAACAATTCAGTTATTATTTCTGCATGAGCAATTGGTTTTCCTGATGCAGTAATAAAATCCCAGTACTTCCAGATCTTTCCTGTAGCATGACACACTGAAAAAGCAAAACGGGAGTCTGTATACATAGTTGCACTTTTACCATCAGTCAGAAGACATGCTTGCTTTAAAGCAACCAACTCTGCACATTGAGCACTAAGGTTAATGGGTGTAAACCTCAAAATTTCTTAGACTTATAAATGTTGGAAATTTCACCATTGGGAAATTTCATACTTGAAAAATTTCCTATTGATAGTGGGTCTTGACTATTGGAATGTGAACCCCATTGGCATGGGAGGTTCCTTCTCCTACCTTCTTAAGAGTACTTTAGGACAGAAACCTTTTGCTGAACAATGAAAAGGACTTTGACCTATGCTTAAGCATAGAACAGGAATTTCTTTGAGTCATGATTGATTTTAGAATTGATACAATGGAGATACTTGGAATCAATCTCCACCCTATTCAGTCCTAACAGGATTGAGTAAGGGCTGCAGCCTAGATCAAAATTTAATTATTCCAATCTCTACCCTACTCAGGTTAACAGGATTTAGAAAGGGCTGTAGCAAAGGATCAAAGATTTAATTATTTGAAAATATGACCTTCAACAGACATGTGCAAAAGCCAGATGGGTAATGATCCATACCACAGTTTCTCAAATTCTGTGACAACTGCAGCACCCATACATTGAATTCCATTACACAAATATGAAGAACCATGTGTGAATAAAACCAAATCTGGATTTTTGATAGGAGTGTCTTTTAAATCCATCCTCTGTATATCCACTAGATCTGCTACTTCTACACATTCATGTAATGGTTCACCATTCTTCGGAAAATCAGGAAGAAGTGTAGCAGGATTTAATACACTACATCTCTTCAACTCAATATTTTCACTACCTAGAATTATAATCTCATACTTAGATATTCTTTGGTCTGAATATGCTTGAGTACGAAATTTCCTCATTAGTGCTTCTATTTGATATGAACAAAATATCATCAATGGACATCCCAAAACTAAATCTGATGACTTCTGAACTAACACAGTTATGGCAGCTATACCCCTTAAACAAGGAACTGTACCTGCAGCAATTGGATCTATCTGACAACTCTAGTATCCAATTAGATGATAATTTTGTCTTAAAGTCTGTGTTAGTACACCAGATGAAATTCCTTTGGTCTCATTCACAAATAATTGAAAAGGTTAAGTGTAGCCTGGGATTCCAAGAGCTGGTACAGATAAAATCAGTTCCTTAAGCTTACTTAAAACTTGCAGATGTGCAGGTTTGAGTTTCAGAGGTTCTGGTTCTATATTCCTGGTTAAATCTGTTAAACATTTAGTCATTTCACTATACCTAGGTATCCATTGCCTACAGAAACCAGTTGTTCCAAGAACAGCTTTGAGTTACTTCTTGGTCTTAGGTGCACTCAGTTTCTGGATATCAGCTATTCTTTTCTGAGTGATACTTCTGGAACCTTTGACAACACAAAACCAAGATATTCAATGTGAGGCAATACCCACTGAAGTTTTTCCTTAGAGATTTTATGTCCACATTTATTTATATAATTCAATCAAAAGAATCTTGCTATCTCTTAAACACACTTTAGCAGATGGAGATGCTAGGAAGATATTATCTACAAAATATAATATTTTACTCTCCTTGAATATTATTGTTTTAAAGTCTCTGTTAAAAAGTTGTGAGAATTGACTCAGACTATTGCAATATCCTTGTGGAAGATGAGTCCATATCTACTTACTTTTCTCCCATGTGAAAGTAAAGATCTTTTGTGAATCCTCGTGAATTGGAATCGAGAAAAATGCTAAACATAAATCTATCATGGTGAAATATCTTGCTTGACTTGGGATGGATGAGATTATAGCAGCTTGGCTTGGTAGTATAAGATGTGTCTTTATTGCATGATCCTTTACAACTCTCAAATCCTGGATGAATCTGTAGATGATTCTGCCATCTTGATCTAGCTTTTTTTTTTTTAACTTCAAGTATTGATATATTGTATTCTGAGAAGCATGGTAATATGATCCCTTGTTGAATTAGGGACTCAATGATAGGTCTTATCCCTTCTATAGCTTCATTACTCAAAGGGTATTGAGGAACACAAGGAACTGGTCCTTCCTTAGTTCTCACTATTATTGGAGAAGCTGATTTCAATAGGCCTACATCTGTGGAAGACTTTGACCATAAGTTTTCTGGTATATCCTCAGGAATAGGATAGATGGAATCTAACTCATTCTCTATACTGACTGAATCTAAGAACATCAATGGAAAAGCTTTCAGAGATTCTTCTGGGAGTTGTAATTATATATCCCCATTGTTAGTACAATGAATCATTACTCGTACTTTACAAAGCAAATCCCTTCCAAGAAGGTTCATTGGACATTCTGGAATACAAAGAAATGCATGTCCCATGGATAAAGCCAAATTTTGGCTTGTAATTTTGCTACTCTCTCTGGTTTTCCAGTAGCTCCAATCACTTCCAGAGTACCGATAGCTTTACAATCTTTAGGAAGACTTTGAAAACTGATTTACTGGCTTCAGTGTGCACCAAAAGATCTCTGTACAGATGTTTGACCCGATCACAAAGGAAAGAGTACCTAAGACCTGATCTCCTTTCTCTAGGCCTATAGGTATTATTATATTTTGGCTGTACAGATCTCAAAGCAGCCACTGCCTTGACTTCCTTAATTTCACTTTCCTTTGCTTTCAATTCAGCTTCCTTTAATTTTCTTTTCAAATCTTCAACAGTGGAATCTCTATCATCAGCTTTTTCTTCTGGATCATTTGCTAAATAAGCAGTCTTTCTCTTCAATTCCTCCATATCCAGCTCTTCCCAATCTGGGTAATTTGACTTAAAGAATTGTCTGACTGTTGGAACTACATTTTTTGCAAATATATGCTTGATGTGGGCAATAGTGCCTTCTTCAAGTGCATCCATTCCCAATAGAGTTTCAGCTGCCTTAGTTATCCTTTCCAAGAAAACTTCAGGTGCTTCCAACACTTTTTGTTTTATAGCCTCAAACTTGGACCAAGCATTGGGCCTCTTTACATATCTCCCCATAACTTCTACTATTTTGTCCCTCGCTTCAATAAGCATCTCATATACCCCATCATCTGCAGTATCCAGTTTCTCTGACCATGATTGTAACAGAGGTTACAGAGGTAACAGAGGTTCTGATCTTGTCTCCTCTATAAACTTATTTCTCTATTAGTTAGGACCTCTTTCATTAGGAGAGCAAAATTATTAAAATCAGGGTCATATAATTCAATTGCCCTATGCATCTCCTTAATAACTTTATTGGGCTTATCACTAAAATATGGGGTTCTCCTTTTAATAGATTCAAGGTCCTCCGGGGAAAATCTTTTGTGAATTCTAACCTCATGCACAATGAGGTGCAAATTTCTTTTTTTTTTTTTTTTTATTTTAATATATTTTATTTGATCATTTCCAAGCATTATTCGTTAAAGACATAGATCATTTTCTTTTCCTCCCCCCCACCCCCCATAGCCGACGCGTAAGTCCACTGGGCATTAGATGTTTTCTTGATTTGAACCCATTGCTTTGTTGATAGTATTTGCATTAGAGTGTTTGTTTAGAGTCTCTCCTCTGTCATGTCCCCTCAACCTCTGTATTCAGGCAGTTGCTTTTTCTCGGTGTTTCCACTCCCATAGTTTATCCTTTCCTTATGAATGGTGTTTTTTTCTCCTGGATCCCTGCAAGTTGTTCAGGGACATTACACCGCCACTAATGGAGAAGTCCATCACGTTCGATTATACCACAGTGTATTAGTCTCTGTGTACAATGTTCTCCTGGTTCTGCTCCTCTCGCTCTGCATCACTTCCTGGAGGTTGTTCCAGTCTCCATGGAACTTCTCCACTTTATTATTCCTTTGAGCACAATAGTATTCCATCACCAACATATACCACAGTTTGTTCAGCCATTCCCCAATTGATGGGCATCCCCTCGTTTTCCAGTTTTGGGCCACCACAAAGAGCGCAGCTATGAATATTTTTGTACAAGTCTTTGTGTCCATTATCTCTTTGGGGTACAGACCCAGCAGTGCTATGGCTGGGTCAAAGGGTAGATATTCTTTTGTCGCCCTTTGGGCATAGTTCCAAATTGCCCTCCAAAATGGTTGGATCAGTTCACAACTCCACCAGCAATGAATTAATGTCCCTACTTTGCCACATCCCCTCCAGCATTCATTACTTTCCTTTGCTGTTATGTTAGCCAATCTGCTAGGTGTGAGGTGATACCTCAGAGTTGTTTTGATTTGCATCTCTCTGATTATAAGAGATGTAGAACACTTCTTCATGTGCTTGTTAATAGTTTTGATTTCTTTATCTGAGAACTGCCTATCCATTTCCCTTGCCCATTTATCAATTGGAGAATGGCTTGATTTTTTGTACAATTGATTTAGCTCATTATAAATATGAGTAATTAAACCTTTGTCAGAGGTTTCTATGAAGATTTTTTCCCAATTTGTTGTTTCCCTTCTGATTTTAGTTATATTGGTTTTGTTTGTACAAAAGCTTTTTAGTTTGATGTAGTCAAAATTATTTATTTTACATTTTGTGATTCTTTCTATATCTTGCTTGGTTTTAAAGCCTTTCCCCTCCCAAAGGTCTGACATGTATACTATTCTGTGTTTACCCAATTTACTTATGGTTTCCTTCTTTATGTTTAAGTCACTCACCCATTTTGAATTTATCTTGGTGTAGGGTGTGAGGTGTTGATCTATTCCTAGTCTCTCCCACACTGTCTTCCAATTTTCCCAGCAGTTTTTATCGAATAGTGGATTTTTGTCCCAAAAGCTGGGATCTTTGGGTTTATCGTATACTGTCTTGCTGAGGTCGTTTTCCCCCAGTCTATTCCACTGATCTTCCTTTCTGTTTCTTAGCCAGTACCAAATTGTTTTGATGACTGCTGCTTTGTAATATAGTTTGAGGTCTGGGACTGCAAGGCCCCCATCATATGTGTTTTTTTTCATTATTTCCCTGGATATCCTTGATCTTTTGTTCTTCCAAATGAACTTTGTTATGGTTTTTTCTAAATCAGTGAAGAAGTATTTTGGTAGTTCAATGGGTATGGCACTAAATAGATAAATAAGTTTGGGTAGGATGGTCATTTTTATTATATTGGCTCGTCCTATCCATGAGCAGTTAATGTTTTTCCAATTGTTCAAGTCTAGTTTTAGTTGTGTGGCGAGTGTTTTGTAGTTGTGTTCATATAGTTCCTGTGTTTGTCTTGGGAGATAGATTCCTAGGTATTTTATTTTGTCTAAGGTGATTTTGAATGGGATTTCTCTTTCTAGTTCTTGCTGCTGAGCTGTGTTGGAGATATATAGAAAAGCTGATGATTTATGTGGGTTTATTTTGTATCCTGCAACTTTGCTAAAGTTGTTGATTATTTCAATTAGCTTTTTGGTTGAATCTCTAGGATTCTTTAAGTAGACCATCATGTCATCTGCAAAGAGTGATAACTTGGTCTCCTCCTTGCCTATTCTGATACCTTCAATTTCTTTATCTTCTCTAATTGCTACTGCTAGTGTTTCTAGTACAATGTCAAATAGTAGAGGTGATAATGGGCATCCTTGTTTCACTCCTGATCTTATTGGGAATGCATCTAGTTTATCCCCATTGCAGATGATATTAGCTGTTGGTTTTAGATATATACTGTTTATTATTTTTAGGAATGACCCTTCTATTCCTATGCTTTCTAGTGTTTTTAATAGGAATGGGTGTTGTATTTTATCAAAGGCTTTTTCTGCATCTATTGAGATAATCATGTGGTTCTTGCTAGTTTGCTTGTTGATGTGGTCAATTATGTGGATGGTTTTCCTAATGTTGAACCAGCCCTGCATCCCTGGTATGAATCCTACTTGATCATGGTGAATGATCCTTCTGATCACTTGCTGGAGTCTTTTTGCTAGTATCCTATTTAAAATTTTTGCATCTATATTCATTAGGGAGATTGGTCTATAGTTTTCTTTCTCTGTTTTTGACCTGCCTGGTTTTGGAATCAGTACCATGTTTGTGTCGTAAAAGGAGTTTGGTAGAACTCCCTCTTTGCTTATTATGTCAAATAGTTTGTACAGTATTGGGGTTAACTGTTCTCTGAATGTTTGATAGAATTCACAGGTGAATCCATCAGGCCCTGGGGATTTTTTCTTAGGAAGTTCTTTGATGGCTTGATGGATTTCAATTTCTGATATGGGATTATTTAAGAATTCTATTTCCTCTTCTGTTAGTCTAGGCAGTTTGTATTTTTGTATATATTCATCCATTTCTCCTAAATTGGTGTATTTATTGCCATATAATTGGGCAAAGTAATTTCTAATGATTGCCTTAATTTCCTCCTCATTGGAGGTGCTGTCCCCCTTTTCATCTTTAATGCTGTGAATTTGCTTTTCTTCCTTCCTTTTTTTAATTAGATTGACCAGTACTTTGTCTATTTTGTTTGTTTTTTCAAAGTACCAGCTTCTTGTCTTATTTATTAAATCAATAGTTCTATCACTTTCGATTTTATTAATTTCTCCCTTAATTTTTAGGATTTCTAATTTGGTTTTCTGCTGGGGGTTTTTAATTTGATCGCTTTCGAGTTTTTTCAATTGCATTTCCAATTGATTGATCTCTGCTCTCCCTTGTTTGTTAATATGAGCTTTCAGGGATATGAATTTGCCTCTGATTACCGCTTTGGCTGCATCCCAAAAGGTTTGAAAGGATGTTTCGCCATTGTCATTTTCCTTGATGAAATTATTAATTGTTTCTATGATTTCTTCTTTAGCTAAACGGTTTTGGAGTATCATATTGTTTAATTTCCAATTGGTTTTAGATTTGGTTTTCCATGTACCATTACTAATCATTATTTTTATTGCCTTGTGATCTGAGAAGGCTGCATTCATTATTTCTGCTTTTTTGCATTTGTGTGCTATGTTTCTGTGACCTAATGTATGGTCAATTTTTGTGAATGTGCCATGTGGTGCTGAGAAGAAGGTGTATTCCTTTTTATCCCTATTTATTTTTCTCCATATGTCTATTAATTCTAATTTTTCTAAGATTTCATTCACTTCTTTTACCTCTTTCTTATTTATTTTTTGATTTGATTTATCTAAATTTGATAATGGTTGGTTTAAGTCTCCCACTAGTATGGTTTTATTGTCTATTTCTTCCTTCAATTCTCCTAGTTTCTCCATTAGAAATTTGGGTGCTATATTATTTGGTGCATACATGTTGATTAATGATATTTCCTCATTGTCTAGAGTCCCTTTTAACAAAATATAATTACCTTCCCTATCCCTTTTGATCAGGTCTATTTTTGCATTGGCTTTATCAGATATCATGATTACCACTCCTGCCTTCTTTCTATCAGTTGAGGCCCAGAAGGTCTTACTCCATCCTTTAATTCTGACCTTGTGGGTGTCAACCCGCCTCATGTGTGTTTCTTGAAGACAACATATGGTAGGGTTTTGGATTCTAATCCATTCTGCTATTCGTCTACGTTTTATGGGTGAGTTCATCCCATTCACGTTCAAAGTTATGATTGTCATTTGTGGACTCCCTGGCATTTTGATTGCCTTCCCTAATTCTAACCTTTTCTTCTTCGGCTCTACCTTTTAGTCCAGTGATTTACTTTGAATCAGTCCCCCTTGTCCCCTCCCTTGATGTTTCCCTTTTTAGTCCCTCCCTTTTTGTTCCCTCCCCCTCCCCCCTCTCTTTCCCTCCCTTTTTGTTCTCCCTCTCCCCCTCCCCCCCTTGGTTTTCCCTTCTCCTTACCCTTGTTGGGTAAGATAGAATTCAAGATCCCAATGGATCTGGATGTTTTTCCCTCTCAGAGTTGATTTCCCTGAGATTGAGGTTTAAGTAAACCCCCCCCCTCTCTTCCTCTCCTTCTTATAGGAGTTTTCTTCCCCTCCCCTTCCCCTGTGAATCTTTGTGTGAGAACCATTATTCTATTTGGTCTTTCTTTACCCCCTATTTATACATTACATTTTCCCCACATATTAGTATACATAGGTTGATATAAATGTAGTCCTTATAGAAGAGAGTTTGAGTAAAAGAAGAAGATAACATTTTTCCCCTTTCCTTAATATTTACCTTTTCAGGTATTCCTTGCTCTTTGATTTTCGGTATCAAACTTTCCACAGAGCTCTGGTCTTTTCTTTGCAAAAAGTTGGAAGTCTTCTATTTTGTTGAATGCCCATACTTTCCCTTGGAAGTATATAGTCAGTTTTGCTGGGTAGCTGATTCTTGGTTGGAGACCCAGCTCTCTGGCCTTTCTGAAGATCATGTTCCATGCCTTACGATCATTCAGAGTAGAACTTGCAAGGTCTTGTGTGACCCTGATTGGCATTCCTTTATATCTAAATTGTCTTTTTCTGGCTTCCTGTAGGATTTTTTCTTTTGTTTGATAGCTTTGGAATTTGGCAATTACATTCCTGGGAGTTGTCTTTTGGGGGTTTAGTGTAGAAGGTGTTCTGTGAGCTCTGTCAGTGGCTGTATTGCCCCCTTGTTCTAGAATCTCTGGGCAATTTTCTTTGATTATATCTTGTATCACCATGTCCAGTTTGGTGTTTATTTCTGGCTTTTCTGGGAGTCCAATTATTCTTAAATTTTCTCTTCTCCCCCTGTTTTCCAGATCTATCACCTTGTCGGTGAGATATTTTATGTTCTCTTCTAATTTCTTGGTGTTTTGGCTTTGCTTTATTAGTTCTTGCTTTAAAGCCTGGTTTTCTTTTACAGTTTGGTCAAACTGGTTTTGTAGATGCGTGAATTTCTTTTGCATCATTTCCCACTTTTCCTCCCAGAGGGCTTCCATCTTTTTGGTCCTTTCTGATTCAAATTCTTCATGGGTTTGTGGAGAGTTTCTATTTCCTTTGGAGGATTTTGGAGAATTTTCTTGTATATCTTCTTCTATCTGCTCTGTATTTTGTATTTTGGCTCCATAGAATGTGTCCAGAGTCGCCCCTTTCTTCTTATTTTTCTTGGTATTTTGGGGCTTCGGTGCTTCTGTGGAGTTTGTCATCTCTGGACGTGGAGGATTGGCTTTTCTTGTCTTTGTCTGGTGATCAGAGGCTTTAGTCCTGGGCAGATGTTGGTTCTAAGAGCGTTCCCTGGGTTAAACTGAATATGCCTCACTGGAACTGGAATGGAAGGGTCGGACCACGAGGCCACACTCTCCCCCTGGCTCGATTTCCGGAAGTTGCCTTCAGAATCGCTGGCCGTGAGTCTGTTTCGTCGGCCTGCGGGGGGATGGGCTGCCGCTTCCCCAAGCTCCGAGAGCACAGACTTTCACTGAGACTTGGATAGCAGGATCCAGCCCGTGAGGCTGTCTTGCCCGCCCTGAGGGTTGCTGTTGTTTTGACCAGCTCTCTGCAGCGGAGGCCCCAGGCAGTAACTTTCCCCCGGACCGACCAGCTCTTTGCAGCGGAGGCCCCAGGCAGTAACTTTCACCCGGACCGACTGGCTCTCTGCAGCGGAAGCCCCAGGCAGTAACTTTCACCCGGACTGGGACTTGGGTAGAAGACCCTGAGGGTTGTTGTTCCTCAGACCCTGCTCTCTGAGCCCCGCGCCGCTGATGCTTCCGGGAGCCTTGGACTCTGCGCTCCTACCCCTGAGGTCCGAGGGATCTCGGGTTCTGGCTTTTAAGGGGAGCCGTACCTTTTGAACCGGGTCCAGGTCCAGGAGGAGGGTTCCCAGGGTCTGTGCTGTTGATCGTTTTGAATTTCGGTGCCTTAGGAGCTTCTAGTTTGAGATCGGTCGGGAAGGGTTTTCCGGAGATCTGAACTTCAGCTTTCTCTAAGCCGCCATCTTAACCGGAAGTCCGAGGTGCAAATTTCTAAGGGGACATAGATTCATTATTCCAGCTGCCTCTTCCTGCTCCAACCTATTTAGCCTTTTACCATTATTGCTTATATTGCTGTTATCATTTCCACATCCCAGGTTTATAATAATGTTACTGATAATGTGTTCCATTTTATTCAGTTGTTGTTTCATGGGCATGACCATAATTTTCAAGTCAGAATCCCTTTTAAACCAAGCAATTAGATCCTTTAGCCAATTTCCACAAACACACACACAAAAAAAGCATGAGAATTGTACATGACACACCCACAGATAACAGGGGAATATAGGCCATTATATCACTTAACTTAATGTCCATTTCAAGTATCACACAGTTCATTTGAAATACAGAATGACAAAAGTTTGGGAAAGTTACAAATATAGCATAAGGAATACAGATTATATATTCACAGAACAAAAGTAATATTGTTTAACATGTCTGATGATATGTTAACATCCATTTGTACAGAAGAATTTAATACAATGTTATTACAATTATCTTTATACATAAAATGTAAAAGGTGTTAAAATTTTTCAATTAAAAAAAAGTTATTCTAAGATGGCCACTCCAAGATGGCTGCCAGGAGTAGACAATGCAGTCAAAATGACCCCCCTAGGCAAGTCACACCCTCAGAATTCTTTTGGGCTTTCTCCCTCAGCTCCTAGCAGTTCAGAGAAGGTTTGGAATATCGGCTCAAACTGAACTTCCTATGGCTACTTTACTATAGTTAATAAATACTATAAACATAAAATGAACATAAAATAATCCTAGCTGGCTTTGCCAAAACTGTAATAGTGGGATTTTGTTAGGAGAAAGAACAAAAGGGAAACATAAAAATCAGGTTTATTTTTTGGAAAATAGAAGAGGGAAAAAGTAAAAAGCATTCAGTTTTACTTAACCTGACTAAGTCATCAAAATGAAGTATATTATTTCTAATAAAATGATAAAATCTATGATATCCCAATAGGAACTCTGTAAAAACTCTTCATTTGGAGGTTAGGTAGGTGTAATATAGAGTATAGATTGGAGGTACCCTGAGGGAGGACAGCTAGGTGGATAGAGAACCAGGCCTTACATCAGGAAGACTGGAGTTCAAATATGACCTCAGACACTTACGATATGAGTGACCCTAGGTAAGTCATTTAAAACGATTTGTCTTAGTTTCCTCATAAGTAAAATTAACTAGAAAAGGAAATAGCAGACTACCTCAATATCTTTGCCAAGAAAATTCTGAATGAGGTCACAAAGATTTGGATATGACTAAATGACTTAGCAATGTGAGAGAGGAAAAAGCTAGCAGCTGGTGGGCTGACAGGGAGACCAGGAAAGTGTGATAGAAAGAGAGATTTGAACTGAGTCTTGAAGGAAGTCAGAAAAACCAAGAATTAGCAGTGAGGAAAATTCATATTTCAGGTATGAAGGACAATAGATGCAAAGGCATGCAGAGAAAGTATTTTCTTCCCAGATACTCTAAGTGGATCCATATAGCTGGATTGTAGAATATGCAAGAGTTATCAAAAGATTTCTGGAAAGGCAGGACCGAGCCAAGTTTGAAAGAGTTTTAAATGCCAAACTGAAATTTATATTTGATCACTGGACCATGCTGAGCATAGAGGTGAACCATGGTCAGATCAACACATTGGAAGAATCAAATTACCAACAGAGTGGAAGATATATTGGAGGAGAGAGATATTTGAGACTGGGAGACTAACCAAAAGGTTATTTCAGTAGTTCAAGTGAGATATGATGAGACTCCAAACTAAACTTGTAACTGTGAGAGTGAAGAAAATGGGTCATATATTTGAAGGAAGAAAACACAAGATTCAACAATAGATGGACTATGTGTAGTGAGTGTGAATGATGAATAATGATGATAAAGTAGATTGTGAGCCTAGAAAACTGGAAGAACAGTGATAATCTTCTTAGTAATAGGGATTTTTTTTTAAGAGGGAAATTTTTAAGGGAAAGATAATCGATTTTGTTTTAGACACAAAATGTCTGAGAAGTAATCATATATGACTTGCTTGCTTGTGTATATATATACACACACATATATATATGCTTGTGATTTACATAAAAATGACATTTTAATTATTTCAAGTAACCACGATCTGAATTCTCTCCCCTTTCTACTGAAATATAAAAATAAAAATAAAAAAAAATTTTAACAAATATAGAGTCAAGTAAAACAAATCTCTGCTATGGACATGTCCAAACACACACACACACACACACACAGAGATACACCATACACATACACTCACTCTGAGTCTAACTCTTCTTTAGCAAGATTTTTTAGCATGTTCTGTTATCAGTCATCTGGAATTGTGGTTAGGCATTCCATTTAGCAGAGTTCTTAAATCTTTCAAAGTAACTTGTTTTTTTCAAAATTGTTACTATTATATAAACAACTCTCCCACCTCTCTGTGCTTCATTCTAAATAAGTTCATAAAAATGGAGATGATAATGGAAACCAGAATAGTTGGTGAGATTATCAAACAAGGCACACAGAAGAATGGTAGGGACTATGTGTCAGAAAAGTCATGTTCGATTCCATGGAATGAAGCATGTATGTAGAAAGTTGTTCTTTGGGAGAAGAGTCAATAATTTATTGGAGATTGGAGAAAAGTAGAATATAGTGGAAGAAGATGGCTGAATGATTCCATGAGAAGGAGGGCATAAGGGCAAATTCTAAGTGAATGGTCTCAATCTTTTTGGGGACGTCTGAAATAAACTCTTCAGCTGAAAGACCAGTGTTAAGAAATGTTATGGGAGGCTTGAGAAAGAACAATAATGTTATGAATAGCTGTTGTGAAATGTGGGATTAGAGATTAATAAAATATTGATAATCTCCATGTACCTATAGATATTTTTAGTAGTTTTGTGTAGTAAAAGTTATCATTTCAGGGAACAAAATAGTCACATTTAGCAAGCACATATATCCTGGAACTTGAAAGTTGATAATTATGGCAATTGGGATAGAAATGTTCATTGGTAAAATGATTAATCTAATCTTGAACTTTTTCACAAGAATATGTAGCAGTATATGCAATTTAAAATTTTCTCTCCAAAATGGGGATTTCATAATATTTAGGTATATCTCACTGGATAATCATCATAGGGGGACATTGGTCTCTAGAATTGTCACCCACTCAAGCAGGTGACCTGTGAACTCTCATATTTAGTGACTGGTAAGGTACTTAAGTTTTTAATTGATTTGATTACCTTAAAAGTTGCTGATTGACAGACAGAGAGTTTAATTAACTCTTCACACCAACAACCTAAGTCTAAAAAACTAGTTTTGTGTGTGGATGCCAAGGAAACACATAAATTGGAAATGCAGGGACAATTTACAAGGTTACAGTAAGAATAGCCATGCACCACCACCACCACCTGGTGTTACCTGACCCACCAACCATAATGATGTGGTATTAGAAGACACTGACTCCAGAATCTCCTACTTTGTCCATTTGGATTATCCATTTCCTATTGTCCCTATCACTGCTATTCTTGTGCTACGTACGAAGGTAGGGGTGGAATGTAAAAAGATTATTTCTACTTAGGAATATGATAGAAAAAAAGAAGCTACTCTAGCTGATAGCTACCTTGAAAACCTTCTACACTTTATAGAAATATTTATCTGTATTTCCACATAATTTTATTTTACCAAATTTCATACGTTTTACAGTGATTTGTTCTTCTTATGGCTATACCCATTTTATACTGAGAAGGGAAGCTAGTTTACAGGAATTTTTTAAAAAATCTTTAATCATGCTTTCTTTCTTTCTTTTTTGAAATCACAGTCCATAACCTCACTCCTAGAAAATGCTGCCTACATTTATCAGTCCACTGCCTCTTTCCTCACTCACTCCCCATCCCCTTGTCATCTGGCCTCAGAGCGCATTATCTAAAAATACTCCTTGATTTTGACAGTGAGCACTTAATTGCCAAATATGATCTCTCACAGTCTTCATCCTTCTTGACCTCATTCATCATTGTTGACTATTCTCCTCTCAGATATTATCTGTTCTCTAGGTTTTAATGATTCTATTTCCTCCTAGCTCTACTCCTGTCTTTATGACTACTCCTTTACAGTGACCTTTGCTGACAATATCCAAAGCATAGGTTTGAATTGTTAAAAATATACAACAATATAACTGGTGTGTGTATACATATGCATGTATGCATGAATAATGGAGTGTTTTGGAGGGGTCTTGAGAATTGCCTATAAGAGGGACCTTTTCTCTTTCAATATGTTATGCAAATAGTTAGGGGAAAGTCTTTTGAACTAGGTACATAGCTAAAATTGCTAATGCCTTTAGAAGTGACTAGCTAACAAGATCCTCTATCATTCTCTTCAAATGCTTTTCCTTAATGCACCTCTTCCATGATTTGCCTACTTTGGCAGTGGCATCTATGGGAATTGTAAAGGGAGAGGCATTGGAATTCTCTTTCCAAGAACAAATTGTGACACTTAGAAAATGGACATTTATATTTCACCTCAGGATTTGTTATTTTGTGTTAGTTAAAGTAGATTAATATGGAATTTTAAAACTCCAGATGAATTTTGTTAATTCAGGAGAGTAAGCTTCTGGCAATCTGAGGAGTCTGATAGGGGAATGCATGCCAGCTTTTATAGGGAACACAGCAGTGATGCCTTATTTTATCAAGGAGTGATTCCGAAATCCAGCCTGGGGCAGATAAAATTATTCATCTGGCAGTCATGTCACCTCTGGACATGAACATGGTAGAATAAAGTTAGGCAGAAATGTGTTATCCTAACCCTGTGGTGGTGAACATATGACACACATGTCACCACTGACATGCATAGCCATTTTTGATGGCACATGGACACATGCAGGCTCAGCACACCTTGGGGCCTAGGAGCCACCCAGAGAGCTATATGCCCACAGCTATAGCCATGGCCATGCCCCAGTCTGGCTGAGGGGGGGAGCTGCACCACAAGCTGGAAGAGAAGGGAAAAAGGGGGGGAGGCAAGCAGCTGGTGACACACACCAGGTGAGTGGAGCATGTGGGGCTTTTTCGGGAGTGGGGAAGAGGAGTGCATGCTGGGGGTAAGTGTAACAGTTAAATTAGTTTCTCTACTAAAAGTGTTATATTTTATGAGGTTTATTAAAGACTATTAGAAATCAAGGATACAAATTAACAAGTCACGTGCCATGGGATGATTAGCCCATTCACAGCCTAATTACTACATGTTGCAATGTTTCCAGTTGAGGAAGAGAGAGCTCTTGGGAGGCAGGGAACCCATTAAATACTAAATTGTGATTTCACCCAGGTGAGATTATAGGGAATTCTGGGAAGTATCAAGGACTTCTGGGGATTGAAGTCTGGGGTTCAAATCTCCATTTTTACATCTCCCCTGTGATCCTATTGGGAAAACAGTTTCCTCAAAGGATCATGGATATATAATCAACTTAAAAATTACAATAATTTGAGGATGAGAGGAAAAAAACAAAAGCAATGATTGTTAGGAACATTGACAAAAAGCCAGTTAGGGGGCAGTTCCCTTTGGCATAAGAGTATGCATACAAAACAAATGCATTCAAATGCCACACCCAAAGTTCATTCATGATCTTCTTGAGCACAGCTTGTGGTTTGTGGAGGCATTTTCATGGTGTCTTCTCCAAACAGTTCAGTTTCTGGATTTGTAGCATGTTTCTTAACCTAAAATTTCTCTCTCAAGGAATTTAAACTTTGCAATTTAAAATAATAATAAATTTATACATTTTACATACCCCCCCTGAAGAGGGTGATTGAAAAACATAGGGATCATTTAGGTATGCATGGCTGAGCTATGAGGTATTTGAATCAATTGTCAAGAGAAATAAAAAACATCAGAAAAATCCAAATAAAAAAGATAATTTCTGGATGAAAGATAGACTATCAATGTCTTATGTGTAAGAACTCCAAGTAAAGGAAAAATAAATCTATATCAGGTCCTTGAATCAGGGACCAATTAAAGTGATTTAAGCATTGATGCATTTACCCAATCAGTAACCAGGACTACAGAAAGTTTGCCACACTATGAAAGACAGAAAAGGGACTAGATTATAGGAGCCAGGTAGGAGCCAAATTTGAGCTACTTGTCTGTAAGTATTTTCACAAAGAGTGTGGATACAAGGAAGTTCTACATCTTATTGTATGTCAAGTGTTGCAACCTCGAGTCCACATTAATATTTCCTGTATGCTCTTTTTGGCACTATTCAGGTTTAGCTTTGTGCTTCTTTGGCCTTGTGCAATGGCTCTTTTGTATATCTTGTCCTGTAATCAGACAGAATCATTAAGCAAAGTTCCATAATTTTTTAAACAATTAGTGGCACCATTTTTATAGTCTCAAGTTTTAAGGGCATGCAAATTTACTATTTATAATTATAGCATTATAGCAAATATATTTTAAACTTATATTACTGCTAAATCAAAAAAGTTAAAAAATCTTAATACTGGTGACATGTGCTTCATATATAAAAAGGAGAGAAAAAACTGAAATAGTATATCGCAATGCAAGAAAAATATAATAAGAGTTTTAAAAATAAATATATAGCTTATAATCATTGACACACTGTGTCAGTTAAGAAAAATGTAGAATACAAGGTTTCTCACCAAAAATGAGATCCATTTCCTCTTCATGCCTGGCCATGATCCACTGTGAGTACAAGCAAATGAATTACACAAGGTAACAGTTTTTCTTTTTAATAAAGGACAATAGTACAAATATGTAGGTATCAATATCCCCAAAATTCTCAATAGCCCAATTAATTACAATAGCAAAGAAACCCACTATCATATTTTACATGAGTCTTCTGTATGACATTTAAAGAAAATGGATACTTGTCACAAGTTTTATAAACATAGCAAATCTTTCAACCTTGGCAAATATATTTTTAAATAAAATAGAACTTATTTGGGTCTAGAACATCATCAAGAAATCTAGAGATCATTCTGGTGGAAGTAAAGTGAACTGGGGAGTTATAAATGAGAGATGTTCCTCCTTTGGGGAGTGCTCCAGGGTTACTATATGCCCTGGGATTAACTTCCCAGCTCCTTTGATATGAGACTGATGTCCCATCCATTCACATTTTTATAAATGTGGGAGGTGGGAATAATAATTGTATTTCACTTCAGCTACTAAAATGGACCTTATCTCATGTTAGAAACAGGCAAAATGACCAGAGTTGTTGGGAAAAATATATAAAAATCATGTCTAAAAGACACTTTAAATCAATTTGAGGTACTTAGCTCATTAAATTTCCCAAAGATTGTTATACAATTGTAACCAGTTTTGATGGAGTCCATCTATCCTCTTTGTGACAATTTACAAATTCAAAACAGAAAAAGGCTGTTTTTATATATGGGTTTATTCAATAATATTTGTTCAGTATAGTTATAGGGGAAAAGCAACAGAATTTAACAGTAGTTAAAATCCAGTACATTAAAATGATTCAGTGTAACAGAATAGTTAAAGATTACATTAATATGTGAACTTAAAACCAACAAAATTAAATCTTAAACAAAACAATCAGCAAAATGCAATAGAATACAGAGATTTTTATAAAACATTGGAGTCTGAAATGACTTAAAAATATAACCTCCAGTCTGTTTAAAGTTCATTTTTTTAAATTTTTTTATCCATGTAGATGCCTATTGTTAGAAGGCAGAATATTGGTAAGGGACAGGCAAAGGGGGTCAAGAGGCTTGCCCAGAAGTGTCCGAGGCCAGATTAGAATCCAGGACCTCCCATCTCTAGGCCTGGCTCTCAATCCACTAAGCCACTGAGCTTCTCCCCCATAGTGAGGGTGGGTTTTTGGAATCTCAAATTGGGCCAAAGAATTGCCAGGAGTTGAAATTCTCTCCTGAATTTCAGTTGAAAAGTATTATATTTTTATGAGATTTATTAAAGATGACTAGAAATCAAGGATACAAATTAATAAGCCATGTGCCTAGGGATGATTAGCCCATTCACAGACTAATTACTACATGTTGCAATGTTTCAAGTTGAGGAAGAGAGAGCTTTTGGGAGGCAGGGAGCCCGTTAAATACTAAATTGTGATCTCATCAAGGTGGAGACCCAGGTGAGATTATAGGGAATTCTGAGAAGTACCAAGGACTTCTGGGGATTGAAGCCTTGGGTTCAAATCTCCATTTTTGCATCAGGCAGGCTGCTCTCAGGGATGGGTGGGAATGGGACCAGGCAGGCAGAAGACTGGGCAGGGTTCTGGCCCAAGTGCAATGGAGGAGTACCTGGAACTAATTACCGGACACTTTTAGCACCCTGAAAAACATGACAATGGCTTTACTCACAATTTTTCCCTCTACATACTTTTGTGAGATCTTATTCTCAGTATTAAATAATCTCAAAACCAACAAAAAAAACAACAACAGATGAACAGATGAAGTTAGTAGCACTTGTTTTGGCTTGAAGTGTGCAAAATACCAACCTTCAATTGAAGATTTAGCCAATGAAATTCAGTAACAAAAAAGTCACTAATAGTCAGTTTAGTTAACAAATTTCCCCTCCCCCTCACTTGTCTTAGTTCACTGAACCCCACAGGAGTTAATTAATATCAAGATCAACAAAAGAAACCGACTGACAGATGAACAAAGAAATCACTAAGCACGTAAGTTAAATAATTAGTTTTTGTTTTATTAAATATAGTTATATATTACAATTATACATTTTTGTTATTTAAATTATAAATATTGTGAAATTGTGGATTTTTTCTTGAAGTGACATACCACCTGAGCTATGTTCAATTTTTTGGTGAATTTTGACACACCAAGCTCAAAAGGTTGCTCATTACTGTTCTAACCTGTCCTCCAAGATTTATGGTGATATAAGGAAAATTGCACCACCGAGGTTTGTGATGAAATGACTATAATTCTGTTCTATATCTTCAAAGTATTTTAATATAGATATTAATTGGTTAAATGGACAGCTATTTGGTGTAGTATATAGAGAGTTAGGTATGGAGTTGCGAATATTTGAGTTTAAATCTGATCCTGGGCATTTGCTAGCTTTGTGACTGTGGACTTAACCCTGTTTGCCTCAGTTTTCTCAAAGTAAATTATCTGGATAAGAAAATGGCAAACTACTTCAGTACCTTTGGCAAAAACAAAAATCTAAATAGAGTCATAATTATATATTACTAGAATGATTGAACAGCAACAAAAACTGGGAAACTGTGACAACAAATAGTAACTGGTGTCAAACAGTAGAACACAACTAATAGGGATTGATCATATAGAAGTAGTAGAGCAATCCATAACCCATTATCATGCCCCTAAAATCATGAAGGGAGAGCAATGTAGTCAGTGTTGTGCAGTTGTTTAGTCATGTCTTACTCACTGGGACCCTGCAGACCAAAGTATGTCAATCCTCTCTGTATTAATTAGAATTTTGAACCCTTCAACTTCATCCCCCAGAAGTCTTTCAGTATTTCCCAGAATTCCTCTCCTCTCTCCACCAAGTTGCATAGTCACTTTTGTATATAATTCAGTGTCTCCACCCTTTCTTCTCTTTTCTTTCTTGTGGCTCGAGTTAGTTAGCTCCCTTTAAACTCTAGTTTTTATTTTAATAAATATTATTATACCTCAGTTATTGAATATTAATTTTAATTCTCACATGCCAATGAAGTTTTGTTGGCAAAGCTATTGGAGTGGTTTACCATTTTCTTTTCCAGGGGACTAAGGCAAAAAAGAGGTTAAGCAACTGTCCCAGGGATACATGGCAAGTAAGTTTCTGAAACTGGATTTTAACTCAAGTCTTCCTAACTCTAGACCCAATGCTCTATCCACTGAGGCATCTAGCTACTTTATATGATGCAATTTTATCATTTTTGGCTATAAAAACTTAGTGTCAAAATATTTTGCTACAAATGATTACCTACTATCTATTAGCTACTATCTCATGCAATTAGAGATAGTCATCATTAGTGATATTGCATAAACATTTACATTTTAAATAATATATTTTTCACATATAATATCCTTAAATGGTAATTTATTTTAAATTCAATAATATTTTCCCAATTACATGCAGTAATAATTTCCAACATATATTTCCCAAAATTGAGATGCAAAACATCTTCCCTTCCTTTGCTCCCCTGATTTAGAGATGATAAACAATTTATTTCAAATAACATTAATAAATTTTAACAAGTTTTTTGAGATCTAATTAGGTAAGCACTGGATTAACCTTATAATTTAAGTAACTTTAAATGATTTTAGAAGACTAAGAGGACTACAAGTATTGGATTTATACTTTCTTAATCATTTATGTTTGTTATTAGTGATATCCTCTGAACTGGATATCCTCTGTACATTGTTTCACTGGAGAAATAATTTTAAGCTACTTATATATTTTGACATTTATTTTAGTTAAGATTAAGTAACACTGCATAAATCCACTTAAACAGGCACATATAATCTCCAGCATCTAATATCTTGAAAGCAAACAAAAGAGTTATAAGAGCTATCAACTTGCATTGTAGAAATCCCATTTTTCCTGTGGTATACTCTATTTACATGACATGTGACCAAATGAATTTACCAATATCAACAATATATTAAGTATTAGAAAGTAAGACAATTTCTTCTGTCTTAAAATGTGCAATAAAATGGGGTGCAGCTTTGTGATACAGGATGAAAAATGATTTTCAGAAACATCAAGCCTAATCCTCACTATTGTCCCCTCCTATTTCAATATTGGATCTCTCTGGATAAAAAAATGAATCTTTAAAAAATGTCTTTTGGATATTCAATAGGATATCCACAGAAAATATCCAAACGACATCCTCTAATTGATTCACTTAAATCCAAGAGAAAAGGAAAAAGAAAGAATTTACTTTTCTGTGGGTTTGCTTCCCTTCTCCCAGTCTGAATCACTATTTAAGGTTGTGAAATTTGGTAATATAAAATAATATAGAAAAACACATAATACTATAAAGTATTATTCTCAAGGTAGATATTAGCTTCTCCTTTTCATATTTCTAAGCTGATCTGGGTATTTTGGAAAGTACTGAATAAAGGAAATGAGATACAAATTCTTGTCAAAAAACTTAGGTGTGAAATGAGACCTTTAATAAACTCATCAAAGCCATTAGAATCTTCAAAATTCACTTTCATGAGTATATTTGAACAGTTTGGTGTAAAGGTTCTCTATCCTCCTGGGAAAGTTAAAAAAAAAAAGAACAAAAAACCATGGTCCTAGAGTGATCCTTCAAAAATCTCTATTATCCAAGTGATATCCCTTCTAAACCTTAGAGTACCTTGCCTTTGAAATATCTGGAATACTCCTGATATCTGCAAAAGTATGTTTATATATATGTATATATATATATATATATATATATATACACACACACACATACTTACATATATATACACATATATACATACTTACATATATATGTAAGTATATATATATATATCAATAGAGTATAACAATATTTTATATCTACCACAGAAATAATTTTAACCCATGAAAAATGTATATCATAATTGTGATAGAGGCAAGCCAGAAAGAGAACTTCAGGCTTGCAAAACAAGCTGGGGACCTGATTCACAAAATCAAGAAGAAGGTTCCAAATGGAATGTTCCCAGGAGAAGGCACTTGAAGGTGGAGGGGGAGGATCTGATTCTCTCTGGCTATGGGAGTTGAAGTTGACCAGGGGAGAAATTGAGACTCGGATTTCTGTCTCTCTCTGGGGGTGAACTGACCAAGAAAGGACAGAGAAACCTCTGGTCTGACCAAAGGAAGCAAGCCTGGCTGTAGGGGTAAGAAGCTGAACTGATTCTTGTTAGCTTTGTCCCAGGCTGAAGGACTCTTAAGGGGAGCTTCTGAAATTAGGCTGAGAGACCTTGGTGGCTTTGTGAAAAAGAAAAAAGATTTTAAACAGTTGTCCTCCATCCATCTCTCCAACTGTCCCCCTGTCACATTTGTGACTGGACTGATTTCCCCAAACCCTCAAATTCTCCTTAGAGTTCAGGGAAACCCTCATCCCTCTTTCCTCAGTTTCTCAACCTGTTTCCCAATAAACCCCCTGACTTGAAAAAGGAAAAGAAGAGAGTGTCTTTATAGTCACATAGAAACTGAAGTTGGAAATGAGAACCAGGCTGCTAGTGACCCTGAGAAAATCTGTCCTTTGAAAGAGCTCACTAAGCTAACTATTAATGCTGATGTGATTCACTCAAAAGATCAGGAACCTTAGTCCATAAAGGTCTGTTTCCCAAAATTTGTGGACAATCCTTTCAAATCACAAAAGGAGCTTAAATGGGCTTTCAGGATCTTTGATCCAGATTTCAAAGGTGGAGAGTTCCTATTGTCAGAACTGTTCAGCCCCCATAAACAGAGGCAATTTTTGAAGAAAACTAGATCTGACAGCAATTTAACTAGCTGGCCAACTATAGAACAAAGGGTGGATATGGATGTTGCAAATCCCACCTGCATGTCCTATCTGAAACGATGCAGGGAGAATTTGCTGCAGGCCATTAAGCAATGCTGTTCCAAAGTTTGACAAGATCAGGCAGGATAAAAGGGAACATCCTGCCACATACCTAGATCATCTGTCAGAGTTGACAGAGTTGATCTTAGGTCTAGAAGCTGATACTGAAGAGATAGCAAGCCATGTCCATAGGCAATTTCTAAGGGGATGTACACCTAATTTAAGAACCTTTTTCAAAAACTATTTCCCTAAATACAACTCACTTTCCCTGGTTGAATTGAGAGACACAGCAAGTTACCTATTTGAAAACAATTCAGATCAAAGTAAACAAGTTCAAGATCTGAAATATAAATTAGAGAGAACTGAAAGAGATTTAAAACAAAAGGAAATTGAAGAAATTAAAAATCTGAACACAGTTAGGACTTACAAAATATCTAGTTTCCAAAAACCTAGTTACATGGGAAGAACAGTGCAAAAAGAGACTATAGAATGTTTCTTTTGTCAAAGGAAAGGCCACTTGATTAGAAACTATTTTTTAAAGAAGAAACATGAGAGTAATAACAAAGACAAACAAAGCTCCGGACTTGACTGAAATGCAACTGGCTATAAAAACTGGAGCTAAGTCTAAATATTCTGATATGGTCAGAAAAGAGTTATGAAGCCAGGCCCATAATATATATTGTGACACTCGGGGATAGAAGAAATTGTGAAAATGAGGCTGCAATTGAGAATAGTAGAAGAAACTTGGGAAATACTGTAAAATTGGTGCAAGAAAGTGATTTTGTGAATGATAATCATTGTAATAAAGCAAGAGAAAGACTGAGACAGATTAAAGAAATAGAGGCAGAAATTAATGAAATAACATCTCAAATTGCAAATAAGAGACTTTGATAAGACCTGTATGTATAGTAACCACACAGGAAAGTAGTCTTAAGGAAATCAAATCATTCTTAGAGAACTTTTACCAGTGTAGAGTAGATAATGGGTTTTAATTAAGCAAAAGAAAAAAGAAAGAATAAGTCACATGAATTCAAACAAAAGTTTGTGACTGACACAAAGACGCATAATTTCAGTTCCTAAAGGTTACTGTTGATAAAGATGACAAGGCTCTAGAAACATTCACAGATGAAGTCCCAACTAGCTTAGTTAATTCTGTAAATAGAAATGATATCTAGTTTGAATCCAGAAGCTAATACCTTCCATCCAGCAATGAGTGCTATAGATGAGGAAATATTAACTGAAAATGGAGCTGACATTACTTTTGAACACAATAATTATCCTATTCAAAGTATTGGAGGTGACATTTCAATTAAATTTGAAAAGCAGGAAGGAATGGAATTCTTACCAACTGGAAAAACTGCCATGGATTCAAAAGATAGGCTTGAATCCAAAGTTCTAAGGGGAAAAGGGGAATCTACCCAAAGCAACACCTGTGATTTAGTTTCATGTTCCATTTTAGTTGAGAATACAACCTCTAATGTAGACTTAATTGGGAATGGATCTAATCAAAGAGAATTAACTGAGTTACACATGCACCTGGAAGAGAGTAGCAAAGACATAGACAATGGGTCAGTAGTTATGAACACTTTAGCTACTAAGCCAGAAACAGAGAAATGTTATAGTGGGGGACAACATGTTTGTGTTGTGGGACAGACTGAAGACACACATACTATTACTGACACAGGGGGGAATGCAGAAGTACAAACTTTATTCCCAGAACAAAATAATGAATTAGAGGGAAAGATTCATATCTTTACACAGTCAAATGAGAATAGAGTTAAACATAAACCTCAGGCTAGTGGTGGAGTAGGAACTATGGTTATTGACAGTGTACAAGAAGTAGCTAGCCCCATACCATCAAGTTTACCAAATCACAATGAAAATATAAAGGTTAATAATGAGAAACTAAAAGGAACTGATTTGAGGAGCACAGAAGCTGGTTACATAGGCTTAGATCAAAACACAAAGCCAGAGTTACCAACATCTGACAAAAGTTTATATGACATTGAGCACAATTCAAAGATCATAGTGATTGGATTCAGTGATTCAGATTCAGATACTGAATCAGAAGGAATACCAGAAGATGTGATAATAATGAAGGAAGGATTTAGAACAAATGCCTTATCAGTTTTATAAGCTTTATGAAGAGGTAGACGAAGAAGGGGATGCATGGGACGCTAGTGAAAAGATAGAATACCTGGAACCAGTGCAAACAAACTCTTACCAAGACAATGATGAGTAATTATTCTTTGGGCTCAGAACAAGTTGCATACCATTGGAAGAAATTTATGCAAGCATAGGGGTTGATAATGAAGATGATTTTATAGATAAGTTTAATTACATGGCTTGTGCAGATATAGATTTTGAATGGGAAGGAGATTAAGAAACATATTATTGAACTGGAGGAGGAGAGACAGATACACAATTTCATTTCTATTCTCTAACTTCAAAAACACATGACAAGTACCATTCAAGCTATAACAGTGAAATCAAGATTAGTTGTAGTTCCATGGGCCATCATACTACATAAAGCCCTATGTGAATTGTAAAAAATAGACTCGAATATAGGACTACAATCCCCACGAGCCTTTGCTCCACTTCCCCAGAATGCCTTGTAATCTCACCTGGGCCGAGATCGAGAAGGTATTTAAGCTGATTCAAAGGCTTTTGAGGGTCTCTTGGCTCTTTTTGGACTTCCTTTTTGGAGCAGGTGGTCTCTTGAGTGATGTGAGGTTATTTTGTCTAGGCCTCTGGCCTAGGCACATGTTTCTTATTTGTATATTCTTTAATATTTAACCTTTAATAAACCTCTAAAAATATAATACTCCTTGCAGAGAGAAACTAATTTCTACCTGCCTCAGTCTCCCCATCTCCCCTAAATTTTAATCTTTACAGAATGAAGACTAGTCTTGGGGTAGTATAAGAAAATAAGTTATTCCAGCTAAAGAAGAACCAGTAATTCAACATCTTGAACACTCCTAAACTTGTAGCATAAAACTTCAACATCATAACTAGGACAGACACAAACATCTGCAATGCTAGAGAAGCATGGATTCATGTTGGTTGAATCTGTTGTAACAAGACTTTAACAGCAAGTTATAAATGAGAACTGAAAAAGGTTATCCATATCTCTCAACCTTCATCCTAAAACAGTCTCTACAAGGGGAAGGAAGAGAGAGAGGGTATGCCATGGAGATATTATCTCATAATTTCATTTATCTCACATGTCATCAATGACGATACATATACAGAGGACATCTGAAAAAAAAGTCCTTGTCATGAACTGCAACATGAATAGCCCAAGAAAAAGTCAATGACAGTCTTGTGAATGTAAGCCTACTGAGAACAAAGTAATTAAATTAATTAAAGGATAGCACCCCTGAAGAAATGCAGCCAGTTACAGCCAAAAGGAAAACATTATCAGCTATAGAAAAAAGCCTCAATGTAAAATATAAAATAGTCTCTGCCTGACACAATAACAAAACAGAAAGAAACAATGTTGTTATAAATGAACACATAATTCTCTAGATTCTCTCTCCAAGATACAGAACTAAAGTAACCATAAGATAGATCTTTTAGTGAAAGGTGAAAAAATAAGAATTAGCAAACGTGAAAACCTATGCATAATAGTCACATCCATCCATGCATATGCAATTCTTACCCCCATGCATGAAGAAAATCACCTGTAATCCTTACAAGCAGACATGTAGAAAAATAATTGATAAATTCTGACATGCATGCACGAAGATTTCAACTCACTTCCATGCAAAAGTAACTTTTCACTCTTACTTGCACACATATGCAAAAAACTCACTTGTGCACAATTGTTCATGGTTTGTTCATGTGTTCCAGGTTCCTTATTATTGCAGTGGATCCTGATTTGAATAACACAAGTCTTCAATCAAGTGACAGAAGACAGAGGAGTGAAGTGCTGACCAGAGAGGAAGGAAGAGTTTCTACAATCAATATGAATGGACATAGAAGGACTTTGGACTTTGAAATCTTGGAATTTTTGACCATGAGGATATGTAAGGATGCATCATACATGTGAACATCACATATTTATGCCTGCACATCCTACATAGCAAAGTAAGATATCTCATGGATTGGGTAAGTATACAACAAGCATAATCGCATAACATATAAACACAATGATGAGAAATTTCTGTGGAAAATTCAAACGGACAAAGATATTTCTTTTCTGCATGACTTTGCACCAAAATTTAGAATGATGTACATATGTAAATCTGTACTAAATATATCCTATGGACACATGTAAGTACTAATAACTAACATGCTAACTATTTTTTTAGAAGTAGTTTATTAATATTCTTACTACTAACATTAGTGACAGCCTAGTGAATTTGTTTAAGGCTTAAGAAAGTAGAGACATAGATGTTCTGTAGTATAGAAGTTAGATTGCATCATGATTGTAGGTTAGCATTAGTTAGTGTCAAGAAATTTTACTTAGTGAATTTTTAGACTTTAGGACATAGGACATTTGCATATTCTTAATGTTAGTGGAATTGTTGAGATGATTTGAAAATTGTTAATTGATTTGTTGTGATGTAAAAAACTATGTTCATGTAATTCCCTTACCCAAACCATTTCCCTATAACCCATTCTTAGCTTAGCATCTAGATACATAGAATAGCTGAGATGAGTTAGGAGTTTGTTATTTTGGGGGGAGGTAAGGGTATATTTATAACAGAGCAGAATTAAGATAGATAGATGAAATTATTATTAAGGTAAGTATCATTGAAAAATGCAAGTTGCATTTTTTTTCTAATAAAAAGGGGGGTTGTAGTAGAGACTTAAAGAGAGAGAGAGGTTTTGCAGGACAAGCCAAGTTGCAAAAATATAAAGGCCAACATAATAACAATTCATGAGTAAACATAAACAGATATGCAATGAGATCAATAGCAAAACTATACATATCATTAAACATATCTAACTGAAGAACTTGCAAGACAACAATTGGCACATTCAGTAACATATAATCATATAATATAATTAATTACATGCAATAAATATATTACACAGGCATTTTTACTGACAGCTAGTTACAGGTCTAACCACTTCTCTTTCTCTTGAAATATTGTTATTTCAGCTACAGGTTGAATGTTTCTTGCTTTTATGACTTTATCTTTACTTGAGCTGTTTGATGGTATCAGATTGATAAGTATGTATTGTGAAAAATTGGATTTATTTAGGACAGAGGGATTTGTCTGCATGTCTTAGGAGTAAGTATATCTCTAATGTGGGACTTTGTGCCTACAGTTCTAGACATTGAATTTGCCCCTGTACTAAGTGCAGACTCCTCTCACAAACTTCTAAATGTTTTTAATATATCTTAGAGAAGGTTGTTAGGTTACAGTTCTTAGAACTCTTCTTTGGCTCAATCACTCATTCTACAATTGGTTTTGACCATCTTTTCTCATCAGGTTCCACTTAACTAATCAATAAGCATCCATCGTATCTTACTTTTTGCTTACCAACGACTTACTACTCCATCCTCTTCTGTGGATAATAAATGATTTAGACATATTAATTTTATAGGCATTCTCTGTAAAATTGGAAATAGCCTACTGCTTGTCTCATATCACAAAATATGGAATAAAATGTCATCAATTGACTTACTTGTATTTTCCCTGTAAACCAAGGTTTTTTCTGTAAACCTTTCAAAGAGGTTTATTTTTAAAGTAGAAATTTGTACATATTTCTACCTTTTGTTTCTGTCAGATCTAGTCTGAGCTGAACTCATAGTGGACTTCTATATTATCAGGGTCTTTTTTTCTCTCAGATGTGCTTTTTGTAAGATTCTGCACCTTCTCCAACTTGTGAGAAACAAAAGTTCAAGTCAAAGCTTAGGTGTGGCACTAGCTGGAACATCAAGAATTATGGTATATTGTTTGTGCCATTTTTTGGTGGAGTTGTGTATTTGTGCCAAAATGGCATGTGTTAACCATTCTGATATTTTGGTGCAAGTCTAGTTTTTCTAAAATATAAGTTAATCAAAAATTAAAACATTTAGACCATGTCTCATTGAACATTGTATATATTTCTTTACTTCTCAGTATTTCTTACAATTAATATTTCATTTACTAGTTTGTTCTCACAAACTATAGATAGATGGATGGATAGATAGATAGATAGAAGGATGACAATAGACACTGGCATGGAATACATATACTATTAAGTCTTTCTCCCAAAACAATTTAGCATGTATTAAAACTTTTTGGTTCATTCTTGGGTATGTTTGTATATACCTATTAAAATGTTATTAATAGGAAAAATTGGATTATTTTCAAACCACATACTTCCAATTTTAGTACATATGCTGCCAAAATGAGCACAAACCATATACTTCCAGAGATTAGAACAAAGTCAACATAAATGAATTCTAAGATATACTAGTTCTTATAATCTCTAAAACATGTAACATGAAGTCAGTAGCACTTTTTAGTGAACATTAGAATTGTGTTCTTTAAAAAAAATCTTTAAGTTCTTAGAATCAAAACTTGTGTTAGGTTTTAGGCAGAAGATCAGTTAGGGCTAGGCAATTGGAATTAAGTGACTTCCCCAGGATCACATAGCTAGGAAGTGTCTGAGGCTATATCTGAAGGTAGGACCTCCCCATCTTCAGGTTTAGCTTTTTATCCACTGAGCCACCTAGCTGACCCTATTATGTAGTTTTTAATGACTTTTGCTTCAATTTAAGGCCAATAAAATATTTTCTTACCAAATCATGTATTTAATTAGCAGCAAATGTTTCCTGGCACCATGTAATCTGATCTTCAACATTAAGATTCCTTCTAGAAAATTAAAGTACTTTGGTTTCTCTGTATTATTTCTTGCCTTGTACTATATCATGGATATTCATTAGTCAACTGTTTTCCCAACTAATCATTCATGAACCACTGAGGAAGAACTTATTCATTGAAACAGGGTTTGAACACATTGCTGACATTCTATTTAGTGATAGTCCCAGACTCTAAACAGCCATTCCATTTGACTGTCATTCATCTCTGTGAGTATCAAATGTAGCCTTCACTCTATCCTTCATCATCCTATTCCATTGTTGTCACATAGTGTTAGAGACAGAACATATTTCCATATTAGTCTTATCTAGAAAATACTATAAATTACATTTAGCTAATATTGTCCCTTCTCTCTAATAAATAACATCAAATTTGTCAAGTTAATTTAGTGAACTGGAAATCTAAATATAAAATTTGACTTCATAATAAAATCTTTTAATTTTTCTGTTAACAATAGAAACCAAAAGTATAAATTGTGTATAGCATAGTAATGCTACCCCCAACTCTTATACTACTGAACATCATTGGTTTCTCAATTACTCCCAAGAAGTCTAGATTAATATCTACATGTAGACTAAAAGCTTGCTTACATACACATAAGCTATTCCTAGTATGTATGTGAGCAATTTGATCAAATATTTGAAAGCTTTTTCACATTATTTTCTGGGAAATAATCTCTAGTTGGTGTCATAAAGTTGAGAACAATTTGATTTATTTTATTCTTCCTTTGCTGCTTCTCCTCAATTGTATATCCATAAGTGACATCATTCATTTTATAGAAAAATGACATGCATATAAACAATATTTTATTCAAATGAAAGGCTTAATGCATTAATCTTCTGTACTAAAAACAGGCTATTTTCATCTGAAATCCTATATATCATGAAAAAGGAAATATCTATCAAGGGGAAAGAAGTGCAAACAGCACTACTTCAACAAATAAATAAATAAATAAAACAGGAGAAATGTCCTAGATGAGCCTCAACATGTCCCAGTGTGGGATGTGGATGTTAACTAGTGTGATGTGTTCTGAAAGTAGTCAGAGAAAAAAAAAAGCATATTGTTACCAAATCTTATATGCTTGTCTCTCTGATTTTATGCTTCTTTGTATTTCTGTTCTCTATGCTTCTCTGTCTTTGCCTTTCTATCTGTCCCCCTTGGTCCATCTTTTTTACATTATTTTTTCAATTGCATGTAGAAACAATTATTAAAATTTATTATCCAACATTTTGTCTCTCCCTCCCTCACTTCTCTCCACTCTCTCCATGATGATAAACAGTGTGATATAGGTTATATTGGTTTTGTCATGATAAACATATTTCCATATTGCTCATGTCATGAAAGAAGAAAAATATTGCACATATAAGAAAAAATTCATGAAGAAAATGAAGTGGAAAAGGATAGATTTTAATCTGTATTCAGACTCTGACAGTTCTTTCTATGACCATTGATAGCATTCTCTTATTCTTGCTTCACTCCTGCTTTTATTAGGGAGACTTCTAGCTCATCCATATTTAGATACTTATTGATAATTTTAAATATATGTCACTTGGAAGCAGAGTCAAGAAGGACTCTTAGAGGCAGCAAAAGTCCAGTCCTCTGTGAAAATTCTTCCACATCAATCAAAACCAAAGTGCTTGGAGAGGGACACAAAACCAAATACAACAAAAGGACATATCTTGGGGACCCTCTTGCTTGATTCAGCTTAAAAGGTACACAGAGAAAGTTGAACTCTCAAATTTAAGGAAAAGAAAGAAGGAAGGTCCCAGGGCCCTTCCTCCATCTATTGTGCTGAGACATGGGTGGTTGCTGGTATCTGAGGAGGAGGACTTCAGCCTGGAGGGAATACCTTGCTACCGCAGCTGTCAGGAAGGCAGTTGGAGGAGAGGGACAGAGAGTGTAAACCTTAAAATTTCTTAGACTTATAAATGTTGGAAATTTCACCATTGGGAAATTTCATACTTGAAAAATTTCTTACTGATAGTCTATTGGAATGTGAACCGCCTTGGCATGGGAGGGTCCTTCTCCTCCCTACTTATTACTTTAGGACAGAAACCTTTTGCTGAACAATGGAAAGGGCTTTGACCTATGCTTAAGCATAGAATAGGAAGTTCTTTGAGTCATGATTGATTTTAGAATTGATACAATAGAGATACTTGGAATGACAGAACCAGGTCTTGGAACTTACAATCTCCACCCTACTCAGTCCTAATAGGATTTAGGAAGGGCTGCAGCATAGATCAAAATTTAATTATTTGAGAATATGACTTTCAACAGACATGTGCAAAGGGGCAGACCTCTGGGCGGTACTGGGTTAAGCTAGAGCCACTATTGGCACAGGGAAGACATGGACAGTGATTGGTAGATGTGAGAACTGAGGGGAGGGAACCGAGATGGTTTCCTTCCTGGGGTAGAATCTATTCAGTCCCCCTCTCTCAATATTCCCCTCCACTACAATTTGCAACCCAGAAAGAGCCTGAAGCCACCCAGGTTACTGGACAGAAAAATTGAATTAGTGAAGGATTAAGGAAGAGAACAAATATGATACGACAGAAAATGTTCTGGGCATCTATCCTAGCTGTAATAGCTTTATATTGGATCTATAACATTATTTACGTCCTAGGACAGGCGTTATGGTGGACATGATGAATTTTATGGCTAACTCCACCCACCTCATTTGTTATGATGATGCCTTTCTCCAACACCATCATGTGGCAAGTGATCACACAAATCTATGTGATCATAATGGCAAATATTCAGACTCTCTCACCTCAGGAATGTCCCAAGACTAGTTACACCTAAGAAATCTGCCCAAATCCTAGTGTTTGACAATAAATTAGAACAAATGGTCCATAAAATGTGTTCTGAATATCTGGCACACAGGAGGAAAGGACAGGATAAGGAAGAGTCTGGGGAAAAGGAAGAAATGGTTGAGAATACAGGGAATATTGAAGAAGATAACAAAGCAACAAAAAAGTGTGAAGAAATAATACTAAGACAGAAGGACTTGCAAGCAAGTGCAAGGAATGGAAGCTTGAAGATCTGTAAACCAGGAAGCAGAGGAGAATGTGACCAGGAGGGAGGCAGTTGGAATAAGCTGGCACAAACTGTTTTTATTCTCCTCCTTTCTTCCTTGGACCCTGAGGAAGGAGCTATCAGAGAGATTGACTCTACCTTTCTGGTTATTGACTTCTCCTTGAAATATTTGTGGTACAGCCCTGAAGATCTTTTCAAGTTACTAACAATATCCCTTAAGACTATTCAACCTTACTTACTTATATTGAATTTATAATAGATTAGGGAAACCAAAATTCCCTCTCTCCTATCCCCACTACTTTACCCTTCTTCCTCAAAAATAAATCCGTTTTCAGTATTATAGAGTGAGATTATTCTGTTAAAAGCTGCAGTCAACTGACAAGACTTACCAACTCTAAATCACTGTTGAAACTAACAGAAGTGGGTGGGGGGGGAGGAGAAATAAGATCTCAATCTCTCCTATAACTGTATTTCCCTGTGTGACTGTTCTAGCCTTTATCCTTAACTTAAATACCTTAGTAACTGAGCCTCCATCATAATTTGGCACCTGTAAAAGATCTTACCCTTCCCTAAACTGTGAAAAATAATAGAAAAAAGATGTTTCTGCAGATAATCTGTGGACTGGTGGTACTCTTAGTTTTTGCATTCTATTGGATTTACAATTTAATGTTTAGTGCAATGACTAATATTCTGTTGGACACTATAGGCCTGATTTCTAATCGACTGCTTTTAAAAAGGCTATACCCTTCACTGCTGACACTGTACTATGGCAAATCCTCACCCAACTGTATGTCTTTACCACAACTGCCAAATAGACCTTCTCATATCTCAAGAATATTATTAAGTTTCTGATACCAAAGAAAGCAGCTCAAATCCTGGTTGTAGACACAAATCTGGAAGAGTTAGTTAAGAAAATATGTGAGAAGTTTCTGCAAAGACAAGGATTAAATCAGGATAAAGTTGGAAGTGGGCAAGAAGATACTGGACATAAAGACAAAGATAATGAGGAGAAAGATAAGAAGGCAAATGGAAAGAACGAGAAAGGAGCTCAGGAAAATAGCAATGATGCTGAGAAAATATTACCACTCAGGGACATTGCAAAGATACCAGACAATGCAGGTGTGGATCATTCCAAAGTGCACAATCAGTTTTCCACCTAGAACTCGAATCCATTTGGCATAGATTCCCAAAATTTCTCTGTGAGTCCTACTGAGCACTCAAGGAATTGAAGAGGGCATTTAAAAATTTTGAGCCTGATTTTCAGGATGTAGAGTACCTCCTTTTGGAATTATTTAGCCCCCATGAGTATAGGCAATTTATTGATAAGACCAGAACTGATAGTACCCTGATGAGCTGGCCCACTGAAGACCAGATAGAAGACTTTGGTTTTTCTAGTCCAACTAGCATGGCTTATTTGAGGAAATGCAGGGAAGATCTTCTTCAGGCCATAAAGTCTTTCTGTTCTAAACCTAATGCATGGGTTAAATTTGATAAATTGGTTCAAGAAAGTATAGAGCATCCTACCACCTTTACTGATTGCTTAGCAGAGACAGCAGTGTCTGTCATAGGGATAGATAAGGATTCAGAAGAGTCTGTGGCTCATGTGAGGAGGCAGTTCCTTCAGGGTTGTAACTCACATCTGAAAAACTTCATAAATTATTTCCCCAAGCATGAAAATGTCAATCTTTCTGAACTTTGAGAGGCCACATTATACTCATGGTACAATCATAATGTTCAGCAGTCTTAAATGAATGGAATAAAACAAAAAAGTAAAAAGCACAGAAGAATCATTGAAGCAAAAAGAAATAGAGCAAATTAAGTACTTACAGACCATAAAGACATACTCTAGACCCTCATGCCAATAGATCAGGGGACAAAGAGAAATCAGAAAGTATTCCCTGTGTCACAAGGTTGGAACCTTATTAAGGACTATTATCTGAAGAAGAAATATGAGTCAAACAATAAAAGTTCAAAGGTAAAGACATGTTATAGAGCAAAGACAAACACGTGCTGTCAGCATTGAAAGCTAAGAACTGTGGAAGTGAGAAATTGGAAATTATTTTCAATGGACCTGGAGTAGCTGGGACAGCTGATCTCTTATTCAAATGAGAACATTCTATTTGGAATGTGACCAGGAGAGACTGTTGGAAAAAAGATCTGACCAACTAAAGTCTGGAGTCTCTTTGCTTTGGAGACAGAAAGGAGAGGAGTCTCTTTGGGCTTTTGAGACAGAAAGAAAGAAGGACAAAGTCCATCTCTGATTTATCTGCTGTAGTATATTGACTGAACTTCCAGACCTATCAGCCCATTTCCTGAAACTGAACTATATTCCACCATCCTCCCCAAGATTTAATTCCAGTATTAGGGAAACCCAAAACTGCTTTCCTTTCATTTCCTTATCTTTCCCTTCTTCTCCAATAAACCCTTACTTAATCTTAGAGAAGAGAAAGAGTATTTTATTTGAGACAGCATAAAACTTGCTTTGTGTTGATTTAGAGAAACCATCAGAAGAAGAAATTAAAAGGAGAGGGAGGGAGGGAGAAGCCCTGATCTTTAGTTATCATTTATCATTAAAATAATCCTTTATTACAATTTGGCATCCAGAGTGACTGAATTCACAATCCTGAATAGACTATCTAGAGGAAATCAACAAAGACAAAACATTTAAGCAAGTGATCTGTGGGGTGGTAGTGCTGGTAGTTGTTGCAGGATATTGGATATACAATATCCTGTATAGTACAATGAAAAATATGATTGTATAGATTCTGTGAAATATATAACTAACACCATGATGTTCATACTAAATATACCATTTGTAAAAGACACAATATACTCTGGCAAATACTGACATAGATCTACATTATTGTTATGGCCGCAGTACAAACTATGACCTACATGAAGAACATTTATAGATATGTGATTCCTAAAACTACAGCAAAGATCATGATAGTGTTAAGATTAAAATTTCTAAACTGTGGCAGGTAAAATTTGTTTCTCTCTGCTAGAAGTATTATATTTTATGAGGTTTATTAAAGCTTAAGAATTTAAGAAAATACAAGTAAGAAAGCACGTGTGTAGGAGAGCTGAAAGGCCCATTGCATTTCACTTACATCATGAGAGATGCGTCTGCTTGGAAGCTGAACTTGGGAAGTAGGAAGAGAGCGAGCCATAGGCAGAGACCCTTTAAATAATAATTTGTTCTTGGCCCAGGTGGAAACTCAGGTGAGGTTACAAAGCACCTCAGGAACTGGAGCAAGGACTTCTGGGGATTAAAGTACAGAGTTCAAATCTCCATTTTTACATACCATCCATTTGAGCATTTGAGAAAAAGATTTTCCCCAAAGGGTCATGAAAACATAATCAACTTAAGGATTACAATTAATTTGAGGATAAGAGAAAAAAAGAACAAAACCAATAATTGCTAGATGCATTGGCAAAAAGCCAGTAAGGGGGCAGTCCCCTTTGGCATGAAAGTATACATATACATAAATGTTTAATCAACCACACCCAAAGTTCAATTTTGATCTTCTTGTGCAGCTTGTGGTCTGGAGGTTTCTTCATGGTGTCTTCTCCAAAAGTTCAGTTTCTGTATTCAGAGAGGTAGTATCTTTTTTTCCTCAAATTTTTCTTAAAAGGAATTTAAACTTTGCCATTTAAATAATAATATTTTTTACATTTCCCCATCTTGAGGGTGATTGAAAAAAAAAAGGATCACTTAGGGATGAATGGCTGAGTTATGAAGTATATGAATCAATTGGCAAGAGAAATTAAAAAAACATCAGAAAAATCCAAATAAAAAAGAAAATTTCTGGATGAAAATATAGACTATCAATGTATTATGTATAAAAATTCCAAGTAAAGGAAAATAAATCTATAACAAGTCCTTGAATCAGGGCCCAATTAAAATGATCTAAGCAATGATGCATTTACCTGGTCAGTAGCCAGGATTACAGAAAGTTTCCACTCTATGAAAGACTGAAAAGAGACAAAATTATAGGAGCCAGGTAGGAGCCAAGATTTGGGATACTCTTCTGTAAGTATTTTCAGAGTGAGTGTGGACACCCAAGGAAGGCCCTTGTCTTAACAATGTTAAACATAGCAACCTCGAGTATTCACACTAGGTTCAAGACCTTTGCATTGGCTTGAAAGTGTGTCAATCCATCCTGGATTGGCTTATCTTTGGCCTTATGCAATGGCTCTTTTGTGTATATCTTGTCCTGGAATCAGACAGAATCATTAACCAAAGTCCCATAATTTTTTTTAAATAATTAGTGGCATCATTTTTATAGTCTCAAGCTTTGGGGGGGCATGCATTGACATTGACATTATAGCAAATGTATTTTTAAACTTATATTACTGCAAAATCAAATAGTTAAAGAAAATCTTAATGCTGGTGACATGTGCTTCAAATATAAAAGGGAGAGAAAAAATAAACTGAAATAGTTTTTGCACATGCAAGAAAAATATAATAAAATTTTTTAACTCAAAAATGTAGCTTATAATCATTGGCACACTGTATCATCTAAGAAAATATAGAATGCAAGGCTTTCTCACCAAAAATGAGATCCATTTCCTCTTCATATCTGGCCATGATCCACTGTGAGTGAAAGCAAAGGAATTTAACAGTAGTACAAATATGTAGTTATCAATATCCCCAAAATTCTCAATAGTCCAGTTAAGTACAATAGCAACAAACACACTATCATATTTTACATAAATTGCTGTATGGAATTTTTAAAAGCCTATAAACTGATGGATATTTGTCACAAGTTTTTACAAATGTAGCAAATCTTTCAACCTTGTTATTTAAACAAAATAAAACTTATTTTGGGTTAAGAACATCATCAAGAAATCTAGATATCATTCTGGTGGAAGTAAAGTAGTGAGCTGAAGAGTATAAATGTGAGATGCTCCTTTTTGGAGGCTTTTTAAGGGTACAAATGCCCTGAGATTAACTGCCCAACTTCCATTCACATATTTAGAAATGCGGGAAGGTTGGGGTTATAATTGTATTTCACTTCAGCTACTAGAAAGGGTCTTACACCTCGTGTTAGGGGCAGGCAAAAATGACCAGAGATTGTTGAGAAAATTCTAAAAATCATGTCTAAAAAAGCCTTAAAATCAATTGAGATATTTAGCACATTAAATCCTCCAAAGGTTGTTATACAATTGTAACCAGTTCTGATGAAGTCCTTCTATCCTCTATGTGACAATTTACAAAGTCAAAATTAGAAAGTCTGTGTTCATATATGGGCTTAATTACAATGATATTTGTTCAGTATGGTTATGAGGGAAAGCAACAGAATGTAACAGTAGTTAAAACTCAGTACATTAAAAAGAACAGTGTAACAGAATAATATTGAATGTAGTAATATATGAACTTAAAATCACAAAGTTAAACCATAAACAAAACAAACAGTAAAATGCAATAGAATACAGAGATTTTGTTGGAGTTTGGAATGCCTTAAAAATATAACCTCCAGTCTTTTTAAAGTTCCTTGGGTTTTTATCTATTTAGATGTCTATTGTCAAATAGGCAGATTGGTCATGGTTAAGCAATATGTGTTAAGCGGCCCCCTCAGGGTCACACAGCTAGCAAGTGTCTGAGGCCAGATTCCAACACAGGAAATCCTGTCTCTAGGCCTGGCTCTCAGTCCACTGAGACACCCAGTTGCCCTCCCATAGTGAGTTTTTGGAATCTCAACAAATGGCAAAGAGCTGCAGGGAGATGGATTTCTCTCCTGAATCTCAAGTGAAATAAATAAAAGGACCAGTGCACTCAAAAGATAGTCTTTGAAATATGCCATGCTTGTTTTTTGACAAATTTGCTTGAATTTGGTGATTACATTCCTGGAGGTTGTCCTGGGATTTAGTATAGAGGGTGATCTATGAACTCTTTTTTTTCTGTTTTGTCCCCTTATTTGAGAATATCAGGGCAATTATCTTCTATGATTTCTTATAGTATGGCATTGAGGTTTTTGTTAATCTCTGGTTTTTCAGGTAGACCAATGATTCTCAAGTTGTCTCTCCTTCCTCTGTTTTCCTTGTCTGTCACCTTTTCAGTGAGATATTTTATGTTTTCTTCTAATTCATTAATTTTTTTTTACTTTGCTTTATTAATTCTTGCAGTTTTGCAAGATCATTCATTTCCAGTTGCTCAATTCTGGTCCTTAAGGCCTGGTTTTCTGCTTTAAACTTTTTGGCATTCAGCTGTAATTTTTTGGTTCTCTAATATAATTTGTTTTTCTTTTTGATCCATTTCCCACTTCTCTTTCCAGAGGGCTTCCATCTTTCTGATGATACACTCCATTTGAAACTCTTCCAGGGCTTGTGGATAGCCACAAAATCAGGAGAAAAAAATATAAAAAGAAAATCTAAAAGGGAATTCATAAACTTAGGAGGTTTATATTAGCACAAATATATTTGTTCACTTTTAAACATATTGTAAACAATGGAGAGTTTATTATTTTGTACTTTTTCACAGTTTTTAATTTAATTTTTTTGTTGTTCTTGATGGTTACTAATTACATAAAATTTTAAAAATTCTTTAAAATTTTTATTGGCACACAATTGGGCAAAATAATTTCTAATAATTGCTTTCATTACTTCTTCATTGCCTTTTATTTCCTCTTTTTCATTTTTGATATGAATAATTTTGTTTTCTTTGTTTTTAATCAAGTTAAACAATGGTTTATCTATTTTATTTGACATCTTATTTACTAGTTCAATGATTCTCTTACCAATTTTGCCCTTTAATTTTCTAGATTTCTAATTTCATATTCATTTGGGAGGGCTCAATTTCTTCTTCTTGGTTGCATATCCAATTCGTTGATATGCTCTTTTTTCTATTTTATTGACTTCAGCATTCAGAGATATAAATTTCCCCCTAAGTAAAGTTTGGGTTGTATCTTTTTTGGTATGTTGTCTCTTGTCATTCTCTTTAATGAAATCATTGATTGTTTCTATGATTTGTTCTTTGACCCATTCATTCTTTAGTATAGGATTAGTTTACAAATAATTTTCAGTCTTTCTACTGAAGTAAGGGGCAATGTATTACATCCTTTCACCCTTTATTTAGACTTCATATGTTTTCTTTCAGTCGTTGTTCTCTTCTGAGTTCATGTTTTGGACTTTTCTATCTCTAAAGTAATTCATTTAATGTCAGGTTTTTGTCTTTGTATTTTGTTCATTTTTCTAATTAAATCCTTTCCATATCATGTTATCTATCTGTTGGGGTTCTTCTTTGTTCTTGGGCAGAGGGAATACTGCTGTAGGGACTTCCTGTCAAGATGGCATCATAGAAGCAGCGAAAGTTCAGACCTCGGAAACCCTTCCCTACCAATCACAAACAGAGTGCTCCTAGGACACTGAAATTCAAGCTGAACAACAGGATAGACCTGGAGAATCCTCCTCCTGGACCTGGATCAAAAGGTGCCACACCCAAAAAACCAGAATCCTAGATCACTAGAATCCTAGATCTAAGGGGTAGGCAGAAGGAAAGTCCCAGGACCCATTCCCCCCAACCCAGAGTGCTGAGCCCAAGGCAGCAGCGGGAACCTCAGGACTCTGAGGACTCACCTTGAAAGCAACCTGAGCCAGTCTCAGGGGTGCCCAACACAGACGGCAGGGAAACATAGAGAGAAGGGGGAAGCCTGTAGCCCCCTGGCTGGGTCCTTCCATCTGAGTCTCAAGGGAGGTCCTAGCTTTAGGGCACCAGCTGAACCCAATCCCATCAGGAGCCCTCAGAACTACTGAAAGGACAGAAAACTCAGGGCTGGAAAAGGGGTTGCTCCAAAGAGCTTACCTTGAAAGTAACCCAGGCCAGTCTCCGGGCATTCAACACAGACTGTGGACGAGGAGGTTGTGTCTTTTTTTCTTCCTTTTTTTTGGCTCCGGGATCATTCGGCCCACACCACCTGAACCTAATCCCATCAGGAGCCCTCAGAGCTTCTGAAAGAACAAAAAACCTCAGTGCCAGTGAAGGGCTTACCTTGAAAACAACCCGGGCCAATCTCCAGGCATTCAACACAGATTGTGGAGGAGGAGGTTTTTTGCTTCAGGGCTCATTCGGCCCAAATCAGGTGAACCTAATCCCATCAGGAGCCCTCATAGCCCAGGGAGGCCACGCACCTCCCCCCTTAGAGAGCAGGGTCTTCTGAAAAAAACAGAAATCTAGAGGCAAGGTCAAGATGGCAGCCTAGAAGGAGCATAGACCTGGCAGCCTGGCCAAAGCTTTGGAGATCCTCCATATTTGCTCCAGCCATCCTGGAAGTTTGAAACTCAGAGTAAACCCAGCCCACCTAAGCTGAACTCAATCCCATCAAAAGTCTTCAGTACACAGGGAAGCCCAGGATCCCCATCCATCCTCATTGACTGCTGGACTTTAAGCCAATCAAAAGCCTCCAGAGGACAGGAAAGCTCAAACCGCCAACAACCCTCCCCCAGAGATTACACCAAGAGATCTTCTGTTAAAGCTCCAAGAGGGGAGACCGATAGAAGTCCCCAAAAAAACAAAAAAAAATGAGAGGAACAAGAGCACAGACAAATACAGGGAGTAAAGAAGGGGTGAATTTGAACAAACAACAGAAACAGAAGAAAGAAACTACAATATGCAGCTACTACTCAGCAAATGGAACAGAGGGAGAGAGATCAGCAAATGATAAACCAGAAATCCCAGCAAATTGGATACAGGCTGTGGAAGAACTCAAAACACAACTAAGAGAGGCTGAAGACAATTGGGAAAAGAACTTAAAAATTAAGATAAGTCATGTGGAAACAGAAGCACTTGAACTAAAACAAGAAAATAGTGTCCTGAAAGCCAAAATCATCCAACTGGAAAATGAGGCAAAGGAGATGAAAGATGAGGCAAAGGAGATGAAAGACAAGGTAAAGAGGATGAAAGATGATCTTCAAAGAAAATCTGACCAGAAGGAAACAGACGACCAAAAAGCCAGAGATTAAATCCAATCTTTAAGAACCAGAGTAAAACAACTAGAATCAAGTGACCTCACAAGGCAGCAGGACCCTATAAAACAAAACAAAAAGAATGAAAAAATTGAGGAAAATGTGAAGCATCTTGTTCACAAAACAGACGATTTAGAAAATCTTTCAAGAAGAGACAATTTAAGAATAATTGGACTACCAGAAGACCACAACAAAAGAAAAAGCCTGGACATAATACTAGAGGCAATTATCCAGGAAAACTGTCCCGAGATCCTAGAACAAGAGGGGAAAGTGGAGATTGAAAGAATCCACAGATCACCCCCTGTATTTAATCCCCAATTGACAACACCAAGAAATGTTATAGCCAAATTCAAAAACAATCAGATGAAAGAACAGATATTACAAGCTGCCAAGAAGAAGCCATTCAGATACCATGGAAACACAGTGAGGATAACACAGGATCTGTCTGCATCCACACTGAAGGACCAAAAGGCATGGAATACGATATTCCAGAAAGCAAGGGAACTAGGTCTACAGCCAAGAATAAAATACCCATCAAAACTGACTATATTCTTACAGGAGAAAGTATGATCATTTAATACTGCTGTAGGGTTGCAAAGTTTTCTTCTCTGGTACTTGGGTTAAGCCAGGCTGATTTTGTTTCCCATAGTGTATCTTTTGAAGTGGTAATCCTGCTGGATTTCTCTAGGGAGGCTTTTTGCTGTTCTGTCCAACTAGATTTAGCATTTCGTGTTACTATTTCCCTTGTTGCTTGGGTTGAGTTGGTTCCCACTGTGCTGCTTCCTTGTCACTGGCAAGTAACTTGGGCTGGACCAGTCCCTTCCTCTGTCACTTCCTCTGTCAATTCCTCAAGAATTCTATTGGCATGTGAGAGTTTGAAGGTTTCCTGCCCTTTCTGACTTCCCTGCCCATGCCAAGTGGTTTAGGTTGAGCTCGTCCCCCATCTTGCCCTCTCTTCTTTCCTTTGTTCTGTGTGATCTATTTTCTAATCCCTGTCTGTCTCTCTGTCTCTCTGTAGGGATCAGAGGAATGGTACATCCTTTACTGTGTCATCTTAGCTCTCAACAACTGTCATTGCCTCTTGCAACTTTTCCTGCCATTCTGATTTATTCTGTCCCCCTCTTTTGGAGCTCTTCTAGGAGTTCATTTTGGTCCCGATATCCTCTCACATTTGAGGCTTCCAACATTTCCATTTTGGCAATGACATCCTCTTCTGACTTTACTTGTTTTAGTTTTCTCTGTTGCTGATATACTTTTCCAGGGTCAGATTTTTTCTTTAATGTGAGATTTTTGTTTTCATGATCTTGCTCCTCTGTTGAAGCTCAGCTCTCCTACTAGGGTAGGCAGGGTACTATCCCTGGGATTCCACATGAGCTGAATTGTGTTAGATTCTGCTCCTCAACTGTCAGCTCCCCCATGTGTTGAGATCTCCTCATTGACCCTTTTACTAATGCTTTCCTTGGGGGTTCTTGCACTAAGGTATTCCTCAATCTCCTCTGCAGGTGCTGGGTTGCTCTTCTACATGCACTGTGTAGCTCCTCAAATTACTAATCCCACTACTCTCCCCTCTTACCTTAGCTTGATGGGTGCTTCCTATTTTCCCTCTATATTTTCTTTGACTGAAATCATCACTGTGTGTGTGTGTGTGTGTGTGTGTGTGTGTTTTGAAGTTTATTTGGGTAAGCTTAGGTCTTTCTCTAAATTTTCAGCTTGGTTGTTGGAAGAAGAACTCCTACACATCATATCTAGCATTTTCAGTGCAAAATTGAATTGGAGTGGTGATAATGGGCAGCTTTGCTTCACCTTGATTTTATTGGAAAGGTTTCTATTTTATTCCCAGTACAGATAACAATTGCTGATGGATTTAGATATTTATCATTTGAAGGAAAAATCCATTTATTCTAAAGTTTGTGCTTTTTTTTTTTTAATGAAGAATGGATGTGGTATTTTGTCAATACTTTTGTCCTACATTCTATTGAGATAATTATATGGTTTCTATTGGTTTTGCTATTTATGTGGCCAATTATGCTGATAGTTTTTCTAATATTGAGCTATCTCTTCATTTCTAGTATAAAACTTATTGAGGGTGTGTAATACTTTTATCAAACCTTTCTAAAGTTCTATTTGCATCCTCAACTTCTTTTTCCTTGTATATTTTTTGGTTGAATATATCTAATTATGAAATGGTTAAGTGGCTCCACTTGTATATTTTTACTATCTGTTTCCTACTGTAACTCATGAAACTTCTTTAGAAATGCAGATGCTATGTCATTTGGGGCATTTATGTATTGATATAGTATTGTGTATAGTGCCTCTTATCAGGATGTAATTTCCTTCCTAATCTCTTTAAACTTGGCTTTCGCCAAGATTGTGATTACTACCTGTTTTCTGTTTTTGTTTTACTTTAACAAAGGCATAATATATTTTGTTCCAGCCTTTGACTTTCGCACTGTGTTTCCCTGCTTTAAATATGTTTATTATTGACAGTTTATTGTGGGTTTCTGGTTTTTAATGCAGTTATCCTCTTCCTTTTTGTGAGTTCATTCCTATATTACTAATTGTGTGTTTCCCTCTTATTTCATTATTTGCCATATGCCTCTCATTATATATAGTCTTTAGAGAGTTATTTTCTTCAGTGAATTTTTCCCAAGTTATTGACCATCAATTCTCTTTTCATTTTAATTTTTAAATTTCTATTCAAGATCTTCCATTTCTTTTGGGACTTGACACCCTTTCACACTTTCATTCATAGTCCTCCTTTTCACCATTGTCTTCCACTTCCACGTTTGTATTTTGATCTTCCCTATCACAAAAGAAACTTTCTAAGGTCAGATTTTTCTCTTGTTTTTTGCTCATTTTTCTACTTTTCATTTATCCTGCCTGCTCCTGGTATAGAGAAATTATTATTCAATGCTTCTCTGGCATTTGGTGGGTAGGTCCAGCTGCCTATATGTCCCACCATGTGCTCCTTTTGCAGCAATTTTGTCCAGTTAAGATTCTGTTCTTCATGCTGCCAGTTTCCTTGTTGTCTTGTGGACTAAGAAGTCCATTTTTTCTAGTCATTGTCCCAACATCTATGATTGTGCTGGACTGGTCCCTTCTTTCCTGGTTTAATGCCCTGAGGAGGAAGTCTTGCATGAAGCTGGTCCCCATTCTGTTACATTACCCAGATGGCAAACTCACTGGGCTACCCTCTCCTCTCAACCCGGTGAGATCCCTTCTGCTTGTTTTGTTTTGGGGAAATCTATTTTCTTTTTTAGTGTGTGTGTAGGATTTGGGTGAGCTCAAAGTATTTCTTGCTCTGCCATCTTAGTTCATATCATGAATCTCTTTTTGTTGACTCTAATAATTCAAAGGCAGTTTATTACGAGTGTTTGAGAATATTAGCAGAAATGAACTAATATATTTAATATTCTCGCAGAAGGTAAAAGCAGGAAAATCAGTTCTGCTCTGGGTTGATTTTTATTTTTTGGATAATAAGTATAAAGAACATTGACTTTATTCTAATTAGTTTGTATAATCATACATAACTTTTTAACCATTTTAACATGAGTCCAAACTGATTGAAAGTCATTTTGAGCATCATTTTCAGTCACTTATTATTTGTCTCTGAGAGTAATTAATATCATTGACAACCCTCTATTATTCCTGAGGTAGATGATGAGTGATCCAGGGGTATTTACTTCATGAGGAAGGGAAATAAAGATTATTTTTAAAATCCTCTTCTTTTCACTGTAGGATATTCTGTGTCTCTTAGAGCTCATCCTATACTTTTCATCAACTTTTTTGAAGGGAAGGACTCAAGTGATACCTGTGCTCTGGGTCTACTAAACGGGAACCATAGAGTTATTTTCTCTCCTCCTCATAGTAAGGTTTCCTCTTTTTTTAACCTTATTGATAATAGGTGTTCAGAACCACTATTCTGTAGTAAATGAGGTCTGAGCATTTTACCAATGTTAAATTCATTCTGTGATTTGATGGCTACTCTGAACTCTGAGCAGTTGAATGTTGTATCTGTTCTCTCCATGAAACTGAGAAGACACTTTATGAAAGTTGCAGTGACAAATAACAGTCACTGGGCCAGTGAAATAGGTTAGGCAGATGGAACAAGTGAGATATGCCTTGAGGTTTTCAATTAAATCGTGGACACCCATGTTTCTAGAACTCTAATTCTTTCTTAGGCATTCTTTTCAGGAGAAATAATGCTAACTTTTATTTCTTAGCACTAGTAGCAAAAGATATGATCATAGCCTACATTTCCTTCTTTGTTTCAAATGAAAAACTTAAAAACTTGCATGAAATCACTAATTAACACTTATTAGCATTATAAATAAACAGGAAAAAAAAGCAGACACACATTCAAAGTTGGTGTTAACAGTTAAGGTTACCTCTTTACCCCCTCCTCTGTTCTATTTCCAGCCAGACTATTGATGGAAAGGTTTGGGATTGAAACTCATAGTGGAAATTTTCAAATCATTCTTTTCTTGGAAAACAGAGGGGAAAAATAGCTGTTAACTGGATCTCACATTAAATGCCACAATTGGGATTCCAGACAGGTCTCAGGTTCAATGCACTCCTGTGTCCATTTTCCCTTCTTACTCTCCAGTTCATGATGGTTATCTGCTCAACTTTCACTTTCATCTTACTATTCCCAGCACACCAAAATGTTGGTAGAAATAACATACTCAAAGCTACCAGTTACCAAAACAAAATGAGCTCTTCTGATGCCTGAGATCGGTCAATCCATATAATTTCCTGCCATACCAGCAAATTCCTCCAAGTCTCTATGATTCCAGGGAAATAATCTTAAAACATTTTTGGTCTTGGGAACTCAAAGTTAGGAATATAAATAGAAATTTTATACCTGCTCCTATCACTAAATTCATCTACTCCATTCTGCTGATGACTAGTACTAAGGATCATACGTCCTGACTACATGGACTTATTCCTGAAATTTATACAAGAGTAAATGTTTAATAGGTAAGAAATTGAAAATGACTCATGAGTCATCTTTTCTACTAAGGAGAACCCAGAAACTAAATTCCAGACTTTGATAATACTATAGAATAGGAATATTTGTCTTATTAACTTATAATCTTCCTCAACTAATTTATTTTTCCAGTATTATTTTATTATTTTATTTCCAATTACATGTAAAAATAGTTTCTTATTTATCTTCTAATATTGTGACTCAATTATCTTCTCCTATCCCCTCCCCAAGAAAGCAAGTAATCTGATAGAGGCTATATATGTGTTATCATGCAATACATACTTGCTTATTCATTATGTTGTTTAAGAAGTCATATCACACATACAAGGAAAAAATCATGAAGGAAATAAGGTGAAAAGTTGTATGCTTTCATCTGAATTCAGACACTATTAGTTTATTCTTTTGTGGAAAATTGCATTTTTGATCATGAATCCCTTGGAGTTGTCTTGGATCCTTGCATTGTTGATCATAGTTAAGTAATTCACAGTAGATCATCAAATAATATTGATATTACTGTACAAAGTGTTCTCCTAATTCTCCTCAAATCACTTTTCATCATTTCATATATATCTTTTGAGATTTTTCTGAAATCATCCTATTTATCTTTTCTTATGGAACTATAGTATCCCATTATAATCATATATCATGTGTTCAGCCTTTCCCCAATTCATGGGTATCCCCTTCAGTTTCCAGTACTTAAACACCTCAAAAAAGTGCTGCCTGATTATGATCTGACAGAGATGAGGATTTGGTTACTCATTTTAAGATGTGATGATGTCTTCCAAGGTCAAGCTCCATTACTAAATGATTCAGAGTAAAGAAGCAAAAAATAAACTTCAAAACTGGATCAGAGCACAAAAATACAGTTTGGTGAAAGTGAGACTCTAGCCATCTATTGTGTCATCTGTTCAGAAAGAGAAAGGTTATACCTATCTCTGAATTGTCACTTGCTTCAGAAAAGGATGAAATCAAGAAGGGGAAAGGACACCCTTCTGTGAAATTCTACCTATTGCTTGGCAGGTAGAGAAGAACCTCAGAGCCACACTGTAGAAGCTGAACTGGAGAGACTTCAGTCAATCAAAGGTCTCTTCTCTTGCTAAAAAAGCATAACAATTTTTCTGCTGAGGGCATTACCTGAACCAGAGGGTGTAATTACGAGGCACTATGGCTGCCTTGAAGGAATAAAGTCAGCCATTAAGAGAAAGATGCCAACAAAGCTGAAGGACAGGGCAATACTGACTCACCATCCTAAAACACTACTTCTTATGCGGATAAAGTTCTATATAGTCATAGAACAGCCAAGTTTAGCAGTAGAGCCATTCATTCAACAAAGGTGTGACTCCTACCACTGAAATGTGTGATGGGTCCTGACAAAGAGATAAGACATCAAGGCCTTCATTTCCAGATCTGTGTTGTGCCTTTGCTTTATCTGCCATATATGTGATTTGTTACCATGGTGGTGATGCTTTTCTAAGTTTGTGCTCAATCTTCCTCATGGGCCTTGTATTGATGGGAGACTGTGTCCCACATTTATGGATGTTATCTAGTTTTCCATTCCTACTTTATATTATCTTCAGAAAATGTATTGGTTAAGACTAAATTTGATTTGTTAATGAGAAGTATACAAGTGGAGAATTCATGAACTTCTGTGTGACAATTTAGCTACCCAAAAGAGATATCCTGTGGAACCCTGAATTTAGTAGTAAGCACTTATTTTTTCCCCTTTATGTAGTTCCAACCTTCCAATATGGAAAGAGTGAAGGAGAAGCAGAAAGGAATAGAGACAGAGAGACAGACAGACCTTAAACTAGAGCAGTTCAGGAGATTTAATCACTCAACCACACAGTGAGACATTCACTTGGAATATTTTAAATGCCCTTTGTTGTGGTAAATGCTCACTGTAAATAGTGTTGATTCAGAACACCTTGTATAGACTACTTTTACAGAAATCATTTGATTGAAAAATTAGCATTTTTTCTCATAATTTCACATTATTTTCCATGTTTCCAAGTAAGACTAGTTATCATATAACTTTTGTTTACTTAATACCTAACATTATAAATATTAAAATGTGTATCTTGCATGCCTAGAGCATTAGTGCCTAGCCATAAAGAGCCACACAGAGTACTAGTGGACCTAAGAGACAAAGATAATGAGATCTTTTTGTGACAAGTTGCTAACAATTTTTGAAGATACTACTCAATAGAAGATATAAATGGGAAAATCCTCTAGATACTCATTACCCAACCTCTCACTAAAGATGATAGGATACTATATAGAGTTAAAACTATGTTAATTGATTAGAGAGTAGATAAAGACAGATAGTTGGGACCAACTTGGAAGAAAAAGGCTATGTGAAGCACAAAGAGTAGGTACAAATGCTAATTGACTTATTTTGCACCAAAAAGTGTCAAATTTCAGTGAAGGATCTCATAATCATCCAGAAATGTAAAATGTGATATCTGGGAGAATAAATAACTTCAACACTAGAATCCTGGAAATTAAATAAAATTAAATAAAATGAATAAAGTGATAGAAGTTTGTAAAACCTGGAGTCACCAGGCAAAAATGTTTGGTGAAATGAGAAAGGCAATTAGGCAATGGCAAGACATGTTGGCAAGCCTATGCTGAGTTTTGTTTGCCATCAACAAAAAGAGAAAATCCCTCCAAGGTTGAATAATGAGTAGACAATAAACTACAGAAACTGAAAGAAGTTGAAGCAATATTTTTTTAGGTAATATATTTTTGCAGATTGCATGTCATTGCAAGTTTCAATATTCACTTCATGATGTTTTTCAGTTCATGTTCTCTCCTTTCCTCTCATCCTTCCCCTTCCCCAAAACAGCAGGTAATGATATAGATTGTACATGTGTTATCATACAATACTTATCTCCATGTTCATTATGTTGTGAAAGAAGACAGATATCACTTCCTTTGGAGAAAAATATCATGGCAAAAATAAAGTGTAACATTTCCCTTATAGCAGCGTTATAGCACCTTTTTTCATTATGAGCCCCTTGGTATTGTCTTGGATCCTTACATTTCTGATAATAGTTGACATTCACAACTGAATAGTATTTTAATAGTTGTCACTGTGTACAGTGTTCTGGTTTTGTCTATTTTACTTTGCATGACATCATATATGTCTTTCCAAATTGTGTGTGTGTGTATGTGATCATCTTGGTCATTTTTTTTTAATTATAAGTGATAAAATAGTATTCCATTACAATCATGAACCACAACTAGTTCAGCCACTTCCCAACTGAAGGACATTTCATCAGTTTCTGGTTCTTTTGTTTTTTGGCATGCAGGTCCTTTCCCCCTAATCTTTGATGTCTTTGGGATACATAGCTAGTTATGGTATTTTCGAGTCAAAGAGCTTGTACAGTTTGATTATCCTTTGGGCATGATTCTAAATTGCTCTCCAGATAGGTTGTATCATTTAACAGCTCCACCAATAGTGTATTAGTGTCTAAATTTTTCCACATCCCCTCCCACATTTATCAATATTCCTTCTGTCTTATTAGCCAGTCTGATAGGTGAGCATTTCTCTAATAGTGATTTGGAGGATTTTTTCCCTATGACTATGGTTTTAATTTCTTCATATGAGAATTTCCTGCTCATATCCTTTGACCATTTATCAACTGGAGAATGACTTGTATTCTTATACATTTCTCTCTATTCTCTATATATTTGAGAAATTAAGCCTTTTCCAGAGACACTTGTTATCAAATTTTCCCAGTTTTTTTTTATTTTTACAAAACTTTTATAATTTGAGTCAGTTATTTATTTTAAAATTCATAATGATATTTATGTTGTATATGAATGTAATTGGTAACTTTCTCTCATCCATAGATCTGACAGGTAAACTACTTCCTGATCCCCTAATTTAATTTAATCTCTATTTCTAAATCATGTACCTATTTTAACTTCACCTGAAGCAATAAAATTTAAGGAAATAAATTAGTTTGGAGCAGTATGTAGAGGTATTATATATCTCCATTAATTGAAAATTATACCTAAGTGATCTTGATCATGAGCAAAAGCTGAAAATTTTGATGACTTGTTATGAATAGTAAACTTATTTGTATATGTTTCCCAAATACCAAGAGATGATTAAACTTGGTTATAATTAGACAAACCTAGATCCAGGAAATCTTCCCATGCATGGACCATAAAAATCAAGCAAGAGTTATTCTCTCACTATTACTACAAAACAACTGTTAAGAGATAGAATAGCAGAAAATGTTATTCGCTTGGAATAAACCAGAGTTAAATGATTAGAGACAATGAGGCAAAAACAACATTAGTATCGTACACACAAATAAGAGAACTGTATTTCCTTATAACCAGGATTCTTAGATATCTCAATAATGGGTATACCAGAAAATAGAATTGGCATGAAAGGAGTTAAATATCCAAGAAACTATTTAAGGAATCAAAGATGGGGCCAGGGATGAAGCTCATCTTGGACCACAAAGACAATAAAATTGATCTCAACATCTGCTACATCTCAATGATATGATTCAATAATGCCAAAGTCATATTGCAGAAGTTTCTTGTTCTTATTGATGAGATGACCATAAATAGCTCAATTGCAATAGAGAAGAAAATTATCAATTTTGGGAATTGGGAATATGAATATCAATTGGGAAGCAGTTGTCCAAAGAACCACTGTTGAGCAATAAAGAGAGGATAGGAAGCCTACATTTGCTTCAATATTTTAAGTCAGATTAGAAACTCTTGAAGAAATTCTTTGGTATGCAGAGAATATTGGAGAAACTTAATGAGATACAAATATTCAAATATGAAATAAATTCATGAGGGACTTTGATATAAAACAGAAATCTACATTTAATGGAACTAGAGTCCCATTAAAGTAAAAAAGTAACCCAAAAAGAAATTCATAAAGTGTTCAAGAAAAAATGCTTTTGATACAGCAACTCACGAATCTTAAAGATTGATTTTTATTTCACCAGCAACAAAGAATATTCCTGAGATACATGTTTTTAAGAGTAAAGCAAAATCTACATAGCAAAAAAACCCCAAAACGTTTTTCTTACACATTCTACATATTTACAGGGTAGAAGGTGGTAGCCAAGAAATAATTCCAAATTAGAAGTAGTGAAAAAGCATGCATTCAAATGAACCATGCAGATGATTAGAGTTAGAGAAAAAGTAACAAAAACTATTGGGCCATTGGGGTAGCATAATGTATGTAGTTCTTATAACGAAACAGAAATTATATATCTATCTATATATGTGTATTCATGTGTGTGTGTGTGTATATATATACATATATATGTGGACTATGCTTCCTATGCCACTACAATATACCTTGTTTTATTTTATTTTAATGTACCATTTTTTCTTGCTACAATTTTTCCTTTGGTTAAATTATTATATGTAACATTTTATTTCATATTTGTTCTTATATGAACTATTGCAATATAAATATGGTATATATGTTAATCTATAAATATATATATATATATATATTTATAAACACACACTTATATACATGCATACATACATACTCACACACACAAATAAACTTCCCCTGAGGAATTCACTTCCAAGCAAATGCCCATATCTGGGGCAAAATCTGCCTCAATGCTCTATCCTTTAGTTGTTTATTTACATATGATTGCATGGGGAACTCTGAAGTTAATACACAGAAGAATTTTGAACTCCTGAACTGTTTTGTGATTATTGAACAACGGTATGTTGCCTAATTATAATTTAGCTTCCAGCAATGAAGATTTGCTTATTCATCGTAAAGTAGAAGAGTATTTTTCTAGGTGAGAATGCATTACTTAACTAGACAGAGTAAAAGGTCTTCCCCAAAATTCAAATTTGGATCCAAGAATAAAAGCCAGAGTGGGATAAGAGGAGAAATATCAGGTCTCGGAGTAGGATGAGAAAAGAGACCCAAAAGCTTTATGAAAGTGAAGCCATAGTTCTGAGGTTCCATCCGTTACTTATAAGACTTGTTTGGCAAAAGAGAGGTTATACTTCTCTCTGCTCTACAACCTGCTGCCAAGGAGGTAGGGAAGAAAATGAAGAAATGAGATATTTCTAAGCAAGTTCACCTCGTGCTGTGGAGGTGAAGAAGAAGAGGAAAGTAGATATTGTTCTGGATGACCACCCGCTTTTGAAGAGATGGACAATAAGGGGGAAAAGATACATGTCTGCACTGACACCTGTTGCCTGGGAAGTAGAGAAGAAGAACATCAGAGCCCAGCCGAGGCAGCAGAACTGGAAAGGCTTCTGTCTATCCTAGGCTTAGAGTCTCTGGCTCTTAAAGAGCAGGAGAATTTTTTCTTAGACTACCAAGTCTGAAGCTAGAACTAGAAGAGGCTCTCACTCTAATCAAGAACTAAACTCAATGTTCAAGGAAAGAAGACTCCAACATAATAGGGGAGCAACAGCAGATAAGCCCAGTGGTTTGTCTTGTCAAGCTGAGCTACTGGACCCCGTGAGACATTATAACCTTATCACTATGGGGCAGCCTTGCTTAATAGTAGAATCATTCATTTGATATATTCTATTCTCTTCAGAAATTTTTTTTTAAGTTAAAGGACATTATGTCCTGAAGTTCCACATTTGTAAGTCTTCCTAGGTAGTCTCACATGTGAGACTCTATAGCAGCACTTCACAAGTTTTTGTGCCTCTTTTTGCACCTGGGCGTCATGTGTATTGATGGGACTCCCATATTTATGGGTGTATATCAATTATTATTTTCTCTTTGCTTAGCAATATTTGTCAAGCAAATATTTTGTTGAATTAATGGAGTCATTCTGGGATGATAGTCCACCATGAGGTTCACTATCAGAATTCCAAGAATAATTAATGGTAGCTGCTTCTCTCCTTATGCTAGCAGAGGGATAGGATGAGGGGAAACCAAGAGAGAGAGTGAGAGAGAAAGAGAGAATCTGGAGACAATGGCACACATTCCATGCCAAGACATGAGAATCAGATAGACCTCGTTGCCAAAGTCTAATAATGCAATGTTCTCAAAGTAAAACTTAGCCGGTACCTAATTGGCCCTATAAAAAGCCATTGCTTCCTTATACCTTCTTAAGCAAAACTCAGTTCCACAATCAGATCTATGAGCACAATTGTTCATTTCCTGTAAATATAAAATAGAGAAACCTCACTCAGATTTCAGCTTTGCAGTTTAAGAAAAACTGATATCCTCCTCCCCCCCCAAAAAAAAATAACAAGCTAAAAATCTAGGTTATGAGTGGGGAAATATAACTTTGTTGAGTCAGAAATGGGGAATAGCCTGACCTATAGTTTCAGGCCACATCCATTTTGAAGGGAAACAAGCTCCATTAAACCCGAGCTAAAGATCCTAATCTATTAATCTTGTTCCAGATAGCTGTTTTTATTCCAAATTAATGTCTACCAAGAAATTATCTGGGAAACTAAACAGATTCCTAGTTTTTAACTTCAACTAAAGTGACTAATGGGCTCATGGGTAGATTGTATGAAAATAAGGGCCTTTGCAAGTTGCTTACTTTTAATACAATTCAGTAAGTCACCAAATACAAATCGCGAAAGTATTTCATTTTGGATGACTTTAGGATCTCTCTGGGATGCCGCCAACAGTACTGACAAAAATAGTCCATGTTTTAAAAGCCAGGACCACAAATGAACTTAACCTATACTTTTCATCCAGTGTCTACAGTATTTTAATCAAGTCCAACAAATCCTGTAGAACTTGCTCCATCACTGTCTGATCTGAATGAAAAGTGTTTCCAAAGAGATAGCTGATTAAGAAGACTTGGATCTGTGACTCATACCAAGGGTTCTTTGTCTAAAATAACTATCTCTCCTTGCTTCTCTATATAATTGTTTTTATTAAGCGATTTATATTAAAGTCAAAATTAGTATTTATATAACCTATAAAACTTGAATAGTAACTAACTTTAAATTATTTTTGATTCATAGGTATTATGACTCTTTTAATCAATCCCCCTAAGTCCACATGGTAATTCTTTTGGCATTTATTCTCACTCAATCTGGTCCGTTCTCTTGCCACCATTTGTATCCTGAGAAACTATTTTTTACTTTGTATTATTTAACAAAAGTTTCTCATAATGTATTCCTTACTAATGTTTGAAGAAATAGAATTCCACAAGTTTTTTAAAGCAAATTATAACACTGCAATAAAAATTTTAAAATATTCTTTCTTACTTTATACCTGGCTTCCTAGAAACTACAACAGAGAGATTCTACAAATGGAAGGGAAAGTCATCACTGCTTATCATTGTAGGTTAATATGGTTGACTTTGTCTTTTTATAGACATTTCTCTCTTCACCCCTTCCCCTTCTCTTCCCTCTACTTCTCTTTCCCTTCCACTCTATCTCCCCATTCTAATGTATTCTCATGTATAGCTCTATTTCTCAAATTCCAACAACAAAGGCTCATTTGCTCTCCTTGATGATTTTGTTGTCTTGTATCCAATTCCCTCATTGTCCTAAATGACTTCCTAAGTTTCTGTGCTGTTGTCTTGTTCTGTTTCATCTCTCACTAGCATATATTATATTATAGTTGTAGGCTGATAGCTTATCATTGGCAAAGGCACCATTCCCTTGTGTCCATAACACAGTTCATGTTTCCCCAGCCACCTTCCCCTTCATTTGCCTGAAGACTTCTGAGGGTAAGGGTAGAAGCTTTTCTCTGAAACTTCCATTAATACTTGCCTTCTTGGCACCTGTGTTTACGTTATTAAATTTGTAGTGACCATTTTAGAGGACCTAATGGCCTCTTTAAAGGCCTTGTAGATCAACTACATAGCCTGACACGAGAAGTTTCTGACTGAAAGAATAAGAAATGGCCCTTCACCTTGGGTTCCCTTTCTTTCCAGGGAGACAACATCTTTTATGTCAAGCTCATATGCCAGCTCCATTTCCATTGTTGTGAGGCACTTGGATTTATTACCCATTGGACCTCCCCCACCACTTTATCTTGGGAGGAGGGAATGTTTTCTTTTTTAATCATTTTGGGATAATGACAGATCCATCATGCTCTAACCATCTGAAAGCAGGATCCTTTTTAGCTAGTTTACTGGAAAAGTGGTACAATAATCCACTATGTAAATCAAGAGGACTATTCACTGTTCATCTCTTAAAACCCTTCTTGAGTAGGACTACAAGGAGTCTGACAGTTCATCCTCAGTATAAGGTCACAAAATGGTAAATTTGTCAAATATGACAAATGAAGTTTTGGAATAACCCAAATCCTTCTAATTGCTTATACAGGCCATGGGCTGAAATATAATTTCATAATCTGAACACTGTGTGCAAAGTTTTTTTTTTTCATTTGAGTTTTCTTTTTTCTATTCCAGGTTAGGCTGAAACAGATATTAATTGCTCCATTTTCATGAGATCTGATCAGCAATGAGCCCAAAGAGAAGGTTTATACAATTCAAAACCAAAATCCTTCAGTCTCTAATACACACCAAGAGACTTTCAAATAAAATTTCTGCCTCTTCCTGGAAATTTCTACCTTGTTTTCTGCAAGTTTCTGGATCTTGCCCAAAGTTCTATAAGAACAACACATCCCTGTTTACCTCTTAAAGTAAGGAGGTGTGCTCTTGAGTAAACGATAAGCATGGCTTGATTGTAACTATTCCTGATTACCCAGTCCTCCATTTTGAAAATATGAATTTGAACCCTGATCAATTTTAAAATCATTGGGAATTTTGCATTTTTATTCATGTTTCCAGCAAGAGTCTATCTCTAACTCGCCTCATTTTCTCATGGCTTACCCCGTCTTACTCTCCCTAATGACTTTGTAGTTTGGGAGTAGGTTCCTGTCTTTTCTCTGCTTAAACTGGAGATTCTCAATTGCTTGACCCTTGTCTCTGTCCTCTGCTATGTGCTTCTAATGCTGCTTATATAGCACCTCTTTCCCTAGGTTCTCCCACAAAGAAGAAGGGTGATATTAGTTTGTCTTTGAGATTCCAATGGAATATGAAGAAAACAATAGTTTTAAATAATGGTGGTTAACTGTCTGGCAATGAAATATTTTCCCTAAAGTGTCAAAGAGAGTGTGTGGGGGTTAACTTTGATCTATGAAGAATATGCAGAGAATACAGGGACAAAGATAATGAGAAGAATTTTTCTTGTTAGAATTCTCTTTATTGTTTTATTTAGAAATATTATGAACAGAACTCTTCTATGAAGAATTGACATGCTCTGGTGCAATTTTGGAATAATAGTTACCTTAATGGCTAAAAAGAGGAGGAGAAATAAAAAGTACTAAAGTAACTTATTTCCTGAGAGATTGAATTTAACTTGAATCTTAAGGAGAAATATCAAGAGGATTCTTGAGGGATTCTAATCTGTATCTTGAAGGAATTGGAACATGAAATCCTGTTTCCCAAAATGAAGAAAAAATCATCTGCTGTTATAGTGAAGGCTTGAGGTGACTGACTGTAGGTTTTTCACCCACTAAATTTTGTAAACAAGTATCTATGACTTTGTTTCTCTATTGATTTTAGTTGTTCATAAACTATATATCATGTTTTAAAATTATTTTTAAATAAATGAAGGATTTAACTATGATATATTAATTCAATTTGTTAGAAAAAATCTTTCCAGTTCATTTAATAAATAGTGTGGAAGGTTGAAGCAGCTTCTTAGTGATAAAAAGGAGGCAATTGTATTATTAATGATTAGTTAAATATTCAACATTAAGGTAGAGTTGAGATGATGTGATTAATGATGGGGAGAATGAAGTGGAAGATTAAGGTATAGCCTACAAGTGAATATGATTAATTCAATAAAGGATACTACACCTGCATTATAGTTATAACCATACTGGCCTTAAGAATGTATTTAAGCCCTTTACTAGCAAAAGTGACACTCAATCCTCAAGCTCTCTTTCTCATCTTCTTTTGATAATGTCTTGTAAAAGCTTCAGAGTGGCCTATCTTGGAAGTTTAGAGCAACTTCTTTACCCTTCAAAATGAAGTAGTGTGAAGTGCCTATAGAGAAGGAAAATATAACCATATTGGATCAGAAATGGAGAAAGTTGTGCTTTAGTAGCCACTATGAATATGTGTGGGAAAATGAAATAATTCTGAGATTTGGTTCAGTTGAAGTTAATTGATGGGCCCATGAACTTCCCCACAGACTACCTGAAAGTACAGTCCAACCAATTAGCTCACTCTTTAAGCAGTTCACTAAGCTACTCAGGCCATTTGTTTTAAATCATTTGTTTTAGATTAGCAATTTCCACCCCTGGAATTTCAACATTCCAGAAGGTGTTTGTCAGGCAATCCTGGGCATACTGAGATTACTAATTGATGAATGTCAGCTGTGGTTTGAGAAGATGTTGTCCCATTAATCCAGGATCAGGACTAGAACGAATAATTTCTAGCTTAGTTATGACTTCAATTATCAACTAATTTAATACAAACCGTCCAAAGTAAAACTGGCAGTATTGGTGTCAGATTTGATTCAACAGGTCTAAGAGCTAAATAAACTCAAATTCCAGAATTCTTGCGATCTTTGGAAAATAGGCTTCCTGCAATTTGGTTAATTATTTTGCTTCTACTAAGCAATTTTTAAAAAACTTCATGTTGAGCATCAATATGATAATCCACAGATTTCTTTCCATTGATGAAAGACCTTCCAGTTTGGGGGAGGTGTTCTTGTTTGTTTTTTGCATTTGTTCCTCTTGACAATCTTAATTATATTGTGACCTCATTTTATTGCTATTCCAAAATTAATACATTTCCTTTTGATGAAGTATTCAGCTTCTCCCCCTCCATCTTTTCCCTCTTTGGGTTCTGGCAATTTTCCCATCATGTTCATGTGGAGTCTCTCCTCTTATTTTAATTGACACTAAAATCCCAAAACACTCTACCATTCCAACTATTTATAACCATTCTTTCCTATTCTCTTAAGTGGTATAAGCTTTGTTTTTAACAACTATCCCAAATAACATTGTTATTTGCACAATTATTACTATACATATCAAATAAAGTAAATATATAAACTTGTCAGGCATGTTTTTATACTAAAGATGCAAAATGAAAAATTGTCTGTGGGCCTGAGACATATTTCTGCCATCCTCATATCCACACATCCCATCCTGACCCAGATTTTCTCTTTTGATTCCAGGTTCATATGCTTTCTCTATCTGGAAAGTATTAATATATTTAACAATATTATCCATTAATATTCTCTCACCAATTACCTTAAAATGGGAATCTCTGTTTTACTTTAAAGTCATCAGTTATATCTGTTGACAGACCTAAAGAGTTTCTCATATGTAAATGAGATCATCTTCTGCTGTCTCACTGGTCAGTAAACCCAGTGAATTCCTGGGTATATTGCCAAAACCTCAAAATATCATTGGAAAATTTCACGAGGAATCAGCATCAAACATAAATTAGTGAACCTGGCAAATGTCACAAGGAAAGTGTTTGGTTTTGTAAGAGACTGAAAACTACTAAATGCCTGCTTAAGCAATCACTAGACTTTAAAGAATTTCCATAGGCTGAACATTGTGGATAGGGTCTGTGCAACCAAATCTATTTTGGTCCAGATAGAACTGGCCCCAATTGTACTCTATTTCATCCACAAATTCACTCTAAATGAGGTTTGATTAAATTTCAAGTTTGGGCCCTTCAGTCTGATTTAGACACAAAGAATCCTTCATCTAAAATTCTTGCCACATCTTTTCAATGTCTTCCTTCGAGGTGGGAAAGCTCTTCTTGCTTATCCCTGAAGGTACATTGAGGAAGGCTGCTTATATTGCAAGCAGGTATATAACCATGTTAACTGTTTATTTCAGAAAGCATATGTCCCTAATTGTTGAAATTCTGAACTTTAATCAATTCTAGGACTTCTGAGAATTTCGTACTGTAACTAGTTTTTCCAGTAAGTCATTCTCTGTATCAAAATCCCACATGATGAGCTCTCGCATTACCACCAGTTCTCTTCTTGTCTTGGGCTTCATCTTCTCCTCATCATTTCTTTAAATGGAGTCTACTAATTGTCTTCTCCATGTATATGACCTCTGTACTCTCTTTCTCTGGATTTCTTATATGGCAAATATCTGACCCCTACACAATCCTAACAAACATGACTAATGTTCTGTAAGAGGATAAAGGAAAAGAACTTTTAATCCTCTAACCAGGGTCACAAGCTCTTCTGTTAATGCTTTCTTTGAAACCTGCCTTAGAATATGATAGTAGCATATCTTAGCCCTATGTAATGTAGGGTCTCATGTTCTCCTTCTAAGAATTACCCGATATCCCTAGAGGCTGAAAATACAATGTTATACACTCTGAAATGAAGAATGATGCATGGTCTAGAGACATACTTCTTGCTAAAGAGAACTAGATCCTTCAATCTCAGGCTGAATTTTCTGCCCCACCTGTACCAAAGCAACTATTTTGCTTCTCCTTTAGTATTCCCTAGTAATTATAAAAGAAGGTTAAATAATTTCCTGTACCCCTTCTTCTAATATTGTTCATGGACCCAGCTTTCCCCCTGATTTGTCCTAAGCAAATCTACAGCTACTTTGTCCTAGAAAAAAGAAAATACCCTCTACAACCCCTTGCCTTTTCCCCTTCCTTCTTGACCCCACCAGGACTATAAACTTCTCTGTGTATATACTGTCAGTATTGTCTGTCTGGGGAATAGCAGTTCAGTTTTTTAATTTTTACAGAGTGGCTGCTCTTCAGAGCATGGGGTTCTCATGCCTCCACAGTCCTACCGGTCAGAAAAAAATTATCCTATTAAATTAGAAATGGAGGGTGGTCTGTAGACTTGGAAAATATTCCCAGCTAAGGAGAATGCACGACTTAGATCCCAGATTAAAATGCTCACCTCACCTATACTATATCCAGATATTTGGATTTTTATTATTTCTAATTATTCTACCCCAAACAATTATTTTGGAAGGAGAAATCACTTACAATATTTTTGTTTGTTTGGTTTGGGGACGTTTGTTTTTTCTTTTGCCCATTTTCATGGAGCTATTTAGTAGCCCACAGACTTCCCTACTGTCCATCTAAAAATAAGGCCTCTCCAACTAGATAACTGCTTAGATACCCTATTTGCTATCAGGTACATTTATGAAAACTGTCCACTTTGAGGTCAGTTTAGAATTTGCATGAAAAGTACAACAAGGATTCTGATAGCCAATGTGAAACAAAAGGTAATCACAAATTAGTGAATCTGACAAATGCAACAAGTAGATTTGGCCTTGTTTGATAGCCTTCTAGTGGCTTCACCAGGCTACGGACTGGAAAGAATCTTTAATATTCTGACCAGTGCTTGGATTCCTGTCTATTTTAATCTAGAATGGCCCATGTAAAACTAGATCCATGTCTATCAGACCTTATCTGCCACTGTGTTGAGTGTGCTGATTAAATACCGGGGTCCTATAGTCTGCTACCCTCGCCAAGAATTATCAAGAGTCCTTTATTTAAAACTCATCTACTTCTGTCCCAATTTCTTCTTCATGGAAGAAACTCGAGTCTTCTTATCACTGAAGGTAAGAAGGAAACATCAATAAGGTAGTAAGATGAATACTGTCCTATTTACTGCTGTTCCTGAAGACACCTGTTCATGCTTCTTGAAATTCCACAAACAAGTCTTGTTCAGTTGTCGGCTCTGGTAATTTCACAAGAGAAAGCCTTGCCCAGAGAGAACAAATCTCTATTTGCATTAAATTCCTTTAGCATAGATTCTCTCACTTTCCCTTTGTTCTTAGACCTTGCCCCACTCCTTTTCAGTGATATTATTCATTGTTTTACCCATATTTTATCTCTTCCTAATTTTTCTTTTACCACACTTGGGAAGAGCTGCCTTCTCAGGGCCCCAAAATAAAGCCACTGCTGCGATGAGCAGACCATAGTGATTCCTGTGCCAAAGTTGCTTTTATGCCGTCTCTAAGACGGGAACTCTATTTCAGGTTATCCCTGATGCAAATTAGCCCCATTTCTTAGTATGGAGAAGAATCCCCCAAGAACTGGAAGTTAAAAGCATCTTCTGAGAAGAAAAAAAATCTGAAATAGAAAATTTCACCTGAAAATTAAAAAAAAAAAGAATTTGTTCGTTCATTTTCTTTTCTTTGTGAAAAAGATTTATCTGATTTGATCCCGAATAGAATTCCCCAACCCATTTGTATTCAAGAGAATTGCTTCCACCTTTTATTAAACCATCTTAAAAATACAAATATATGGCAAAATGAAAGATCTCTTGGTTTTTTTTTTTTAATTCAATTTAAAGTTATTCATGGAACTTTGCACAGAATGAAAGTGGAGCATAGCTCAACTAAGTCAGCTTAGTAGGCTACATATTCAATCTGATAAGGTTGTTCAATCCTAGGCCAGTTTGGGAACTTTCTCAGACAATCCAGCAGATATCTTGTCAGACATTTCGGAGAATAGACAATTAATGGATGACTGGTGGCTATAAAAAAGAAAGTAGTTTGCCCTAATTTTTAAACCAGACCTGAAAGTGGATTGAATATACCAATGGACTAATGCCTGGTAGTACTAATTCAATCTGGATTTGACCAAGTAGAATTGATCCCTTGCCCTTAAGTCTGATTTAACACTATTTCCAGAGAATTGATTAAATTCTAATCCTACGATCCTTCTGTCTTCTAGGTACATCAGGAGTCCTTTGTCTAATATCTTTCTTTTTTTCCCTTAGAGTTTCATTTTACAATGAAGTTCAAGTTACAGTAAAATGTATCTCAAACTTCCAAACAACTTATAAAATATGCATGGCAACTATACTTAAATGAATTTTAACACATTAAATCCCATAATAATTTTCTATCATTCTATTATAGGGTCTATTTAGGTCCTTATTATATTATATTTGTAAGTCCTAGTCATTCTCATACATTTCTCCTCCTATATGACAATATGTTTGTTTTTACTGTCTTCTTAAGCAATTAGTTTTTGCTTTGCATTTTAAAGGGATTTTCTTCAAATATCTTTGTATTATTCCTCTTAATTGCACTATGATACTTAATTTTATACCACACATTAATAAACTAATTCTCCTAATATTGAAGTAATAGTATTATTTTAAATTTTGTGTTAGCATACTATAATGGCCATTATGATTACAGATGAATCTGCCATGCTGATACTTTTAAGTTATGACGAACAATATACATTGTTGGCATGTACACACTCAAACATCCAACTGCATTCATCACCTCGCTATTCTTCAACACACAACACTCTATCTTAGTTCTGTTTGCCTTTGAACTAGCTATTCCTCATACCTAGAAACTTTTCCCTTCCTCAGCATTGCCTTTTAAAATATGAGGCTTCTTTTAAGGTTTATCTTAAAAAATACTTTCTACAAAAGGCCTTTCCCCATCCACTAACCTGATAATGTTCCTCCCTCCCAAATTACTTTGCATTTACTTTCTGTGTATCTTGTTTCCTTATTTGTGTACATGTTTTGCCCAATTAGAATGTAATTTCTCTGAGGGCAAGAATTCTTTTCCTTATTTTTTTCTTTTTGCCACTTCCAGCATTTAGGGATCCTTTATTTATTTATTTTAATCTGTATTGCCAATGCCTGCCACATTGTAAACAGTAATATAACTTTGTGGTGGTTATTTTTTTTTTAATCAGGATTAGCTCTACAAGAAAGGAAATTGAATACAACCATAAAATTAGATTTAAAAAACCAATTACTTATATACAGGGTGGAGTAAGTAGTTAAGTGTTTTCCAACCTCTCAATTCTTATATGAGTTCATGGGAAATTTTTCCATTACAATTTTTTTGCTACAGAAAGTATTTGCTTCTTAATATCTAAAAATTTAAAAATTGATGCATAGGTAGATAACAACTACTCTTCCTTTATTCCTCTTCTTCCCTTCTTCATCCCAACACAAAGAAGCTGCCCCTCAGTTACCAACATCACATACTGAGGCTTTTTAAGACATTGCTGCATGCATTAGGGACACTAAGTGTTTTATAGCTCTTTAGGATCATTTCTTCCAAAAAACAAAACAAAACAAAAAAAAAAACTAGACCTTTGATTCAATGTCCAAAAGAATTATCATCAAGAATTTTTTTCTCATAACTAATCCTCTAAGTCTCACAAAGTCAAAGCATTAAAATCTCTTATTTTCATTGAAGCTTATTCTTGAAAAAAAAAAAACAAAAAACAGATAATGGTAGAGAAGGGCCTACCACAACCAGATGCCAAATTGTGTCACTTTGTGACAACCAATTAAAAAAAAAAAACGTATTGTAAGAGCAGTTCTTTGACCTTTCTTGTGTTTGGCAATTGAAGTACATAAAGAAAGGTTTTCCTAGGCCTTTTCCTCCATTTTAAATAAACATGAAATGAAAAAGGAAAGACAATTTAGTCAACCTAAGAAACTTTTTGTTTTGGTATGGAAGCAAAAAACAACACACTTCCAAAGTAATTTAATTTCAACATAAAACAAAAATATTCTTTTGAAGACTAGACTCACAGGCCCAGGGTTGAAATGGACTTTACAAGCTACTTATTCAAACATTTGTTTTACATCTGAGAAGACCAAAGCCCAGTGAAGTTCAGTGACTTATCCAAAGTTACACACATAGAGAATAAGTAGCAGAGTCAAGATTTTAATTGAGGTCACAGAATAGGTTTCTGGGTTATTTCTCAGCATACTTCAGGTCTTTCCATCATCCTATATTCTTCCTCCTAATAATTGGTGATTGCTTTGATGTTCCATATCTTTGTAAATAATCTAATATCTTATATTTCTAATTTATAAATATGTCCTATTCTGACAGACATTTTGATTCTACTAATGTGGGGTAGAGAGGGGTATATTGAAGGGTGTAGGAGGGTTTTGTGTCAGTTTATTCAATTATTTTGAATTTTATTCAGAGGGTATTTCCCTCTACTTCCCTAGTGTTAAGATTTGTATTTGATCATCTCTTTCCTTCTGGAAGGTCACCACAGATAAATAATGATACTAGAAATTTTACTCTTCAACCAGAGAAGCAGGCAAGATAACTGCCTTCATAATCTAATTTTAAATATGTTAGAGTTATCTACTTCCACCAACATTCTCTGTATGTCACATGTTTTACCGCTAGAGATCCATTCACAAGAACATATATTGCTGTCTCCAAGCACCCTTCCTTTAAGACTTCCAGAGGGCAAATCAGTAAATGTCCTACACAAATTTATTTAGTAGTTACTGATTTTTCACACATAAGGAAACCAAAGAAATAACCTAAGTATGGAAGAAACTGAAATAGAGAGAGCCATGTCTTAATAAAAAATAAAGATGGAAATTGAAGAAGGAAAAATACAAAAGGTAGAAGTCTGTAAAACATAATTGCTAAACATTAAATTGATGGTTGTGAGAGACTTGAAATATTTTCTAGAAAGTTTTTTTTAACATATACAAAGTATATATAGTTATATGTTTCCTAACTGTTTTACACTTGATCAAGTTTGACAATCTTAAAAAATGATGGAACTAATCTAAGGAGAAGTTTGTCAAAGGTGCTAGAAATGAATAAAAATCAATGGAGTACTAGAGTACCTCTGAGGGTTTTTTTCAAGCCAATATTTCTGTGTTCTAGGGAGCTCTACAACTTCTGTGATTTTTCCTCCTATGCTTGGTAACCTTCATGTCACCTTTCTCTGCTTTGCTTCCTTCCCCTAATGAAGTGAAGCAATGTTACCATATTTCATTGCAACTTTGGAGGCCTGGACTAAGTTCTATCAAGAGGGCAAAATAGGAAGGGGTTTCTTCTGTTTGATTGGCAGGGTTGGGATTATAAAGAATTTAAACTGAGCCTTGAAGGACATGGTTTTGTGGTGGTGGTGGAGGCGGCAATGGTATCTTTTCTGGTTTTTAAATCAAAGAAAGGTGGATGGAAAATCCCAAGAAATTCAGTTAACATTTACTACGAGAATGGCACTGTGGTAGCCCCTGGTTATATGAAGCAGTGCCAGAACAGGATGAGAACAAGCTTGAAAGTAGGAAAGCAATTTTGGTGAATTCAAAATTTACTGGAACATAAAGATTTACAGTGAGAAGTAATTGTAAAAAGATTTGAAAGGCTATGTTTTAGAAAGACTTGCATGTCTTTAAAGACTTCATTAAGCAGACAGTGAATGGGCAGCCAGGTGGACAAATGCTCATGGAGGGACCGAAGTTAAGCCTACCACAATTATATAAAACAAAGGCAGTTTAATAAGTAGAGTGAATAAGAAACTGAGGCCTTAGTGATGTGATGTGACTGGTCCATAATCCCAAAATGAGTTAGCATATGGGCCAGTGTCCATTTCCAAGTTTGCTTTGTGACAGGAAGCACCAGTGTATTATCTTGGAGAAGTGGAAAAACCAAGAATCTGCAGGCAAAGAGATGCTGAAAGGTAATGAAAGGGGGGAAAAGATAGAGGAGAGGAGCAAGAATATAATAAAGGCAAATTTTCCCCATTTTACATTTTATCTCTCTCCCATTATAGGCAACATAGTCACAACAGATTTTTCCAATTGATATAGGTACTGCTGCTTTGAATCACAGTTTCTAATTGAGAAAGCTAATTACTAGTCAAAAATTTTAAAATGTAAAAAAACTTTTTACAACTTTGTAGTCATGATCAATTGTTAGGAGAGTTTTTCTGTGACATGCAGGTAAAACTTCTAAATGAAAGGTTGCCATGCATCTGGTGGGGCTGAGATGTGCAAATGTGTTTAGAGCTACAGTCCTGGGAAGTTTCCATGGTTCTTGGCATTTGGGGCATGTCTCCTTATTTCTTATCTATTTGTTGATAATTTCTAGACTCTGATGAGGCTGAGCCAGAGACCAAAGGAGCCAATCTGATTTACTTGTAAGAGGAGCAGTTTCTTCTGCTAAAGGAACCACTAATTTATTTTTATTCATTAAAATCACATTTGGAAGGCACCACAGATGTCCACTTCAGTATAGACCTTAAAAGAAACACTGCAATGACCTCAGTAAATGGTCCTTCAACCTATAAGGAAGATATCTAGTGATAGAGAGTTACCTAACTCCGGAAGCAGCTCATTCCACTTTTAAATAACTTGAATTCTCATGAAGTTCTCTATTATATTAATACTCAGAGATAGTGGGTAGTTAATATTCATTTAATTGAAATACATGAATAGAGCTTAAGATCAAGTTAGTTTGTATAGTTATCATGTCACATTGCTAAATTATATTTAGCTTGCAATTCAGATTCAATTCAAAAGAATCTCCAGATTCTCTGAGTAAGAACTCAGATAAATTAGCTCCTCCATCCTCTACCTGTAGTGTTGTTGTTTTTTAAAGAAATAAAATATAAGTAGGACTTTACATTCATCCCATGTTAAATAGACATCTTACTAGAAAAAAGACTATCTGACATTCCAGTGTATCAAGAACATTTTGGATTGGGATTTTCTCAGTCAACATGATAATCTGTACCAGTTTTATCATTTTCATATTTAAGACCTAAAGCATTTGTGCCTTCCTTCAACAAGGTATTGAAACAGCAAGACAAAGGCCAGGTACTCTTTGTAAGGGGAAGACTGGTTAGAGGCCAAATTGGCCATTTCCCACCCAACATCTCTCTCATTTTACACATAAGAAAACCAAAGCTAACACCTTGGTAGTGTAAATTGTCCATGTTCAGAGAGCTAGTGAAAAGCAAGGCTGAGACTCAAAACTCAATCTTCTGCCTTTAAGTCTTCTTAGACTTTATTTTTGCAGAAAATCATTTCGTGAACACCTGTGAGATATATGCCTCCTATGAAACAAGGAGTATCTGTAATCATATGACCATTTTAATTTTTGTTTACTGCAAGGAAATACAAGGCACAGGGGAGAACATTTATAATGTCAGTTAATTGCTTTGTCTTTATATAAACAGTAACATACAATTAGAATAGAAGGAACATGATTAAAATTAGGATAATTACTGTATTGTCTTCATCATTTCTGCTTTGAAAAAAAATTATTTGCCAAAAATGCTTTTCCTGGTTTTTGGTTTATTATTCTTCCAAAAGGAATCAAATATACCTTCCTTTAAATATTAAAAAATGAAAAAATATGGCATTTGTGTAAACATCACTAAGACAAAGTTGAGGGGAATAGTTTTTGTTTTCTTATAACTATTCATTACAGTTTCCACAAGTCTAAATCTTCAACCATCTAACCCTATTAATTCTCACATACTCTTTCACCCTTTTAAAACAGTAATGTGGGAGATAATCCCCTCTAGCCTATCAAAAGCTCAACTCTTAAATATGTACATGAGAAAAAAAAAGTATGAGGTAGATACCTTTAAAATGAATATATTTTGCTTATGAGTTTTGTTTATATACACTAGTTACTTCCAAGTAAACCTCCTCCCTCACAGAACTCTCCATTTCCAGTGAAGAAAAACAGTTAAGTAAAGCCAACTGACACAATGTATAAGATTAACTGCAGAATCAACATTCCATAGCCTTAGCCACCAACTCTCTATTGACAGAAGTGAATTTCATCATTGTCCAACCATTGCTTTTAATCTGAATTCTAATTAAAATTTGGTTTTTATTTGCATTTATTAGGGGTTTCAAATAATCAAAACACACTTACTAAAACCCTATTTTTTAAATTATTGATGACTGGCTTATGTATGAAAGTATTATTAGCTTTATTTTGAACAAGTAGCAAAAAGGATTATTCCAAATCTAATGAATAGCCCATTTGGAAAAAAAAAAGATTGTCAATGTCAACTTTACGTAAATGAAATAAAAAGTCCATACAAGTGAGAATTTGTTCTAATAGTGGATAGAGACTAGTAATGGCTGGTTTGACTTCCCACCTCCAATACATACTGGCTGTATGATTCTGGGATGAATCACAACTTCTCAGTACTTTAGGAAACTCAGAAGATAAGTTGTAGAGAATGTATAGATCTATATTAGTAAAAGAGAGTTTTCCCCACTAACAAACAGTTCCCTATAGCAGTGAAATCATAGCTCTCATCATTATCCCCAACTCTATTAAAATTATAGTTTATAGTTTATATATTATAAACATATAATATAAATTTATAATTTATAGTTAGAACTAGAAGGAACATTACTTATCATTTAGTTATATTATGTCTCTTGTTTGTATATATTACCCATGTCCCTTCCAGACTCTTCATAGCCATTTGTCTATTTAGTTTATCACGAAAGCAAAGGTCAATTAAATGAAATGAATTCATTTATAAATAACATTTATAGATCATTTTCTATGTAGAAAATACTGGAACCTGAACACCATCTATACTGAACTCTGGAAGTGGGAAGATAGCTTGTTTTAGACAAGTATAGTCTCTATCTTTATGCAATTTAAAGCAAATTAAATACATGAGAAAAAGACCTAGAAAATTTGAATTTCAGACAACATATTTTTGTCTCCCTTCAAATTTTACTCCTTGTGTCATGGAGAAAACCCAAGGTTATTGTAAGGCACTAGAGAGCAAGCTTTGGACAAATTCCATGGTACTGGAAAGGTTTCAGACACATTGATAGATTGCTTATTTTCTGGGGGCCAGTCTAAGTTCAGAGAAGAATATCAATTAGTTAACTGAAATATTACTTTTTTCCCTACAGCAACTCTAAAACACAAAGAACTTAATAAAACAGAAATTATGAGCTTCACTGGTAGAGTTAATCTTTAAGACATCTGAATTTCAGATTCTCAATTTTTTGAAGTAACAATATTCCCATTTGAAAAGGGTTAGAAATATTTGCATCAGCAAAGAATCTATCTATATATATATATATATTTCTATATATATATACATATATATATGTAATTGGTCATTCTGTATACTTAATCTTTATTCTTTCTAACAAGTGTTTCTGCTTTTTGAAAGCAGTTGCCTGGACTAATTATGAGAAGAAATAGGTTGCGTAGTCCAACATATTCCCATCTATTCTTCAACTACTGAAATATTACATGAGGAAAAGAGAATTTAAATGATTGTTTCTTCTTAAATCCAGTAGCCACTAAGAGGTGGAAGAGTTATGCAAGAAGATTGAGAGACTTAAAAGTATTAGTAATGATTTTGGTACCTTCTATTTCTACCATTTTCGAGGTAAATGGGTCCAGATCTGTGATTTCATTGATATAGGAAACCTCCTGAAGAGGAAGTTTATCATTCCTAGCATGGGACTCAACCTTTCATCATAGGTTCCTGGAGTACTAAGAGTTAACTTGAATTGCCAGGATCACAGAGCTAGTATCCATTAGAGGCAGGTTTAAGCTTACTATCCCTGCCTAAATATTCACTACTCTCTTCTTACCTCTATCCATTAAAGGGTACAACTCTGTATAATTGATTATGTTTCTATATAGCTCTGCTCTTCCTCTATGCCTATGAAATAGGATTAAGATACCTGTTTTGAAATTCTAACTTGGTTGTTTAATTTGTGTCACCTTGGACAAGTCACTTAGCATTTCTAATTGTAATTCTCCCTACCTATGCCATGACAGAGTTAGAGAAGAGAAAATGGTTCTCAAGGGATATGCCAGGCAATTTACCATGCCACAGTTTTCGGGTAGATGTGTCTGTAATCATATCGAACTTAAACTTACAATCAGACTCTCATACACAAAGCTCTCATTTAGTCAGGATTGCTCACAATAAAGGATGATATTTTGCTGTGAGCAAAAGGTTGAGAAGCTACGTTGTATATTTTCTATAAAGTAAGTTTCTAAAAATAGCTAAATTTCTAAGGAATATATTTATATATCCATAGACTTATCCAAAGTCATTGTGATAGTGAAAGAGTCAAGACTTGACTTTAGGTCATCCGAACACAAGTCTAAGCTACCCTGCTTTAATTGGCTGTACTATACAATAAGCACACTCTTCATAATACCATCAAATAGGTCTGGATTCATCAAATTGTCCCCACCCCTCTATTTCAAAGGGACTTTTCAAATTTGTTTTTTAATTTTTTTTAATCCCTCAAGTTTTCCTCTTTTGTCACTATTAATTCTATGTTAGAATGGATATGACTATATAAGGATACTCCAAGGCTTTCATTAAGCAATTTATTTTTCTAAATCAAAGTAATAAGAAAAACATATCCAATTTAATTGGATTCACATAGAAATTCCAAAATACACTATATTTCTTATTAGTGTTCCTTCTAATTTCTTTTTTTATTCCCTAGTTTCCTATTTTGTAAGAGATTTTTTTCCCTCCAGAGATGCACAAAATGCAAAACTCACTAACATGAAGACTAAGGATTTTGTTTAGAAGACTAACTTTGATTCATACCTGTTATTAAATAAGTTAGTACTTTCTTATTCTAAAATCCCCGAATGCTGAGATCAAATGGAATTTTATTTCTATATTCAAAGTGTTTTTTACAAAGTATTCAATTTAGCACTAGTAATACAATTAATAGGAACAAAAAAGGAAAGAGAATAATCATCTGGGAGAAGATAAGCTAGGCTGGGCAGAGCATATGTCATTTCAATTTTAATTTCTAATTGGAATCAAAGATATGTTAAATTGTTCTTATCCACTCTAATTTCAAATCTTTATATACATGTAAATTACTTCTTGCTCCATTTTTATTGTTCTCTTTGAATTATAAATATTTTATTTTGAATCTAAAAGCAGGTTTTAATTTTATTTTTAGTGTTGCTCTAAAATTTTTAATGGTATTGCCTTTTGGAAAGGCAAGCACTTCTATTCAGAAAATGTTTAATGATTTTTTTCTTTATCCCATTTATGTATAATGATAAAGACCTTGTGTTTGGAAGACTGTACCTTGTAACATCTGCAACATCACACTTTGTGGTTGTTTTGCTTTATTTTGTTGTAGATTCTAGGGGAAACCACGAAAACATAACCTTTACCACTGAGGTCTATTTTCCATACCAACTACCAACTAAATATCTACATGGCTACATTTTATATAACTGAATATCAGGATATTTCATAAAATATTTATAGAATTAGGGGTAGAAGAGATATTTTTGATCATATTAGTTTAATCTCTTCACGTTTCAAATGAGGAAATCAAAGGTCATAGAAGCTAAAATACTTGCCCAAGAACTAATTAGTAAAAGAATCTGGACTTCTGATTCCAAATAAACTTTTCTTTCCAATATAAAAATGATTCATATAATTATATACATGAAATATATATGAATATATACATATATATATATATTTTGTTTTATAAAGCATAGTGATTCCACAATTAGTTTGTAGAAGAATTAACATCCTTTTCCTAATGAGAAAAATGAGTTTTTTGTTGCTCTTCAGTCATATCTGAATCCTTTGTGTCTCCATGGATCATAACTATTCAATGAATTTTTTTGGTAACAATTCTAGAGTGATTTGTCATTTTCTTCTCCAGTAGATCCAGTGACCTTTTTGTAAGGCAGTTAGAGGTTATGTTACTTGCCTAGGGTCAAATACCTAGGAAGTTTCTGAGGCCAGATTTGAATTAATATCTTCCTTACTCCAGGACCAACACTTTCTCCCCTGAGCCACCTACTTGTCTTAGAGAATTTGAATTGGTATTGATCCGATGGCTAATTATTATGTAGTATTCCTCCCTCTAATTTTGAGACTGGAACCTAGAATACAATGGAGTCATGAGAAATTTCATTTTCTGTATGATCCTTGAGCCATGCCTTTTTTGATAATCTTACATAAATATGATCATGTAAATCAAATCTGAATTCTAACAAATCCCTAGTCTGAAATAAAACACAAGTCATTTATCTTTATGAAATGTATTTTTTTTTGTTCACAATCCATGATGTTTCATCTTTTGAAGATAGCTCAGTAACTGCAAAAAACCATGTTTACATTTGATTTACATCATTCATTTAGATGAGAGTTATACAAAATATTTCTCATTCACCACAAGTAGTGAATTGATTTGTTTCTTCCAGATTTTTGCTCATTCATCTCAGTCATGCTCAACTCTTTTTGATCCCATCAGGGATTTTCTTGGCAGAGACACTGAAGTGGGTTGTCCTTTCCTTTTTCTAGCTCACTTCACAGATGAGAAAACTGAGGCAAACAAGATTAAGTGACTTACCCAGGGTCACAGAGCAAGCAAGTATTTGAGGCTGGATTTGAATTCAAATCTTCCTGACTCCACAGGACTCTCCCAGAGTGCTACCTAGCCAAGTTACCAACATATAAATTATATTTCCCTTTTTTCTGTGACTTCCCTTCCCATAACCAATCTGTTCCTCCTTTCCTTAATATAACCACTCAGTTTAACCTCTACTAACAAATGTAAGTATGTCTCACTGATTTTCTATTCACTATGCAATTGGAGAAAAAAAAGAATTCAGTTGGCCTTCAATATAACAGCTGGCAAAATGGTGATAACCAACACTCCCACAAATATTAGGTTATCTAATAAGATCTCTGCTGCCATATTGGAGAGTATTGCTTACTCTAAATATCCTAAATTTCCTTCACTTTCTTATTTCACTTAACAGGTACAAGTGAAAAAATATTATGTGATATATATTTGTAGGAAGAGAAAGAGGTTACTGGGCTTGTGATATAATGATCTCTAATTCATTTCAACAAATAACAATCTCATAATTAAAACTTAATACTTGTCTTTTTCCTTACTGCTATTTCCCAAAGGAAATAATTTCAATTATTAACTCTTAATTATAATAGGAAAACAAGATGGAAATGGGTCCTGTTTTAACATGTTTAGATTTTAATTACAATTTCAGACATAAGCTGCTTGCCACTTTAGAGCACATCAGCCTTGCATGTTTGTGGGGTATGTTTTTATTAAGGTAGTGTGATTTCATAAACACAATTCTCTCTTTCTCTTCTCCCTCTCCTACCCCTATTATTACTCTCTGATATATTTTCCTAATTTTAGGAATTCCATCTCCCTATTAGAATCCATTTTTTAGCTTATTTTAAGCAGAGGCTTTGTAATCTCCAAAAATACAAATATATCTGGGATAGTTACTCTATATGAAGAATATTTTTATCATATCCTCTCATGAGATCAAGAAGGAGGGAGAGTAGGTCCTAAGAATATAAGATATCAAAAGACAGTGTGCTTCAAGAGAGAAAATGGGTTGTCAGAAAGAGGTGCTAAAAACAGCTGATCTCAATTTTCTTTCAAGACTGGCTTGGAACAGCTCTTAATCAGTAAGCTTGCAGTTTATTTTTTTATCATTAAAAATTAAAATAAAATAAATCCATCATTTTTATTACCAAGGCATTTACTTTTTACTAGTACATTAGCAAGTGTGGAATGAGTTCTTATACTTCAATACTTGGTATCTAAAATTTTTATCCCACAAGCTGGGATGATTAAAGAAGGAACTAAGAAGAGACCAAATATGACTGGGATTTTAAATATGTCATTTGAAGCAACTTGTAGAAAACTTTCTTTCACACTCATCAAGAGGGTTCTTAAGTCTTCTTCACTTTCTGCCACCAATGGTATGGTCCACATTTGTGAAATTGTTGCTATTTCTGCCAGCAACCCATTTCAAGTGATATATTTCACATATAAATTAAATAAATGATGCAGCAATATAGAGCATTGTTGTAATCCTTTGCCAGTCTTCAACCATCAGTCGTTTCCTGTTAGGTTCTACCTCTTGCTTCTTGACCCACATACAGGTTCTTTGGAAGACAGGTAAGATGATCTGGTACTCCCTTATCTTTTAAAGACTTGCCATATTTTGTTGTGATACCATAGTCAAAAGCTTTAGTGTAATTAATGAAGCAGAAGTTAAAAAAAATTCTAGAACTCCCCTGCTTTCTTCTCAATGCAGTGAATGTCGACAATTTAGTCTCTAGTTCCTCTGTCTTGGTCAAAACCAGCCTGTCTTTCTGGCCATTCTCAGTTTATATATTACCAAGATTTAGCTTACAAAATCTTAAACATTACTTTGCTGGCATGTGAAATCAATACAATTGTTCAATAGTTTGAAAATTCCTTAGCATTGTCTTTCTTTAGAATTGGGACATAAACTGACCTTTTCCAATCCAATAACCACTATTGAGGTTTCCAAATTTGCTAACATATTGAGTGTAACATTTTAACAGTATCTTCTTTTAAGATTTTAAATAGTTCAGCTGGAATTTCATCACTTCCACTGGCCTTATTGTTAGCAATGCTTTCTAAGACTTCCATCAGCAGGATATATGGCTCTAGGTCAGTAACCATATTGCTGTGGTAATCAGTGATACTAAAATCTTTCTTGTATAGTTCTTTGATATATTCTTGCCAATCTTTCTTAATCTCTTCTAAGTTCCTTTCATTTTTGTATTTTATAATATCCCTTTTTGCATAAAATGTTCTCTTGATATTTCCAATTTTCCTAAAAAGATTTGTCTCTCATTCTAGTATTTTCTTCTATTTCTTTACATTGGTCAATTAAGAAATTCACTTAAGTAAATTGATTAGGTTGCTATAAAATGATAGCTATGTAAAAGCATTTTAAAAAAAAGTTAAAGGATAATATAAATACCTAATAATTTTAAAAAAATATAATATATACATACTTGCTAGCATGGAGTGGTGAGAATTTTTTTAAGCTATATTCATCTAGTCGCTTGAATATTTTCCTAACTTGTATTTGTGGACTCAGTTGAGCTACCAAGATTCCCTCATTAGGTATTAATGCAAGCACATCCCTGAAACTGCTTCTGAAAAATTTTTTTAATACTTCTCCTTTCCTTCTAACTCCCTCTGCCTTCATTTATTTCATTCATCTTCATCTTCATTTTCTTTTCTTACAAATTTCTGGGAGAGTTGTCAAGCTCTATTCCATATAAACTAGATGAGGAAAAACAACTGTCATAATTATTTTTTCCCCAAGGGTGATTTTTTTTCATAATTGAGAAAAACAAATGTTTTATAGAATTTTGTGGAACTGGACATTTTTCTAGCATCAAGGTGATTATCATATTATAAAAAAATGAGTAGAGGCTCTAAGAAATCTGATTGTCTAGAAGACTAATCCATTGGTTTTATGTAGTCACCAAAATAGTATTTATTTAGCATTTCCACAATTAAAGTGAAATTTTATCTTAGTGTTACAGGTCTTGCAATATTCATCATGTTTTAAATTTGTCCATGGCTTGGTTGGTTTGGCTACCTTTTCCACCAATACATCATTGTAACCCCTCTAAAATACATTGAAAACCTCTCTAGCTTGTTAGAATATGATAAGGTTTGTGATCTTCAGGTCTAGCTTTCAAGAGACCCACGTTGCATACATATCCCAAAGAAGAATTTTGAGTAGGACTTTCATAGAGGTAATAGGATCATAGATTTAGAGCTGGAAGTTTAGAAATCATCCGGATAACCTTATCATTTTGCATAATCCTACAGAGGCCCAAAGAGATTAAGTGTCTTCAGGTCATGCAGTTTGTAAGAAACAATCTAACTGGAAATTAGGCTAGAGTATTTTGACTCCCAATTCACTGAACTCTCAAAGAACAACTATGTTTATTGTCTCACTACAACTTCCATTTTCTGGTATTTTTTAAAGAAATATTTCTAATAACTGTGCCAACTCATCTTTTTTTGTGCATAGGGGTATGGCTATAATCAAAGAAATGAGGCCTCATCACTATCCCATTAAATTAAGACTGTCACTAAGTATATAAGACCTCACAGAAACAGGACAAATATCACACACCTGAAAGTGCCTTTTAGAATACTTATTAGCCAAGAAGTTGGAAATAGCACATTGCATATCCACTAAAGTCCCTACTATTCCTCCAAAAGAAAATACCATTTAAAAATTAGAAGAGACTCAAAGAAAAATTAAATCATAAGATATCTGAGAATTTTGAAACATTCATTTTTTTTAAGATTCAATGTGTTTATAAACTCTGGGAAGTCTGGTGGAGATGAAAGAGTATAGGGGGGAAAAGCAAGGGCTTAAAATGGTTAATCATTCTTCCTTCACACTATCACCTAGAAGAGTTAATCTCATATTAAAGTCAAGCTCCTGACTGGGACAGACTTTCTCAGCCAATATTCATGGAATAAGCAATACTTCCCACAGTAGAAGTATGAGAAATGTGGTTGTATTCAAAGAGCAAGTTATTCGCTACAAAGCAGTTTATTCTCAAATGGGAACAAAATCTTCATTTTGCTATGATATAAGCAATAAAAATCCTTAACCTAGATGACTGATAGGTCAATTTATTGTTAAGTAATCTGAGTGAAAAAAAAAGGTAGTCTAAGTCAATCTTTATGTCAAGGTATGATAAGATTTTTCATCGTTTGAAAAGGATTTAGAGTAAAGCTCAGATTCAAGAAATATTCAATTAATTAGAAAGAGATGAATAAAACTTTATAGATTTGTATTTTTTACTTTCATTATAGTTAGCATATTAAATTCATTCAAATATTTTAAAATTATTAATATAGAAATGTTCTATGAGTGAGGTTGAAGAGAAACTTGAGTAGTTCTTATAGTAGAATAAAAAGAATATCATTAGCAATTTATCAATATACTTATTAAGAGTTATTTTTAACTTAAAACAAATACTACATTGCCAACTTTTAGGAATCCTTGAGTAAATGTAAGAAGAAATCATTTCAACTTCAGGAGATTATTATATAGGGGAAGAATTTCATCTTTTCTTTAATTCAAAAGCTTTCTTTCTCTAAAAATTTGATTAGCATGACATTATTTTTATCATTCCTAAATTTCCTTTAGAAATTCAGACCTATTTGTTGTTGCCCAGTCATTTCAGTCATGTCCAACTTTCTGTGACCTAAATTTCTGCCACCTAACATTCAAAATACCTAAAATTCGTAATACCTACTTCACAGAACATAAACTACCTTGTAAATCCTAAATGTTAGATATTTCATTATTTTGAGAAAACGTTTTCTATTTTTAAATAAAACTTTAAAAAATTATCTCATACCAATGTAGAATCTATAACTTCCTATAAATTTTAACTCACAGGTTTAGTTCTCTCTAAAGAAAATTAATATTTTTATTATTATTATAATGAATGTCTATATTCTCTTCAACATATTAGCTTCTGAAATATCTAAAAATAATGCTCTTATACCTGCTAAACTTTAGAACCTTATTACATCAATCCCAGTTCCCTAAATCTTTCTTTATATAATATGGTTTACAGATCCCTAAGCATATTGAAAGGGTTTTTTTTTAGGTTATACATTTATGGGTAAGGGGAACTTCTGTTTCTTTTTCATACATCTTTCTCTTTATCATTCTCTCCCTCCCATCCACACTCATTACTTTGATATTGTTAAAAAAAAAGATTAAAATTAACTAAAATAAATCCTATCAATTCTTACTAAAAAGTATTATTCCAAATAAATATATTTCAGATTTAAAAACTTTCTGACATTTTATGGAGGAAAAAGAGCTTAAGTAAAATGAATTGCTATAAAAAAACTTAAGTGAAATTTCAGGCATTCCACATAAGAAATTTGATTGATTATTGATATCATTTCCCTAGAAGCAATGTGATAATTCAGAGTTAATTCCATTTTTCATACATTTAGTGAGAAGATGAATGACTGACTGGTTCATTTTGATTGGCATTGCTAATGATAACATGGCCTTTGGTGTCATTTGCTCTGGTCCAAGGACAGCCAAAGGGTGAATTTGCTGCTAATTTAACTGATGTTTTATGTAAATGACATGAGTCAACACAGCTCCTATGCATGGCTCATTTAAAATTGTAATTGAATTTTAAAAATGTATAAAAGTAATTAATTTTTCATAAATTCAGTGTGTTTTTGAGAATAGGCAACAAAGGACTAGAAATAAGCCTTCTTAAAGGCTGTCATATTCTGGGATATAAAATACCTGGGGCTATTTCCTATGTTTTTTCCTCTTTTCTTTTATTGAACTAGGTTTGATTCATCAAGGAACTAAAGTAATCAAATTCTGAACTTAACCTAGAATTTCACAGAAAAGTAGCACCCTGCAATATTTTAAAGAGGTATCTGGCTTAGAAACCACAATGTCATTTAGACTTATGTCATTAGGAAGAAAAAACTCATTAAATTAATATCCAGTTTCTAATTTACTTCAGCAAATCATTAGCATTGAATAGATTAGTTTAGAAGGAAGATGGATGAGTTTATTTTTTTTTCTTGGAATGCTAAGACTATAAAAAATGTCAACTGATTTATCATTTTTATATTGTCTGTGTTTCCGATCATAACGAACAGGCTGACATTTCGTTAACTCAATTTTCATTATTTTATGAGGCCTCTGAGAATATACATTTTTTCCAAAATATTAATCTTTTGATCTGAAATGTTTCAACAATTAACACTTCTCTGATACCATGATCTTTAACAAAATGTTTTCCTCATACCAATTCTGTGAATTTATAGGGAAGGTATGTTATAGTTGGAGCCCAAAGAGAAAAATCAACTTGCCCGTGGCTATAAAACAAATAGATACTAGGTACAGAATTTGAATTTAAATTTCCTGACAAGTTCTATGTGCTGTCTACTACATCTAATTGCTTCATGTGAGGCTAAGGTCCTCTAGAATAAGATACTTCCTTTGCTTATGTTTCATTATATACTCTTTCTTCAAAAATATGGGAGATGAAATAAAAACAAGTTTTCTACAAATACTTTTGGATGGAAATAATAAAGAAGAGCGAGAAGTGTTGTAGAACAGGAGACATGCCCCCAGATGTCCATTATACAAATCCCACAAAAACAAATGTTCAAGTTTTGACTGTTATTTCCCACTTAAAAGTATATTTTTAAGAAGAAAATGAAGTCCAAAACCCTTCATCCAAAAATGATATAATCTTAAGGGAGGCAATATAAGTAAATAGAGCTGTATTCACAAAACTTAACCTAGAAGATTGAAGAATTTTCAGGGATCTTTGGACACTCCTTAATTATCCTGGGTTACCAGGAAATTAATGGTCATTTGGGATAATTTGAGGCAACCAATGGCTGTGCTACTAACAAAACAGTTTAATTGTAAAAAATATACATGGTTGGACTAATATGACGAATGTTCTATAGAAAGTAAACTATAGAAAGTGAGACTATGAGGCAATACTTCTATTTTTTAAGAAACTGGGATTGGGAAAGAATTTTTTGGACCACGCAACAATGGATAAACCACCAGGAGGCAGTCAACATGGGATCAGAAGAAGGGGAAAAGTGACACTAGACTTGTGAGGGGGTAGATAAGAGAGTAAAGGGAAAGGGGGATTACAATTTAGATAACTTGATTGTGGGAGAAACTTTCCCAAGTAGTTACTCTTTCCTTAAACTTATGCATATAGGACAGTTCCAGGAACCTATAGGTCAAATCAATTTCAACTGATCATCCATAGTCTAACAAGCAAGTCACCATACACAGACCAGCAGAGACACAATACTTTTTTTTCCTTTCATTTTCTTGTTCTCAGTTATTTTTCTACAAGGAGAGTTTTTTTTTATCATACTGACATGCCTTCTAGAAAGGCAAATTCTCATGTAGAGTTTGAGAAACTAGCTATAATGTTAATAATTTATTTAACTTCTACTGACCCTGGACAATAAATACACAACACAAGTTCTCCTTTTTACCACCCCCACCCCCCATTCACATTCCCCAAGATTCCTAATTTTGGGCCTATTCGTGACATATTATCAGATATTCATTTATTCCTCTATGACGTAGTCTGTTTCATTATTATCTTTAAAGATACTAAAGAAATTATAGAAAAAATGTGCAGGGCTCCTAGTGTATTGTGTAGAATCTTAAATGTTTTTAGTAAAGATTCTATTTCTGGTAATAGACTAAGTAAAATCTAAGTAGTTTATACTTTCCATAAGGGATTAACAAAATTGCTTTTTAGAAAAGTCCTGAATGGAAGGCTTTTGAGGTATATGACCAATAAAATGACTGAGTTTTTAATTTCTGAGTACAAATTAAATTTATAGTAATGGTTGCCAAGGTAATATTCCTTGACTTCTGGTATGAACTACCTACCTAAAAGGAGCTAAAAATGTTTCTATCAGAGATAACACAGACTGCTTCTTTGCAGAGTCATGAGTGATCAAATGAATCAAAGGACATGGCCATCCAATGTGGTGAAATCCAAAATCTCTTGAATGAAAAACCCAGAAGTCCAGCAGCAAAAATAAACACTTCTCAGATATAGAAAGATAATTTAAATTCTTTTAAATATTTCATTTTGGGGACCCTGAGATATTAATTATGGAAGATATTAGAGGGAACTTCTCAGAAGTACATGTGAAGTAAAAGAATACAAAAAGGAACCATGATTTTGAAGTGACCCAAGGCCCACCCTGCCAGCGTGTGAAGTTTACTGGCCCCAGCATAGTCTGAAGAAGAGCATAGTCTGCAGAGAACTGGAGGGGACAAGGGAGATGGACAGTGAATCAAGATCAATCAGTCCCTAATCCAGTAAGGTAGGGGGCAGAGAAGATAAGCATCCATGAGTCAAAGGAAGCAGGAGAAAGAACTGGTCCTGGCCCCCTCTCTTAGGGGCTTATGAAAGAGAGCTTCTGCTTAAGCAGGCTTCAGCTACTGGATCCCCAAGGAAGGATTCTGTTTCCTAGGTAACTGTGAGGCTCTTGGACAGTTAGCCCCAGTTCCCCAAGTCAGTAACTGTAAAGGAGCAGCAGGCAGGGGTGGGAAGAGAATAAAGAGATGATGAAAACTGCGGAGGCAGGGCTAGAAAACTCAGGAAGCCAGAGTTTGAATGTGAGAGGCCTTAGGTGCTTGTACTAGTATTTGTCAAGTAATCACAGTTTGGGAAGAAATCTTGGGAAAAATAAAACAAAACAGCATAACCTAGAAAACAGCCTCATAGACCAGGAAGTCAACAGTCCCAAGAGAAAAAGCAGAGCATGGGTCTCTGGGACAATTTTTTTTTTAATTTAGACTTTTTAAAATTTGAACCAAATGTCTGATATCGACTGGTTGACTGCTGATCTGAGAGAATAAGAGTTTTCAATTAAAGACAAACAACAAGGCTGCAAGCTGAGACTGCAACCAGACATATCTGAGTTTATTAATGGGAAAAAAAGATTGGGGGTCAAGAAAGGATGGAGCTAGCAGGGAGGTGAGGGAACAGGAGGAGGAAAGCTACATAAGTCTCACAAGGCCTTTATGAAACAAGGATTTGATAGGTTCATCTTAGATCCAGAGAGCTGAGAATTAGACAGAGAAAGATGTACCCTTTTCTAAGGAAAAGCACCAGAAGACATCTTGAAAGATGAAATCTGCTACTGGGCTTTGGAAGATTCCCCTACACGAAAGGCCTTACAGAAGATCTTAAGGGAGGGGGTATTTGTCAGGGTTTGTGACAGAAAGACCTTTAAATTTCCTATACCAATTACATCAGAATATAATTTGTATATTTACATAGAGGTCAAAGTATGTCTGTGTATTCTATTAAAGGGAAAGAAAGAAGTAGTAGAATGTTTGGCAGCCCCAAGAAAAGATTTTAAAGTTTTTGTTTTTATGTTTTTTTTCCACAGAGTAAGACCATATAATTAACCCTAACATCTTTTCTAGAACTGGAGGAATCTGGAAAGTCTTGTTATAAAAACAATAGGCTTTATGTGCTAATAAAGATATTTTATTTCATGTCTCAAAATCTTACCTACTAAGACAGAAACTAAATGAATAAAATCATGAAAAAAACTTTATAGAAAAAATACTAGAATAAATTAGAGAAACTTTATTAATACCAAGAATGAATAATGTAATAAAGGGATGATACTATCTTTATTAATTTATTCAATTCTACATCCATCTTATAAACAAAGTATTACTTTGTAGAATTAAAAAAAATCTTATGTAGGGGAAAAAACATCAATAATCTAATGGAAATAATGAAAAAAGAATGGGGAAAAGGAACAGAGTCCTAGTGGTACCAGATTTCTAACTATACTACAAAGCAGTAAATATTGATAATGACTGAGGAGTGGAACAGATTAGATACACTACACACACATCACAAAGTAGTGTATAAATGTTCTGTATTATTATTGTTTTCCAATCAGTAGAGGGCTGAGACTTAAATTTCTCACTGATGAAAAATATAGATAATGCCATATATAGCATTATAAAAGTTTAGGACTATATGTAAAGAAAGTAGTAAGAGATGCCATCAAATTACCTATTTTTTAATAAACAATCCAACATCTAATTACCAAGACTTGGAACATATATGCATACACGTGTGTATATTTGCATGTATGCATATACATTATACATACATACTATATATGGATATGTCCATAGAGAGATATATTAAAAAACAACATAATGTTTATGTATACATGAAATCCTGTTCCTAAAAAATAAAGAAGAAAGAAATTGAGCTAGGTTGGACAATAGAATGAGAGACAACATAAATCCAAGGCTATGTAAAAGGGATTAAATTCAGAAAACTTTAAAAATAAAGAATATTTGTACTATAAAATTTGTAAAAATTCTGGCCAGAATAAATTGCTGTATACAGGAAGTGGAAGAAGGTCCCATCATGACACTATATGAACATGATATGTTCAGAGTTGGAGTTTGTTGGGGTTTTTTTGTTCCCTTGCAGTTTAAGAGGTTTTTGTTGGCCACTAAACTTAGTACACTTGATTAAATTTGTTTCCTCTTTCTCATCAAAGTGTCAAGATAAGACAGGATTTAATGTTATGCCATCAAAATTTTCAAACTCTCAGTTTCTACCAAATTTAAAAGGTGTCAAATATAGGTTTTCTTGGCAGACTATATATACATATACATATATATTTATATATTTATGTATTTATTTATTTCCCAGGACCCAGTATGGCAAAACCTCAATAAGTTTAAGCCCAACAACAATTTGGCAGCAAAGGTGATGATTTTTATTTTATTTTTTGACCACAGAAACTCTGACGACCCTACAGATATAGTATCTTGAGTTTTTAGTGGTGATAGCCAACATGGATGGAAGAAATCATAGATTTTTGAAGGTTTAAATTATTGAATGATTGAGACTAAAAGTGAATGATGACATTTTGGTTAACAGTGGGCTTAGTTTATTTTAAGGATCAGAATTAAGATTTTACAAAAACCCCATTTGTGACTAATCCTTTGAAGATAACTTTATTCTTTAAAGAAAAATTTTTTATAGTAAAGGCAAGGGACCAGGAGAGTGACAAAGTAAAAGGATGAATTCATTTTGGCGGGGGATAGGAGGGCTGTGCTAATAAAGGAAAAGGGTTTTCTTTTTGCTAGTAGGTTGTCTGGAGGCCATAAAAATTGCATTATATAAACTAGTAGATAATAGTACTCCATTGTTCCAGTTTATCCCTTGATATTCATGGCATTAAGACAAAATATGTTAAACTTCTCCTACAGAAAAGAAACTACACTAGACCAAGGAAACTGAAAGACTGGAAAAAATAATTTGTTTCCTTAAGAAAGTTAAATTATTTTCAGAGAATTTTTAAAAAACTAGTAAATCAACAAGTAAATACACAAAAAAAAATTGAAAAAGGAAAAATCTGGTAACAAGTTGTGGGAGAAGGATTTGGGAGATAGTATGTATGCAATCTGATTCTTGACAGAAGGTAGATATTTTAAGGGCAAGTAGGTAGAACAATGGATAGAGTTCCAGGTCTGAAGTTAATTCCAAAGTTCAAATCTGGCTTCAGGCACTTCTTAGCTTTGTGACCCCAAGCAAGTCATTTACCCTTTTTGCCTCAGTTCATCCTTTATAAATTAGCCAGAAAAGGAAATGACAAACAACTCCAGCATTTTTGCCAAGAAAACTCCAAATAGCATTGTGAAGATTCAGACAAAACTGAGTAAGTGAACAACCAACAGGGTTTCTAAGATTCAGGAGTAAAAGGTGGAATATATTTCATGTACTTGAAACAATGTGTTCATAGAGATAAGCCATAGAATGCCAAGTTCTACCCCACAAACTAAACTCAAAGGAAAAAAATTCTTGGGGGTAGATGAGAAGGAAGGGAACACAAATGTTAGGGTAGAAAAACAAAAGCTCAACTTATAGAAAAAAAGATTAAGATTCAGTTCTTGTAACCTTGAAAGTAATATTTGACTCCTTTCCTTCAACCTTCACAGCTAATCAAATGTCAAGTACTGCCAATCCATTTAACTGCAGCTATGAGGGTTGTATATGAGGGTACACGCAACACAAATAGAAAAAAGGTAGCTAGATTTTTGTTTTGTACATTCCTATTCAGCCACCCTGCCTAGATGTTTCCCCTATGATTGCTGGGGGGAAAAATCTTTGTTCTATAGCTTATTCTGTCCTGCTTTTGTTCCCATTTCAGATGACTCTCTCACTGAGCCACTCTTTCTTCTGGTCCTTTAATTCAAACTCAATGTATTCTTATCTGGCTGTCCTGGAGTCCAAGAAATAACCCTGTTTTGGGTAAAACTACCTTAACTATTCACTCCTGGTTTCCAATTCTCTAAACTCTCACTCATATATACATATCTAGATCCGAAAAGTATTCTATTATTCAACTCAATACTCAAATCTATTACCTTTTTCACTATTCCAAGTTCATCTTTATCATATAAACTCTTAATTATTAGCATATAGAAAAGCCAATTAATGTGGACGATACAAGACAATGTCAAGACCAGAGTTACCCAAAAACTACAAAGGCATGAAGAAAGACTTTTCCTTATAAAGGATGACTTTGAATATAATTTAACTTTAAGCTGAAGTGGGGAAAAAACAGACTATTACATGGTTGAAGATTATTAAGGAATAGAAATAGCAATTCTACACATGTTCTGCTATTGTGATATTTTCAGTAATTAAAGTAGACCCTTGACCAAACTAGAAGGCTAATGATGTGTAACTCTATACAAGAAAGCAAATGTGAATTACTGAAGGAGAAACACGAAGGGCATTGTAGAGATTATTTTAGAGAATTTAAAAAAACAATCATCAGGTTTTTATTAACAACAGCATTAAAAAAATCCATAGTTCTAGGATTTTCCCCTGATATTAATTAGAAAAAAGGGAATATAATGCTTTCTATCTTAATGCCAAAACCATGAAAAATACTTTATTATAATATTTGGAAATATTATTGTACTTTTTAAAAATAAAACTTTGTGACTAGAGGTTTCTTGCACCCAAAATGTCACCTGACCTCAGTAAATCTGTAGGAATGTTGGAAATAGCTACAAGTAATGTCAAGTACCCCATGTCCTGGATTAATTTAAAGCATTCTTGTTTTGGTACCCAGAGAGAAGACTTGTTTTGGATCCACCCAGACTTGTGTTTTGGGATTCTTGTCTGGTCATTTCTATTGACCTATGGGTAATAACTTTGTCAGATGATTCATGTGTGACTTTTATGCAGAAACATTTGTTAAAATCCTACATAACAGAAATCTTCCAGAACCTAAAGAGATGGGGCCATTCCTTCTTTCTGGTTTTCTCTACCAAACCACCTAATAAACTTCTGCTAAAACTATTTCAGATTTTATTCTAATGAACAAATTCCTGACATATGTACATATTATTCTCATGAGAAATTTCCTTTTTCCTCAATGTGAGTTGGTTAAAAAGTTAGATTTTGCCTTTTAAAATGAATGTCTATTTGATCTACCATATTCATTAGGGAATGTCTATCCAGAGAATGACTAGTATGAAAATTACTTTCTCAATTCCTATAAAGACTCTGAACATAAGGTTATTAATTGCCTCTTGTCAATCTGCTTGTCTTATGATTCACTCAAAAAGTCAAGAGGAAATAATCTCAAAAAAAGTATATAAAGTCCATGGCATTTCATTTCCTAACATGCAAGTATTATCCTAAATAATTATGCTGATCTTGATTCTTTTTAAAGTATGTAATAAATTAGCTAGAATTCTCTATAGAAGACATTTTTATTAAATTAATTTCCTATTTTCACAGTTTATGATTAATATCTAAAGGTAGAAAATTGGATGGAAAAATGTTTGAACTGAACAAGTGGAACAGTGGTTAGGAAATGTATCTAATTCATATATGCAAATATTCTATAATTTTTGGGAGAATTATGAATTTCCTTGATGAATCTATGCCAATGATATGCTGATAAATGTTTAATTATTGGCTCTTTGGGCAACAATTTTAAGTATGACCTACCTAAATATTTTTTTTAACTTCTTAAGTCAAGGAAATCAACAAAATAACAAAGTTTTGTTCAAGTCCAGATTTCTAATGTGTAAATGATCACACTAAAATTTTTAAAATCTTAATGGGATCCAGCACTATATTCACAATGAAGTGGAAAACTTGGGCTTATATTGCTTGATATGAAAAATCTTTCAGTTAATCATTCAAAAGTGATAGGTTTCCCTTCTCTTCTCAAGACTCCTATGGTACTCCATTTTCTCCACTCCCTCATATCAGGGCCTCAACTCAACTTGAAAAAATGATCTAGATTCCACTTCTTCCCATCTCACTTTTCTTCTAAACCCTTATGCAACTTGTCTTCAAATCTCAGAATTCAATTGAAATGGTTGCATCCAAATTACTATGGTTATTATTACTGATCTTTTAATTATCAAATCAAATGATCTTTCCTCAAACTTGAACACTCAGCAGCAAGAGAAACTGGATAATTACCTTTTTGTTCTGGATACTCTCTCATTTCTGGATGTTCATGTCAGGTCTCTCTTTGGTTCTCTTACATGACAGATGCTCCCTCTAAATAGGTGTCTCCTAAAGTTCTTGATCCTCTCTTTATACAAATTCATGATCTTATAAACTCCCATTTCTTTGCAGGCAATTGCCACATCTATATATCCAGCCCACTCCTGAGTTTTAGTATCACATTACCAACTTGACATTTCAAGCTGCATGTCAAGTAGATATCTCAAACTCAACCTGTCCAAAAGTGAACTCATTATTTTTCTCCCAAAAATATCCTTTCTCTGAACCTTCCTTTTTTCTGTTGAAGGTATCACTGCTCTCCCAGTCACATACACATACAACCTGTTTCATTCTCATTTTCCAACTCTTTACTCCACATATCCAATTAATTCCCCAAACCTGCAAATTCTTTATCCATACTGTCTCATTCATATGGCCACTTCACTCACACAAATACCAGTACACTACCTTTCATCCAGACAATTGTAACAGCTTTCTATTTTTTCTTCCTGACTCATTCATTCCCACTTCAGTTCCTACTTTACACATCTATGAAACTTTTTCCTAATACCTAGGTCTCACTATATCTTTTTCACCCCATATTCAATAGATTCTGGTCTTCCTGTTATAGTCAGGATTATATATATATATTCCTCTGTATTTAAAACTCTTCACAACTAGGTTTTTTTAGACCTTGCCAGACTTTTACATTTTACCCCCATGTACTCCACAGTATAGCTGTAGTGGTATACTTATGTCCACACTCCATCTCAAATCTCTGTGCTATTGCACCCATTATCTTCCATGGCTGAGATGCTCTCCCTCCTTACCTCTACCTCTGAGAACCTCTAAACCTCATTCAAGACACAGTCCAAATGCCATCTTCTGCAAGAGGTCTTTCTCAATTGCCCTCAGCTGCTAATACTGTTGCCTGAGACGTTACCTTCCACGTACTTAGCATGTGCTTGAGAGCTTAATAAATACTAACTTGTTGAATGATTGTTTGCATAATGAGTACCTCTTCACTAAAAAGACATTTAAGTAGAGACTGGATGATCAGTCAAGGTTTTTTTAAATAAAGGAGACATTTTTATATTCAATTAGATATATGAAACCTCCTGGGATTCCATTTTCAATTATTTGTCATCATATCTTTAGTACCTTGCAAGGTTCCTGGAACATGATAGTTTCTTTTAAAAATTAATTTATTATATTTTATTTCCAAATTCTAGCTCTCTCTCACTCTTCACAACCCACAAACCACTGAGAAGGGGAAAAAGTACTATTTTATTATATATATGTATAGATAGATAGATAGATAGATAGATAGATAGATAGATAGATAGATAGATAGATAGATAGATAGATACAAGACATTTTTCCATATTAGCCATGTTGTAAAAAAAATTTAGTAATAAAAATAATGAAAATATGCTGTAATCTCCACATGGAGGTCATCCGATTTGGATAATATATTTCTTCTTGAGTAGTTTGGCACTGTCTTGGATCATTGTATCAATTAGAATAGCTAATTGATAATAGCTAATCACAGTTGATTGCTATGACAATATTGTTGTTAGGTTGAACAATGTTCTCCCTACTTCACTTTTTCATCAGCTTACATAGGACCTTCCAGATTTTTCTGAAGCCATTCCCTTCATCATAATCAAACTTATTTATCCCATTCCCCAAATGATCGGTATTCCTCAGTTTCCAATTCTTTGTGACACAAAAGGAGATGCTATATCAATCTATCTTATCTATTATATTTAACATATGTGATCTTTCCTTTTTCTCTGATCTCTTTGGGGTACAGATCTACTAGTGGTATTTCTGTGTCAAAGTGCACATAAAGTTTTATATCCCTTTGAATATAATTCCAAATTGTTCAATCAAATCTCAGAATGGTTTAACCAGTTCACAGGTTCAACAATTCATTAATGTAACTATTTTTCCACATCCCCTCCAGCCTTTGTCATTTTCCTTTTCTATCATGTCAGTGAATTTCTTAGGTATGAGTTGGTATCTGAGTCATTTTAAATTATATTTATTAGTGTGGTAGAATATTTTATATGATTATTTATAGTTTTGATTTTTTCTCTGGAAAAGACCTGCTCATATCCTCTTATAATTTATCATTTGGGAAATGGACCCTAATTTTATAAATTTGACTCAGTTCACTATATATCTGTGAGGTAAAATCTTTATCAGATAAACTTGCCATAAATTCTCCCCCACCCAGTTAACTTCTAATTTTCTCATTTTGACTGCATATTTTATTTGTGCGAAAACATTTTAATTTTAATTTAATGTAATCAAAATTATTCATTTTAACTTCTGTAATGATCTTATCCCTTATACAAAGATCTGATACATACTATTTTTCCTTGTGTTCCCTTATTTTGCTTATTATATACCTGAATAATGTTTCCATTTTTTGCTTATCAAATATATATAAGTCTCTTAACAAATACTTATAGAATTAAACTCCAATCATTTTTTACATGTATTGGGCATTAGGACACCTTTTATGTATTGTAAGACACCTTGAAAATCTGGTGAATCCTATGGAAATCTTCTCAAAATAGGAGGAAATGCTAAATTTCCATTAGATATCAGTGAAAATATATTTTTCTCATCCAAGTTAAAAAAATTCCCCTGAAATCTTAGATCTATTCACTCTTGAATTAGAAAAGTGAGGATAATTCTCACAGTACATCATTGAGAATCTGAAAAGTTTCTCAGGCACTGACTTTTGTTTATCAAATTCTGAGAAGTATTTCATAGAATCACAAATTTAGAAGAGGAATAAAACTTGGAGGTCATCTAGTTACCTTCCTTTTACAGCAAACTGAAGCCCAGAGATGCTAAGAAACATGCTCTTGAATGAAAGTCACAAAGATTGAACTCCAATCTCCTGATTATAAATCTACTAGACTTTCCTCTCTACCACATTTTCCTAGGAATTACCTGCAACTTTACTATTGTAATAATAATTCTTGCCATGTATTACCTTTTACAATATATAAAGTATTTTAATGTTCATTATTTTCCTTTGAACACAGAACCAACTCAAAGGTGTATTATAAGGGGAAGTTGAAAGAAACTGAAGGCTTTAAGAGTTTTAACCTATAGTTGTATATACCATAAAAAGAAAACATTCACATATGAGTTGCATGTATTTTATAATTGATGTGAGGAATTTGGAGTGATATATAGTTAAGAAAAGTGGCTCCTAAAATAAGTTCATCCAGAAAAGCACAATCATAATTACTATTATGTAGTGGGGTAGCAAAATAGTTTGTATCTAGCTGGATAGCTAGGTGCCACAGTTGACAGAATTCCAGACCTGAAGTCAGGAAGATCTGAGTTCAAATCCAGAATTAGATATTACTGGTTGTGTGACCCTGGGCAAGCCACTTGTTTGACATTTAAAGACATTCACAACCTTTCCCCTCCCTTTCTAGTCTTTGACTTTATTCCTTTCCAAGAAGTATTTTCTGTTTAGTTTGCACAGTACTCCATCTCTTACCTTAGTTCCTTTTCACTATATGTCCCCTCATGCTTGAAATATTTCTCTTCCTCTCTTCCACCTCCTGGTATATCCTAGATATGCAAGGATACAACTTATCAGAAAGAGTCGGGGAGGAGAGAGGGGAGAGGGGAAGAGAGAGACAGCTAGAGAGAGTCAGAGAGAGACAGCTAGAGAGAGTCAGAGAGAGACAGCTAGAGAGAGTCAGAGAGAGACAGACAGAGTCAGAGAGAGAGACAGACAGAGACAGAGAGACAGACAGAGACAGAGAGACAGAGAGACAGAGAGACAGAGAGACAGAGAGACAGAGAGACAGACAGAGAGACAGAGAGACAGAGAGACAGAGAGACAGAGAGACAGAGAGACAGAGAGAGAAATAAAGAAATAAAGTATGGGCTCCTTGATAAAGACTACATTTCTCTTCTAGGATTCTAAAGGTGTCCCTTAAGGAATCTGGAGTGATTGTCTAATATCATCAGCTCAAACCATAACTATTATGCTCCCTCTTCCTCCCCCATATTATTAGCTAAGAATAATGTATTTGACATGGCTTAAATAGCTTTAAAAATGAGGTATTGGCTAAGGTAGGGCAGTAAGAAGAATTGGTACAAATTCTCCCCCCAAAAGTCTTTATCACAAATAACAGTATACCACAAGTATATATAGTGATCAAGGGAAAGTGAGCTCAAATTAATGGGTTACTTATAATTCACACTTCCTAGTTTCTAGAAGTTCTTTCACTCATTCATGGGTTTGTAGAAAAACCAATGAATTAACTAACATTTTTAGAGGTCTCTTTGTGAAAAATTTGAATCTATACTCAATTTGTCTTTGGCTCCTAATGCAGACTCTACTTTCAGCTAAATGTGTACATATAAAACCAGTATAATTCATTTTGTCTTTTCATGGGGACATTTTTTAAAAGGAATTTTTGCAATAGATCATATAGGTAGTAGCATGGCATTAAATATTAAATAAGAAATCCTGGGTTCAAATCTTGACTGTAATATATCAGTATTGGTATTAATATTATACATATCTATGTGTCATCTATATCAATATCACCAATATCCATGTTATTATATACTTATATAATAATCTTTATAAATAAATGCATAATTATAGATATAGATATGACATTTAATAAATTCTTACTATGTACAGAGACTATGCTAAGATTTTAGAGAAGCATAAAAAACAGTTCCTACCCTCAGAGAACTTACCTTCTAAGGAGAAATAGAGTACCTACAAATAAACTACAAAGGCGGGTAGGGGCAGGACTACTGAGAAAGAGGTAGAAATATCTAGAAAATAAACATTTGAGCCAGTAGAAAGGTGAATATAGGTTAGGCACATAAAGCAGGTTGACCTTAGGCCTCACTTTTAAAATGGATAAAATGAGGACAGTTGAACTAGTGATTTCTAAGGACCTTTGTAAGATCAGCCTTTTAAAATGTTTAAAATTTCATATTTTATAAAACTTTTAAGTTAAGACTTAGTTTTGTGCTCTCATCTATATACATCCAATGGATTTGAGAGTCGAGAAAAGGGGCTTCTTTCACCCTTTTTTCATTTTTTAGTAATAATGCAATAGTATATTCTTTCTCTAATACTTGTGAAACTTCATTTGATAATATGTATTTGTATTTTATCTTAACTCAGACTAAGATTCTTCAGTTTTTATGAAGTTTTTTCTATGCCTTATAATGATATACATTTTTAAACATCTTAAAAAATGCCATCTTGATTTGAACTAAAACCACAGAAAATTGGAACAGGTTTACTACTACTTTAAGGTCACATTTCAAGATGTTTAAAAGATTTTCTTCTATTTGAAATAGTGATATATATATATTAAAAATGAAATATATTTCATATTACCTATTAAAAATTAAAATTTAAAAATATAACTTCAGGTGCTAAAAAGTCCCTAATAAGAAAAAAATACAGAAGTTAAGCCTCATAAAAACCAAGGAAAATAACTAAGTCACAAAAAAAAATGTTGTTGTAAAATACAAAAGCAAAATATAATTGATTTTTTTAATCAGCCAAAGATTTAAGTTTTAAAAAAACTCTTATCATTCCTCTTAGAGTTAGTACTATGTATTAGTTATAAGGTAGAAGAGTGATCAAGGCTAGTTAAAGGGGGTTAAGTAACTTGTTTAGGGTCAAATAGCTAGGAAGTATCTGAGTCAGATTTAAATCCAGGACCTCTCATCTCCAGATCTGGCCCTCCTATAACTGAGCTGCCTATGTGTCCTAATTTAAGTATGAAGGAATAAGTTTTTTAGAGTAAGATATATAAATGAATCACTAAATTCTTCATAGTCTGACAGGTCGATTGATGGAAATAATTGAGGAAACAAAGGTTTGAACTTCTGAGCATGTTGAGTTATTAAGCACTTCATTCCACTTACATAGCAAATTGGGACCAAGTCTCCTCTGCATGGCACTAGACCCTGAATATAAGGGGAGATAGATTTTTATGTGTTAAATAAAAGAATAGCATATATACCAGAATCCAGAATAAGTAATCATGTTCCTAATTAGAGGTAAGATTAGGGGCTTCCCACATTGGGAAGGAGATTAGTGATTTCGGAGAGTTGGAAGATAGAAAAGTGAGCAGGCGGACTTTACCCAATGTGAAACAGAATGTTACTTAATTCCTACAATCAGCAACTAGGTGGAATTTATGGAGAAAATGAAACTTAGATCTCAAATGGAATCCATTTTACAAGATTGAAACAGTTTGGATAATACAGTGCCCAGAATTCTCTCAATAGCCCCCCAAAAGAATAATAGTCTTAAAACTCTTGAATCCATATGTGAGAGTGTTGAAACATTTTTAAAATGATTAATTTAAATAATGTGAATTCCTGATAATATAGTGACCCTTTTCATAGTTCTCTTTGACCTTTCCCTCAATGTTTCATTTAATCCACAGTTAATAAAACTAAAAGAAGTTAGATTACTTTTTCAGTTAACAATAAAATTTTTGTTTCATTCTCATATTGGACTTTTCCTTTACCAACCACCCTGAAATGAAATATAGTTTTGACCTTAGTCTTGGAGTTCTTGGATAGGATAACAAATCACTTCACAACAACTATATCCAATGTTTCTACAATAGAACTCTTTTTTTTATAATGCAACATCTATTGTTTAAAATCTTTTCTGTTCAAGAATAGTCATTCTAATACTCTTATGGCTTCCATATATTTTTAAAATTCCTTCTTTTTGTATATTAAGTTTAAGTTCAAAGGCAATTTTTAATATATGTCCCTGAAAGGAAATGATAATACATTTCATAAAATTTTGAGCAAAATTATATTAGTTAACATTTTGAGGTTTAGAATCCTTTTAATACAAAAGAGTCCCAATTTTAAAACTTGCTGTCTTCTATAAAAATCATCTATAGATTATAAAACCACTGTAAACTTAAGTAAGTTAATAGATTATGTTCAACTTGGCCTTGCTAAGTGAAGAGATTAGATCTAATATCCCAAGAAATATAATTTTTCAGAGGGAAAATTATCTTTCAGACTAAAGATAATTATAAAAATGTTATAATTAATATTTTATACATTTACATTTGTATTTAAAGTAATTTGAAATTTTGTATTTGAGCTTTTCTTTTAAACATTTCATAATGGAAAAAGAATTACTTACATAGTTGCCATAGAAATGCCATCTAACTTGCCTGTATTTCTCTAGACTTAGCTTCTTCATCTAAAACATAATTAGTTTGTATAGATAGTTTCTGAGACTGAGATATAGCGCTATGATACTATTATGATTTTTATGTTACACGTATCCCAAAGACATTCACATGTTAAGTGAAATTGGATTTAGAAGCAAATGGACCTTTTTATGTTTAAATTCTTAGAAGATTTGTATTGTATTTGTTAGATACTTTTAGGTTCAGGTATCAATATGTGTATATCACATCACTGAAATTATAGGAATAATACAGTTTGGTTCATGCCTTTAGAAAATATTATTCAATGATATGTCATATTTTGGAAAGTACATGGTACCTACCTCCCTCCACTTTGAAACAAAAACACAACTTTTAAAATACAATTTTTCTCCTGGTTGTGTGGTACAGTAGTAAATCATGGGATACAATGTAAAGAAATGTCACAATATCTAAAGAATCAAAACTGGCAGTTCACCAAAAGGACAATGGAGAGATGCACATCAAATATAGTCACATTATTAAATTAATTATTATTAATTGTGATTACTAAAATAATCACAAAATTAAATTAATTAAAATTAAATATAATCACAAATTAAATGTAAGAGACTTTGTAAAAGATAGCATGAGGGAAGTGTGACCACAAAAAAGATAATAGATTAGATAAGTTTAGAAAGGAATAAGGCAGCATCATTCCTAGTGTCTTACTATGAAGAAAACCAAAGAATCAGATTCCCAGCTTCCTAGAGAGCCTGCTGAAGTAGTCCATGAATAAAAAGTTACAGAAGATGAGAAAACAAAGATGAGTGAGAGTCATTACGATTTAAGGGAGTATCTATATCAATTAAATTGGACTCATAAATTCCCTTGGTGAAAGAAAAACTTAACCATATCCCAAGTCTATGACTACTATAATTTTAAGTTTGTGTTTGCTACTATTTTTTTTGTTTAGCTACTATTTATACAAAGAACAACAAAAAATAGCAAAATTATTTTTACAAAGAATTGAAATTCAAAAACCTTAATAAAATAACAATTGGGTTGAAGATAATATGCATGGCAGATTTAAAATTAAGAGCTACTATCCCCAAAGCAAGAGTAACCCACTCACATAGCAAAACTCTATCAAAGCACAAAAAATACTGATCACAGTTATGGAAAATTCTCCTAATGGGCAAGAGAGCAACCTTCTCGTTGTATTGAGAGCATCAATTTTTGAACTTTTGACTTGTAATTAAGGGAGGAGGAAACGTTTTATTAGAATAATTTCTCTCCCATTTTATTTATGTAAAGTCTGATTCAACTTGTTTCAGGTTCAAGGGCAAATAGGTGAGTCTTCAATCACAAAACTATAAACCATGGTCTAGAAGACAGGTCTGTGACTGTCAACCAAGCAAGTTACAATACTGTAACTAGTTCTTGGAATCTCCTGGGCAAATTGCTGCGTATTTTTGAGGCACGGTCATTGCCTATTTTAGAGATTAGAGTAACTGTTATCCCCATCTGTGTATTTTAAAATTCTAGATACTAATTATCCCCATTTTCCCATCTTTCCCCTGAGCACCAGGGGAAATTCCCATACCAATTGCCAATTAGACATTTAAAATTTGATATTCTTGGAACATCTCAAACTTATCATGTCCAAAAATAAACTCACCATCTTTCTGTCAAAACCAACTCATCTTGTTGCTCCTTTATATGTAATCAAGAGCCCTTATTTTCCCAGTCTTCCAATTTAACTGGACATGCTCCAATTCTCACTCTCACACTGTTTCTCTAATCCATTGTCAAATCTTGCCATCTTATTCCACAAAATCTATTCCATCCTATACCATCTTTTTCACACAACTAACACTTTCATTGAGCTTTTTCATTACCTCTCACCTAGATTGTTTCAGTGACCTGTTCACTCAATCCTTCCTGTTTCATCCTCACTCTTTTCCATCCCCTACACAATTGCCAAAATGATTTTCTTTGAGAGTAAATCTGACCATGCCACTCTACTACTCAATAAACTCCGTCTACTGATTGCTTCTGGGGAAAAGAAAATAAACTCCTGTGGTGAGCTTGAAAACCCTGCCACAACCTTGCTCCCATCTAGTTCTCTTTCACACCTCATTAATGGTATTTTACTTTATCTCCCAGGCTCTGAAGTTACTGATAAACTGACCTCCTTTCTGATTCTTACACAGTATAGTCCATCTCATGTCTCCATGCCTTTGCAATGGCTCTCTTCCATGTTTAGAATTCACTCAACTCCTCTTAATGGAATTTCTGTCTTCAACACCTAACTCAATCAACAATTTATAATTGAAGTCTTTCCCAATCCTTCTAACTCTGGGCCCTCTTTCTCAAACCACCTTGCATTTAACTACTTTATATTGATTTTCCTTATATTCACTATGTATATATTTTATATGTACTCTCCCTTCCCCTAGAATAGAAGCTTCTGGAAAGCAGATTTTCACTCTCTTTGTATCACCAGTTTGAGTTTATAGAGGAATAATAATAGTGAGAGTTTAGGTAAGTTTAAGCACAAAAATGTATACTGATAAACTTTGGGGTTTTTTCCAGGTTGATATATATATATACCTCAGAGAGGTTATGATTGTTTTCCTGATTACATATTAATTACTTTCCTTCAAGAGATGAGAGAGCATGAATGAATTGACATTTAAGTGACCAACATATTTCAGTTTTTTCTAGACTCCTTATATGCTTTTGTAAAACATGAAATGTATGACAAAATCCAATCCAGCACACTTTAGATATACAGCTATATAGTGATTAACAACACACAGGGCTTTGTATTTACAAAATGCTTAAAATATCATCTCAATTGTACATTATTTACTTTTAATATTCTTTGGTTTTTTTTAATTGTGAGTTTCAAATTGCCCTCTATCCCAACTGTATACCACCAATTATGAAGGCAAGAAATTTGATATTATACATGTGAAATCATGCAAAATATATTTGCATGTTAGCACTGTTGCAAAAAATATCTCTAAGTCAAAATATTACCTCTTTGACTTGGTACGTATAACTTTTCATAATTCCAGTTTATTTTCCCATTTTTCTGCCATATTACTCTCTCACATTCCACATCATAGTCAATCTCACTCATTTTTTTTTGTAAATTTGGCACACCATCTCTCATATTGGTACTTTTGTGCAGGTTGCCTTTAATGATGACAATGCCTCCCTCTTATCTCCACCTCTTAGAGCTGCTCACTTCCTTAAAGCATCAGGTTATATACAATATTTTTTTTATTACTTATAACATATAGTGAGGTCGATTTTTCCTTTTATCTTTTTTGTGGGTTTTTGATAGACTTTTTAAATTTTTTATTATTTGCGTATTTTTAGCATTCATTTTTAAAAAGCAAGTGCCAAATCCTCTCCCTAAATTTCATTCCTTGCCCACCCATTGAAAATGCAAAAGATATGATATAAATTAAAGCTGTAAAGTGATAGAAAGCATTTCCATGTAAAATGATGCAAAATAAAATAACAATAAAAAGAAAGTGGACTATTGAGACTCAGTTCTTTCTTCAGAGGTGGATAGCATTTTTTATAAAGTCAATTTTTTTTGATTGTTGTCTTGCTCAGAATCACTTTCACATTTGATCATCATATAATACTGTTGTTGGTTTGCGACATGTTCTCCTGGTTCTGATCCCTTTACATTGCATTAGCATATAAGATATGCATCAGCATATCAGCATAGGAGAGTTTTTACAGTTTTTCTGAAAACATTTTGTTTGTCATTTTTTATAGCACAATAGTATTCCATCATGGTCATGTAGCACAATTTCCTTAGTCATTCTTTAGTTGATGGGCATGCCCTTCAATACCAATTCTTTGCCACCACAAAAAAGAGCTACTATAAATATTTTTATTCATTAGGAAATTTCGTTTTTTCTTTGACCACTTTTGGAAATAGACCTACTATGATTATTTCTGGCACAAAGATTGAGAGTCTTTTGATCATAGTTCCAAATTGTACTTCAGAATGTTGGAATCAGTTCACAACTTTACCAATAATGGCCTATTGTAGGGCAGCTAAATGGCTCATTGAACTGAGAGCCAGGCCCAGAGATAGTAGGTTCGAGGTTCAAATCTGACTTCAGACACTTCCTAGTTGTTGGACCCTGGGCAAGTCACTTGACTTCTATTACCCATTCCTTATCATTCTTCTGCTTTGGAACTAATACACAATATTGATTATAAGATAGAAGGTAAGGATTTGTTTAAATGCTTTAGTGTTCCAATGTCTACATATCTCTAATTTGTTATTTTCTTTTACTTTCATATTAACCAGTCTTCTGATAGCTATAAGATAGTATTGGTAAGGTGTCTAGCTTATTCCCATAATAAATAATACATTCTTGTGACTTTAAGTAGATACTAATGATTTAAGGAAAGTCTTTAATTATTCCTATGATTTTAATTATTTTAATATAAACATTTTGTCAAATGATTTTTCTGAATTTATTGAGATAAACATTCTTGTTGATTTTGTTAATTCATTTAGTCAGTGATGCTGATAGATTCCTAATATTTCAGTTTGTCATAATGTATTATATTATCATATACTGTTATACTCTCCTTGCTAATATTTTATTTAAAATTTTGCAATAATATTCATGAGGAATTGATCAATAGTTTACTTTTTCTGGTTTTTTTCCTCTTTCTGGTTTAAGTTTTTAGCACCATATTTGTATCATAATAGGAATTTTTAGAACTCCTTTGCCTATCTTTCCAAAGAGTTACATATGTGTATGTGTATACACTATTAGAATTGTTCTTTAAATGGTAGAATTCATCTGTTATTCTATCTGGTCCTTGGGATTTTTTCTTAAGATGCTCATTATGTGTATACATTATAACTTGTTTGGCAATTCCCCAATTGATAGACATCTCTTCAGTTTCTAGTTCTTTGCCACCATGAAAAATGGCTGCTATAAATATCTTTGTACAATTAGGTTCTTTTCCCCTATCTTTAAACTCTTTGGGATACAGACCTAGCAGTGGTATTGCTGTGGCAAAGAGTATGCACAGTCCTTTGGACAGATTATAGATTGATCTCCAAAATTATTAAATCAGTTCACAGCTCCACCAAGTACACTAGTGTTCTTCCACATCCCCTCCAACATTTATCATTTTCCTATTCTTTATCATGTTATCATGTATTGCTCACCCAGCATGTGAAGACTGCTTCAGCTGAACAGACAGAAGAAACCAATAAGAAGGTTCAACAGCTGAGATGGCAATGCAGCACTGTGGAGTGCTTGGGGCGTGTTGGAGCACAAAAGACAACACGGCCATCCAATGCAGCTGAGGAAGTCTCCAGGTGTAACGATCTTTCCTGCCAATGGACCCAGGCTTCCAATGCTGAGAGAGTGGGACTGTCTCTGTGCATTGACTTTTCCACTTAAATCTCTTTCACGCACAAGTGTTTTTGTGCACACTCATCTAGCATAGATGAAAGAGCACAAAGACAATCGTCATCCTCAGTTAGCGAGAGACTACTACTAACTATCATGTTATCCAGTCTAATATGTGTGAAGTAGTACTTCAGAGTTGTTTTAATTTTTCTCAAAATCAGTAGTAATTTGTATCATTTTTATTATACCTAAAGGTTGTTTTAATTTTTCATGTGAGCATTGCTTTTTCATATCTTTTGAACATTTTATCAATTGAAAAATAATCATATAGTTACTGGGTTTGTCTTAGCAGGTAGATTCCCATGTATATTTTATTGTGTATAGTTATTTTAAATTTGATTTCTCTTTCTATCTCTTACTGTGGGCTTTATTAGTGTAGAGAAATGCTGATGACAGTACATTTTAGGCATTGGCCATCAACTCCCTAATTTTCCCTTCACTGGAAGGGAAATACAATACACTTCTTTGTATTGTAATAGATGTATTATATATACATATATAATAGTATGCCTCTTTTTTGTCACAATCTCCCCTGTTCTCTCTTCCCCGTTCTTCCAGCACATCCATCTTTCTTGTTCCTTAATTTTTTTAAAATCATCTCATATTAGTTAGCTCATACTCAGGATACATAGATGCAGATCTATGATTTAAAAAAAAAAACATTTCATGGAATTCTTATCCACTTGTCCTTTACTTATTTTTAAAAAAATTATTTTCTTCAGTGAGCTTTTAAAGTTCTTTTTCCTTTTAGTTAATTCTGCTTAAGAATTTCTTCTCTTCAATTAATGTTTGTGCCTCTTTTATTTAACATTTGACTGACTTTTTTATTGTATTATTTTCTTCTGTATTTTTTGTGCTTACCAAGCTATTGACTCTTTTCATATTTTTATTTCATCATTTTCATCTCTTTCTCCAATTCTACCTCTTATCTGATTTTTAAAATCTCTTTTTATTTCTTCCTCAAATTCTGGTTGAGCTAGTATTCAATTCACATTTTTTACCCTCAATTCACATTACCCTTTCTGACTTTCTTTATAACTTTTTTTTTGGTGTTTTTTTTTGCCTTTATGATTTGTCGCCAGAGTAGCTCATCTCTGATTAGGTTCTTTTCTCATTGTTTTCCATTTCATGAATTTTAATTTTATCTTTAAAATTAGTCTCTACCCTTTGGAGTGGAAGAGGTTCTGTCCCACATGTAGGTTTTCCATGCTTTTGATTTCAGAACTAGTTGTACAGGGTCCATAAATTTTCAGTGTTTCTAAGTTGGTATGATCCGAAAAAAGTTGTGGTCACTGCTTTTCTGGCTTATGCTCTAGTCTTTACTCAGGAAGGGACTTTATTTCCCCTGTAGTTAAAAGGACCAGAGCTCCTTTCTGCCTTGGAACTGAGACTACAACCCTACTTCCTTGTCAATGACCACAAGCCTTTCCTCTGCCCAGGAACTTTGACCACCGACCGTGATCCTCTGTTGCTTTATATTATATCACTCCTTTTGAACCAGAAACTCTGATTTATGCCCCTACACTCTTTCATTAACAAGCATTAGTGTTCCTTTTTACCTTGGAACTGAGATGAAGGTCCCTATTAATTTTTCATCAACTATAAGCACTCTTCTCTACCCTGAAACTATAATTATGGCCCCTGAACTCCTGCAGTGAAAAGCAGCAGTGTTCCTTTTCACAGTGCACTAAGACTTAGAACTATATATGGAGAATGCAACAGGGTCTTGCATCTACTGCCAGTCAAAAGTCTTCTTTTTTTCTTTTTGACAAGTTGCCCAATCACATCCATTTATATACTCAGAAGTTCCCTTTGACATCTTAGATATTTTGTTTATAGTCTGTATTTTCCCTTAATATTCTCTTCACTCTAAATATTTTTTACTATTACTTCCCATTTTACCTATTTATATTATTTTTCATTTTAGAATATGGCATTTCCACAGAACACTTGGTACTACCTATAATCTTCTTTACACAATATAATTTTAGATTATTTTAATTTATAGAATTCAACACAATAGTTCAGATTTTGTCTAATCATTAAAAATGGAGTTGTTACACTATGTGATCTGGACAAAATAACTTAATTTTTCTTAAGTTTCCTTAGGATTTTTCTGTAGTTACATTTTATTGTAGGCTCTTAATAAGCTTCAAATTAATTAAAAACTCACAAGTATTTTATAATGATATCAAGTCAGGTCTTCCAACATCCTTTTCTAAGTAAAATATTTTCCACACTAAATATAAGACTTAAATTGTCCTCTGTGAATCATATTTGTTTGTATCAGCATATCGTCAAGGTGATTTTGAATCACCATTTTTTGTTGTCATATATTATCTATATTTCCTTACTTTCTGTCATCTGAAGATTTGTTAAGTATCCATTTATATGTTCAATTAATTGCTAATAACAACAAAAAACAATGAGTGGCCAGAGACATTGTTCTGAAGCAATCTACTAAATGCCTTTTCAAGGTTGACCTATAGAACTATTAATCAACACTGTGAGATTGTTTTCAATTATTGAATCAGCTATAAATTCTCCTAGGTGTCCAAAGAACTAACCTATTTTACTTAAAGTATATTATGGAAGACTTTGTCAAATGATTTGCTGAAGTCAAAATTCTGTGTCTATAATTCTCCCCAGAGAAAAGAGACGTGATGCTATCCAAAAAGAAATTTTTTGCCAAAACTGCATTTTCTTATTGTGAAGAACTAATGGAAGGATGATAGGAACTGAGAAGTTAAATAGATTTATCAGGATGTGGAAGGCATTATGATAGAATGTAGCAACAAGTGATGAGATACAAACAAGCAGTATGTTTCCGAAATTCCTCCCAACACTATCCAGCAATTATACAGATCACAGCATTAAAGAATATGACCCTGGACAACGAATGGATTTTAAAGTAAGCTTATTACTGGCCATGCAGAATTTGGAAGCAGATAATAACAAATGACAGAAATTAATTCAGAGGCTGGACATTAGACCTCAGGAAGATTGGCCATATCACAAACTTAGAGGATCTGGATTATCAAGCAGAAAAACAGTTTAAGTAGGCTGATGGAGTGAGTGTATAACATCATAAGAGTTTAATAAATGTTTTTAAATAGATTTAATTAGAGCTAAACTGATTTAATCAGATCTATATATTTGATTACCCAGTGCTTACCATAGTGCCAGGCATATATAGTTATAGGCATTTGATGCCTATAATTGACTATAGAAGAGTGTGGACTGCCACATGAGTGTTCTTTGAATAAAGTCTAGTTAATCATTTCTGAGAAGATAATATTTTATAGGATATTCTTATTTAGGCTGTAGATCTTTGGCACAACATTTAGCTTTGAGATTCCCCTTTTTCAGTCACATATGTGCATTCTTATATTATTCAGAGAATTGAGAAGAATTCTAAATGGAAATCAGTTAGCATAGCTAAGCACCAGAAGTAATATTTTAATTTGCAACCTGAATAGTTAATACCTGAATAACTATTTTCAAAACACTTTTAAGGTGTCATTTTCCTAAACTGTAAGTTGAAGGGAGTTGGGTCTAGACAATACCTAATGTACCTCTTATCTATGATCCTATGACCTTGCAATTAGTTACAGGTAGACTCTCAAATGTCATTAGACTTTAAACAAAGAAGTTTGTTGGATAAATTTTATCAATTTATTAACCTTAAATTTAACTATTAGCTACAAACATTTTGAAATGTGTAGTTCTTGCCCTTAATTTATAATTTTGCCTACTGCCATTTCCTATAGGTGTACATAATCATTAGGATAAATGATTATAATCATTCTGAAAGTTGTCCTGTTTTAGCAATAGTCTATAGGAAAAAAATCAGTTCAAAGTGACAATAAGTACTGTCAATAACAAGGTCAAGTTAAGGCAGTTGAGATTCGATTAAGTAAGCAGTGATAGGAACCCTGATAGTGTTGAGATATCATTTGAGGAGCATACATTTTGGAGGTCTGCAGTTGAAATCATTTTTGTCATCTTTGTTGAATATATTAGCCATCTTTCATATTTAATGTAGGCTTATTATCCAACAGCTCATTATTGAACTTTGCAATGGGCATTTATTATATAGTTATGTCCTAGAACATAGAAGGTGGCAAGTTGGAAGTTTTGTCAATACATAATTCCTGACTTTCTAGAGCTATCCAATCATTTGGTATGTTGCTATATTACCTTATCAATAAATTAGTAGAGCCTTCAGGGATTCATCTCATGTTTCTTATCTTTTTCTCAAAATCACACATCCAAAATACTCTGAGGGTAAGGAATATGATCATATTAAAGCTGCACTTAACAGCTAGGTAGGGCTTAACAATGGTAACTTAGAAGTGTTTGCATATATATGTGTGTATATTTATATATATATATATATATATATATATATATATATATATATACACATACACCAAATGTTAATAGAGTTTCAGATTGATGGAAATCCTTCTTCTCCAGGTCATAAATAGTTCTAGCCCTAGGGGTTTGATACTATGCTCTAGTAAATGTTCTCTCTCATTAAATATGAATAGCTTCATATATTTCCTAGTATAGTTTCCCTTTTCCTTGTACATCATAGTGCTCTTCTCCTTTCTTGCTAACTGGGATTCCAACTATATCTGGGTGTGCTATATTAATTATTCAAGGAATGATTTGAAAGGGCAAGTAAAATGCCTTTCTTGTATAGTGACAGTGGGTAGGTCTTAAAATGGGAATAAATTCTTACTTTTATAGCCTCCATTAAGTAGGTGCCAGGAAATCCCTTACCAAAAGGGACTGGAAGCAGGATCACTAAATGTTTCTGACCTCATCATTTTAGAACAAAGCACACTGGTGGGAGGCATGGGTCAATGACTCTAAGTCAAAATTCCCCAGAAATACCATTATAACATTGAAAGGGAAATGTAGGATTGCAACTGGATTTGAAACTGAGACTAGGAATTTGAGTATAAGGATACTCAGAGCTGATATAGAATATAAGAAAATAGTAGCTTAAAATCATTCTCCATATAAACCTAACGAACACCATATATAATGGCCAAATACAGAAAAGCAGAAGTACTCATTTCATCCTCAAATCAAAAAGCATTAAACATTACATTTAATAAATGACTATGGAAGCATAGATTAAGATTAATTAGAAAATAACCTAATTATAAAAAATGAGTTGGTTAAAGAATAAATCAAATAATTTGAGTGAAGAGAATGGTAACAATGGGACAGCATGCCAATATTTATAGAATGCAATGAAAGCAGTATGTAGGTAAAATTTATATCTAAATTATCAATATCCAAAAACAGCAGATAAATAAATAGGTCAGGCAAATAAAAAATGGAAAAAATAAATTTATTTCAATTAAACATTAAATTAGAAACCCTGAAAATTGAAGGAAAGAATAAAATTAAAATAAGAAAGTTATTGAACTAAAAAATTGGAAACATGTTATTTAAAAAAAAAGTAAAAGAGATAAACCATTGGCCAATTTGATTTTTTTAAAAAAAAGACCAAATCACCAGTATCAAAAATGAAAATGGTGAATTCATGACTAATGAATAAGCTAAAGTGACTATTAGGAACTCTTTTACCCAATTATATGCTGACAAAGTTAATAATCTAAGTGAAATGAATGAATATTTACAAAAATATAGCAATGATTACTTGAAGAGGAAATAGGATACTTTAAAGATTTTCCCCAGTTACATGTAATAACAATTTCCAACATATGTTTTCCAAAATTATAAGAGCCTGATTGTCTTCCACTCTTCCTTCCCTCCCCCCACCCCCATTTGGAGATGGTAAGCAATTTGATCTGGGTTATACATGTATTATCATGCAAAACGTGCTTCAATATTGGTCATAAGAGAATACTCAAAACCAAACCCCCAAAATAAAACCGTTAAATTAACATGAAAGGGTATACCTTGATTTCAATAGTTCTTTCTCTGGAGGTGGATAGCATTCTTTGTGGTAAGTCCTTCAGAGTTGTCCCAAGTCATTGGATTGCTGAGAATAGCTAAGCCTATCACCATACTGGCCTACTTGCCATTATTCACACATAGTGCTCCATCTCTCCTATTCAAGCTTAGGAAAAAAGATGGAGTCAAAAAAAAATCTTGTGTTCAAATCCTGACTCTGCCTCTTACTGAGAGATCTTGGGTTATCACATATGACCTCTCTGCCTTTCTGTCCCTCATCTGAAAAAGAAGTGCTTCTATTAGGTGGCCATTAAGATCCCTTCCCACTCTAAACCTAGGATCCTTTGCATTGACTACCTCCTATTCCTGAAATATATTTCTTCCATGTTTCTGCCTAGTAGATCAAAACCTACCAGCTGCATGAGCCCTTTCCTGATTCTCTCAGCTGCTAGTATTTCCTCTAAACTTACCTTCTTACAGGTGTGTTGCCTCCTCCATTAGGACTGTTTTTGCTTTTACTTCGCATTCCCTAATGCTTAGTATCCTCCCATCAAAGTCTTCCTTCACCACCCTGAGTGAGCACATCTTCATGTGAACAGAGTAGAAAAAGCAACTGGACTTTGAGTGAGGATCTGGGTTTGAATTCTGCCTCTAGCACTTACTGTTGGACCCTGGCCAAATCCCACAACTTTTCCCATCTCCAGTTTCTTGGGGAAATCATGTACCCCAAAGAACTGTTGTGAGGATCAAGGGAGATAAAAACCTTGGCAAATCTTAAAAGCACCAAGTAAATGAGTGAAGATTTTTACCCAGCATAGTACTTTATACCCAGCAGAAGCTTAATGTTTGTCCAATTGATTTGGATGTGTCTAGCGTTCAATATTTTATTGCTTTGTGTTACCTTTTTTGAAAGAGGGCCAGTCTTCCCAATAAGCCATTAAGACCCCCTGTAAAAGAGGCAGCTACGTTGACACATTTTAATTGTGTGACTCTGGACAAGTCCCTTAACCCGGTTTTCCTAACTCTTGCTTTTCTGTCTTTTAGCTGTTATTAAAACACAAAGTAAGTGTTTTTACCAACTCAGAAGAATGTTTTAGAGGTAGGATATTCATAATGCTAACACAGTACCTTTGCAATAAACAATGCATGTTTATTGATGAAGATTGGGCACGTAGGAACATTTGTTTAGATAATTCTAGAAATATATCTAAAATTCTCAAGTGAGAAAATTTGAATTCAGCGTTGCATATATTCCTTAGATTCCAAAGCCACAAATGTAAAATCAAATTGGTTTTAAAATCATGGGCCATTAGAATATATGGACTCTGAATTTAATGAGCTACAAAAAATATAAGATTGAGATTCTCTCAATTAACATCTGGGACTCTTTTCACATATAAATCCTAGCCTGGGTGAAGATGTCAAACATTGGTCTGAGCTGGCGGCTTCTGTACAATATACCTTCTCAGGATCTCACCTGTTCACTTATAATATCAGCAAGGCAGAGCAATAAGTCAGTGCAGATGGTTCCAATGTAACAAACTATGGCTGAACCATTATTTGGAGTTCTTTTCTTAAAGTAAACCATAAATATGAAGGGTTACTTGTGCCCAAAAAAATCCACAAGGCAGACTGGTCTGAAAGCTTAAGTCTAATCTTTTCATCTTCACTGAACTTTTATTTGGAACTGATTCTTCAGGAGGTGGAATTAACCATGGTAACAAAATGAACATGAGCATATTCTGTAAAATTAAATGTAGAAAAAAAATTATTTCCTTAAACAGCTCAATAGTTCTGATTCCACATATTGTCTTTTTAATGAATCTCATTTTTAAGGCTGGGTAATAATTTCCAAAAATAATTGGAGGCAACTAGGTGGTTCAGGGCATAGAATGCTGGGCCTTTAATCAGGAAGAATCTTGAATTCAAATTCTGCCTCAGACATTCACTAGCTCTGTGATTCTGGGAAAGCACTTAGCCTCTATCTTAATAAACTATAAAAGGAAATAGCACATCACTCCAGTATCTTTACCAAGAAAAACCCATACAGGGTCATGCAGAATTAGGTGTGACTGAATGACAGAACAACAAAAAATACTTTCCAAACTATGCTGAATTTAGGGATGAAAACCTGGAAGAAACATGTCTATGGGACACACAATGTAACCAGGGAACAAATAATTTACCCCAAGGAGAATGTTATCTTTTGTCATAACTGATCAGTTTCATGAGAAAAGACATTGGATTAGTCATAAAACTCAGGTTCTAACTCCATCTTTGCCGTTAACTTGCTATGTGAGCTTAGACAAAAGGGAAGCAACTGTGATTTAGTGAAAGGACCATAGGTTCTAGAGGATCTAGGTTAAAATCCCACCTCTGGCAATTACTGCCTGTGTTCATGTGGGCAAATTGCTTCACTCCACTAGGCCTCAGTTTCCTCAACTGTAGAACAAAAAAATAGGATGAAATCATGGGTTCTTAACATTTTTTGTGTAATAGACTCCTTTGGCAGCCTGGTGAATCCTATTTGGCTCCTCAGAATAATGTTTGTAAATAATTAAAGGAAATGTTAAAATCTTAGTAAAAACAAAAATTATTTTTTTCTCTCATCAAAGTTCATAGATCTCTTGAAATCTGTCCACAGATTGTGGTCTGTGGATTCCAGGTTAAATACTTAGTCTAAAAGTCATATGAAATCCCTACTTGCTGGAAATATTTAAATTGTTTGAGCACTGTGAGACTCAGTTTCCTCACCTGTAAATTGAAAGGGTCAGACCCAGATGATCACTAAGAACTTTCTGGCCAAAAGAGAACTTAATTCTGTAACAATTATTCACTAGTCCTTTCTTCACTCCAAACCCAAGACCTGTCTAGCTAAGAATAAAATGTCATAACTTCTGGCACAGGTAAAAGTCTCTCAACAATCATCCTAACAGCTGTATATGGCACTTCTTGATGACCCAAACAATCATTGAGGTCTGAAATCTTCATCAATCAACTTGACCTCTTTTTTTTTTAGAAAGATGAGGCTACATATAAAGAAAGAATGTAAAGAGAGTAAAAAGGGATATCCAAGAAATACGTAAGAAAATTTGAGGAGACATCCCTTTCATTTGGGAATGAGACTGGAGGAAAAACAAGGAAAACTTCATGGAAGAGGTAGCACATCACTTCAAAGCACATGCAAATGAAATGGCAGTAGAAGAGGAACAGTGAGACTAGTAAAGCAAAGGATGGTAGCACAAAAACGATATGTAACACTGTGAAGTTCACAAAATGGCTCATTTAATTTATGTCCTGTCATGCTCACCATAATCCTATTTAGCCTTATGAGGAAAGTAGTGGAAATACTGTTGTTTCCATTTTAAAGACAAGGAAACTTGAAAGTTAAGTAGCTTAAATAGTAAATGATGGAGTGGGGATTCACAGTCAAAGCTTTTGACTCCAAGTCTAGACCTCCATTCACTTCCCTACTGCAGTATACCACAGTTAACAGCCTCATACAGCTCAAACATAGATTATGTGAATAGGAGTAGGGTAAAATCAGGATGGAAGGGGAGGTTTGAGCCAGATTATAGAGGGATTTAAATGGTATAGCTATCATCATTCAGTTGTGTCTGACTCTGACCCCATTTAAGGTTTTTTGTTTTTTTTTTTTTTTTGGCAAAAATAATACAGTGGATTGCCATTTTCTTCTCCAGCTCATTTTACAGATGAGGAAACTGAAACAAATAGGACTAAGTGAATAATCAAGGATCATACAGCTAGTGTCTGAGATCAGATTTGAACTCGGGTCCTCCTGACTCCATCTCTCTATCTACTTCACCACTGAGCTAAAAGTTATGACTAGGAATTCATATTTATCCTGTTATACAATAAGGAGCCATTAGAAGTCTTGGAGGATGAAATATTAAAGGATCAGATCTTTCTGTTTACATCAGCCTTAGCTAAAACTCTCTAGTGACTCCAGAATATCAGGATAAAATAAAAAGCTCTTAAATCATGACACATAAGGTTCTGAACAATATTTGCTCCACTCTTATTTCAAAAATCTAGAGTTGGAAGATAGCTCTGGAGCCTCCCATGTCTGGCCCATCACACTCTATAAATGATTAAACTGAATATTTCGTAATTTGCCTAAAATCACATTGACATTCATATCAGAATCAGAAATCGAACCCAGAACTTTGGACTTCAGAGATAGTGCTCCTTCCATTGTAAAAAACTGCCTCCCTACTGTACTGCAAGTTCTTCATTCTTCTCCATTATCATTCTGCCCTCTCCCCCCTTTTTTCCCTCATTTTCCCATATCCCCTCCAATATTTGTCAATTCAACCATTTTCAATACAGCCAATCTGATGGGTGAGAGATAATATCTCCATTTTTTTTTTGTTTTCATTTCTTTAATCAATAGTGATTTAGAGCATTTTTCACACGCCTATGTAAGGCTTTGGTTTCTTCATCCAAAAACTGTCTATTGATTTTTTATGGCCATTTATCAATTGGGGGATGGCTCTTATTCTTATAAATTCAACAAAATTCTTTATATATTTGAGATATGAAACCTCTATCTAAGAAATTGTCAATGAAAAATTTCCCGATTTTCTGCTTTTCTTCCACTCTTGGCAACATTTATTGTATTTGTAAAAAAAAAAAAACTTTTCATTTAATATACTCATAATTATCCATTTTATATCTCACAATGTTCTCCCTCTCTCCATCAAGTAGCTGGGGGAAAATATTATTTAAAAAAAGATTTTCAACTTTAATGCAATATTACTAACATTAAATTCTATTGGTTACAGTTAATTTTTTTAAAACAAATTGCTTCTGATCCATTCAGTTTAACTTCATTAAATTTGTCCCAGTGTTGTAGCCTATCAAAGTCTTTTTTAATCCTAATTTTGTTACCTGACTTCTGTTTTATGTGTTTTACAAATTTATAAAGCATATCATCCTGTCATTATTTTTAAAACTACATTAAATATTTTCTTTTATCCAAAGTAATTTAATTTTAAAAATTCATTAAAAATCACTCAGTCAAGCAGATATCTCTGGATCCACATTGGAGACCTTCAAAATTTACCTTGAACTTTTTCTAGCCTTCCGTCTAATCATATTATAGATCCCAAATATCTTTATCACAAAATAGCATTATATTTTCTCAAATATTCTTTTTAAATCTAATAAACAAAGTTTAAACCATTTATTCCTTAATATTGTAATAATTGAATCCAGCTTCATTTCCCTTCTCTCACTAAAATCACACATTGTACTAATAACTTAATTACCTTTTCTGATGAGCTTTATTTCTCTCTTCATTCTACTTCCCCTTATTTAACTAAAAAAACTGGAAACTACTCATGCTTCAATTATTGGTGAAATGATTAAATAAATTGTTGTATAAGGTTATAATACACTATTACTTTACCACAAGCAATGACAAATAAGCAACTTAGCATAATAACTAGAAATTTGAAGTAAGGAAGATCTGATTTATATATATATATATATTTATGTATGTATTTGTATGTGTATGTCTAATGCTCTTCTAGGAGCCTCTTTAAAACCACAATAGCAACATTAGTAGAGGGAGTTCCCTTATATAGAAGAAAGGACTTAATAAAAGCCTATAATAAAAATAATAATAATAAAAGCCTGGCTAATGTCCAGGTCCCTAAATTAATAAAATCCCAGATCCAGTCCATATCCCTTTTATATCCTTAATTTCATGTGTGAACTTTAAAAACTACTCCACCCTACTTAGACTATACTTTAGGGGAAGATAAAGTTGTAATCTCCTGATTGAACAATGAAGGTACTTAGTTCTCACCTTATAGTGAAGCTACAACTTTAAGTTAAATCTATTTTTAGATCTAATACAAAAAAGGTGTTAAGTAACTATAAAAGTTAAATTAATCACAAAAAGCTCAAGTAACTCACAAAAGGTGAACTTAACAAAGAAGTGTTAAGTAACTCTAAAGATATAATAAAATCAAAGAAGGTAAGAACTAAAAGTATAGGCAGTCCTGGAGGAAAAACCTTTAATGTGATTGGTAGATGTGAAAATTTAGAGGAAGAAACACAAGGATGAAAGGTCTATATATTTGAGATTTTTTGTCCCTCAAGGAACACTCTTTCTTTTTCTCCCTGATTAGTGGTGAAGAGTTAGCTGAGAGCTGCGTGCTGAGCCTTTCGACATCTTAGCATGGCTACAAGCTATTGTCCGGTTCGGTGGTCAGTTTTTGGCTGAATTTTCCTTCTTTACTTTCCAATTTTTTCCTCTCAGAAGTCTCTAATCTTCTTCAGAGACTTAGAGGCAGGGAGTTTAAAACTCCCCCTGGCATAGGCCAGGTAGGAGAAATCCTATATCCTCTTTCCTCCTGTAAAAATGGAGTCCCAAGTTCAAATCTCTTATACTCCTATTCCATAAATTCCTTCCCTCTATATTAATTAAATTACCATAAATTTCCAGACTGACTTGGGAATTTTATTTGGTGACCATTTAAATCTAGATTTAAAGTCATAACACTAAAATTATCTGACAAATGGTGGTCTTATAATTTATAGTTTAACAAAGCAGAAAGAAAAGATGATCTTCCTCTGGGTCATGGAATTCAGAACAGTTCCTCTGACCTGTACTAACTGAAAGCAATAATAGTATACTTGCTATAGCACTGGAAGTGTGACTGTAACCAAGCATTTTCCTATCATAAATCCATATAAATAGAAAGCTGCTTGCATCCCTTACCATTTTCAAAATGTGAACTACTTTATATTTCAAAGTTTATTTTAATGACTTTAAACATGTTTATTCATTTAAAACTCATTCAACAATAATATAGTAATTACCTATAGCAGTAGTCTCTCGGTAACCAAGGATGACGATTGTCTTTGTGTGCTTTCATCTGTGATGTAGATGAGTTTGCACAAAAACACTTGTGGGTGAAAGAGATTTAAGTGAGAAAGTCGATGCACAGAGAGAGCCCCACTCTCTTGGCATTGGAAGCCTGGGTCCAGTGGCACGAAAGTTGTTACACCTGGAAACTTCCTCAGCTACATTGGATGGCCGTGCTGTCTTTTGTGCTCCAACATGCCCTGAGCACTCCACAGTGCTTTGCTGCGTCACATCTCAGCCGTTGAACCTTCTGGTTGATTTCTTCCTTCTGTTCGGCCAAAGCAGTCTTCACATGCTGAGTGAGCAAAGCCCTGGTTCACCAGGGGTCAGCGACGACCCGATGGCTACCCTCACAAGGTTTAGCCGGCCTGTCAAAGCTGTTGCCTAGGGTGTGCCGCTGCCGCATGCTAGCAGCTACTGGGAGCCACAAGTGAGAGCTGGGTGTCAGGTGAGGGTCAGAGGCTACTAACACATATAGTGTGTGGATGAGTGCAAAACACAATGAGAGATGAAAATGCAAATCACACACATTGCCTGTCATGTTTCTACATGTTTTTACAGTCTCAAAGGAGTATGTGATATAATCAATTACTTAAACACACACCTTTCAATAATAAGTGAACTATAATGATTTAACCAAGATATATGTGAAGTATGAAGAGAAAATGTTTTAGGTCCAGGACAGCAATAAAATAATGTTTAGGCTCCTGTCATAAAGTAGATGAACATGTTTTAGTGCTGACCTCACTTTTCATATCCATCTGAAGATTCTTCAGAAGCAAGCCATATGTTCATTATTTTCTCAGATTCTCTGTATTTTTTAAAAATTGAAGTAATAAAACACTGCATGTTGAAGAATGGGATTGCAAATGTTTTTTGATACCCTTTCTAAAAAATATCCTGGATCATAGTCTGAATAAATTAAATTGTCCGGCAGAAAGATGGTAAGAAAAAATATTAGAGACACTATGTATTTGTAAAAGTTTAAGTTTTTGAAGTTATCTAAAATAGAATACATTTTCTGTCTTTCAGCAAATTTTGACTAAAATAGTTTTGTCTAAAAGAAACTTTCACTCCAAAGGCCAAGAATATGATGAAAACAGTATTTTTAAAAGTTTCTTGATGCCTCCATAAATTACTTTCCACTTTGTAAACAATAGTAAAAATCTATAACAACTTTGAAGTCTTCAGACAGATGATATTTCTACTCACTCAGATCTTACTTTAATGGGAAACTAGCAAAAGCAAAGATAAGAAAAAGTTATCTGTGAAGTATTAAATGAAGATTTTTACTGAGGGGACATTAGAAATATTTTAGTTACCTTATTTCTAAGGCAAACAATAACTCTGCCTTTCTATAATTGGGTAGTCATGCAAGCCCAGATGATAAGAAGACTAGATATCATGAATAAAGAGTTTTTCTTTGGTCCAATAAGCTATATTTCTTAAAGAAGATTTAAGATGAACTTTACAAAATCAAATGGACATGCGACAGCAGAGCAAGTGTCTAGATATATTTTGTTTTGGTTTGGTTTTTTGTGGAATGGTTGTTAACATAGCTTGCTACTGCCTATCTGTTGTTTGTTCTTATTATTGAGTTATATCTAATTATAATAAACCCACTAGTTTATAATAATTAGCATGAGTGCATGAGAGACATCCTGATATAGTAGATGAAGAGCTAACCTCAAATCCAATAAGATCTGGGTCCAAGTACTAGTTCTTACATAAACAGATTATGTGATCCTGTATAAGTCACTTAATTGCTCAGTGTATAACTTCACCAAGATTACGCATTACAGGAAAGATGTTAACCTGTTAATCTATATTTTTCCCTCCTGAAATTCCCTTTCTCCAGTAAAATGATGGTCCAGTATCTATTTTTCTATAATAAAAATGATAAAATAACAATTTACATTTCTTTAGCTCCATAAAATTTAAAAATAAAATTTCCCATATCAATGTTTTGAAGTGAGTAATAAAGATGTTATTATCCGCATTTTACAGATAAAGAAAATGAGGTTCTTAGAGTTTAAGCAAGTTGTCCAAGGTTACATATCAGTTATTATGTGTCAGAGCCAGGACCATTGACAGGTATTCTTACCAATACTATCCACATTGCCCCCTTCACCAGGCATTTGTCCAAAAATAATATGGAAAGACTGAAATGGAATATCATTATGGCAGTAAACATATGTAAAGATGTGAAATTTGAATATCTGAAGTCTGTTCAAAAGAATCGGTGCTTTGGTTATAATAAAAGCATTACTTTTAAAGGTGTAATATGAAAATGCGATTTGGAAATGGATCTGTTTTGGTCCTCTCCATCTGGAATAAGGATTTGATACAGGTCCCTGGACTACTTCCATACCACAGAGAAGCTGAAGTTTAAACCAGGAGACAGTTTGTCTTTGGGCACTCTTTTGATAGCTAAATTGTCATGTAGAATTAAAGTTTCCATTAACTCCTGCCTTTAGAAAAGGAAGAGCCAAATTAGAAACAATAACCTGAATGAAATATTGAAGGGATGCTGAAGCTGAGAAATATTTCTTCTCAGTATTAGAAAGGGGACACTTCTAACAAAATGACCAAATGAAAGGTCACATTAGAAACTGGCTCTCCCTCACCATGTCAAAGTAGGAAGAGAAGAGGTATATAATGTAAGTAAATGCATAAACAGGTAGGTTAATAAATGAATAAATGAATGGGAAGAAAAATTATGATACAATGTAAAAAGGACTGGGATACAGGATGAAGAGAGACAATAGAAGCCTGGTCTGTTGATTCCCAAGTCAGATCTATTATTAAAATGGGTTATCTGTGCTCCTAAGCACCCAAACTCCAAGTCTCCTGCCATTTTGTGTCCAGCACTTAGTCCTTTATGGTTCCATTTAAAACTAGCTAAACAGAGACTCCTGGAACATATAACAAGTGGAATGGTCTTTCACCATGGCTCTTCCTTCAACACCCAATATCTATCCTACCTTATACCCCTTAGTATAAGAAAGTAAGTAAATGAATGAATGAATAAAGGAATGAATGAACAAATGAATAAATATGTATGCAATATATGCACAAATGTGTAATACACATGTGTGTATGTATATGTGTATGTACATAAATACATATATGTATTTTCAGCAAGGGAAAATATTGTCTTGTATAATGCTTCATATTCTACTAAATAAAATCTGATCTTTGAGATACCACATAAATGGTACAATAGTAAATAAATTTGTAAAAATTTATATATTTATGTGTGTTCATATAGTAAATATTTTTTAAAATATCTAAGGCAGCTATTTCTCAATGATTAGAATACTGGGTCTAGAATCAGGAAGACCTGAGTTCAAATTCAGCCACAGACAATTCCTAGCTATATGACTGGACAAATATTTTATTAGATCCTATGGATTTATTGGAGGAAAAGAGGAGCATGGAAGCATCAAACTCACCATTTTTTTCCTCCAATATATTTGGGGAAGATAGACCCTTCTCTCCACCAGTCTCCTTTAGGCCTTCATCACCACTTGCCTGGACCATTGCAATAGATTCCTACTTGTCCTCCCTATCTTCAGCCTTTCCTTCTCTCTAAAAATATCTTCCACATAGCTGCCAAACTGATTTTCCTAAAACAGAGGTCTGATCATGTTACTCAATAAAATCCAGTGTCTCCCTTTGGTTTCTAAAATGAAATATAAACTCTTCCATTTACATTTTCTTTTTTTTAAAAACTCTTACCTTCCATATAGGATCAATGCTATATATTAGTTTTAAGGCAAAAGAGCAGTAAGGGTAAGGGGGTTAAGTGACTTGCCCAAGTTCACCCAATTAGGATGTGTCTAAGTTTAGTTTCAGTCCCAGGAATTACCATCTCCAGTTCTGAATCTTTATCCATTGAGCCATCTAGCTGCCCCATTCTGTTTACTTTAAATTTAAATTCAAATTTACTTTTTAAAAAGCCTTTCACAACCTAGTGCTAACCTCCTTTTTTTAGCTTTAATATAGTTTATATTGCTTTACCTACTCTTATGTCAGATCCAAGCAAATTAGTCTATTTTATATTCCCTAATTTCAGTACTTCTCCTATATTTATTTTTTTTTTTGTTTTCTTACCAAATAAAGCTAGAATTCTTGTACTCTGAACCTTCAATTCTTAGAAGTCTTGACTTCCTTTGGGGCTCAGAGACATTCTCCTATGCAAAACCTATCTGATTCTTCTGCTAGTGCTCTCTTCATCTTCACATTATTTTGTATTTAGTTGAATGTTTGAGTGTTGTATTCTCCAGAAATCATGCATTAAATAGCTTTTTAGCACTCTCAATAGTGTATCCTACTACAGAAATCTTATGTCTTAAAAAAAAGAATAAGACTTTGGACATGTGTATGGTACACACAGCAGCCAAAAATTGATATTCATAAATTTTATTATTATGTTTCTCCAACCAAGAAAATTATCTCTCAGATATTTAATAAACTGGCAAAAAATCTCCACACCCATCAAATACATTATTTGCTCAAAACTGCCTAGGATGCATCAGTGCACTTGATATTTTTGTTACTAATGAGTTGACTTCTTTAAAAATTTTTACTCAAGTCTCTTTAAAATAAATCATGTTACTTTTCTAGTTAAAATCCTCAGCAGATGCTTAAACACATTTAAGGAAAACATAGCAAAATACTAAAATATTACTTCATTCCAATAAATAAGTATGAAAACATAACTTTTATTTTGATGTTTGACTTTGCTTCAGTCCATCAAAAGTTCATAACTAATGGTTTTTGAAAAATAATGAATCAATATTGAATGATATATGAATCTTCTGTCATCCCTCTAAAAGGGCACAACTTTTAAAATAATGAAAACAAATAGAAAAAATCTAATTATAATAAATACATATTATACTTACAATAATTCCAGTAATATATAATAATAAAATTATTCATAATAATAACTAGCATGTATATAGTGCTTTGTGGTTTGCAAAATAATTTACAAATATCTCACTTTAGCCTCTAAATAATATTATGAAACAAGTGCTATTATTATGCCCATTTTACAGATGAAGAAACCCTAGCTTCACACAGTTAATATCTATCTGTCTGAGACCATAATTTAACTCAGGACTTTCTAACTCCTAGTATAACACTTTGTCCACCATGCCATCTAACTGCTTGCTCACATCCCACTCAGTCGGAAACTTGGACCAAATCATTGGTGATTGACAAGAGTAGGGATCCATGAAGCTCCATAATCTAGTGACAATGGTCAATTTGACTATAATCGTTAGGCACTTTCAGGCTAAAATATGGCATATAAATGTAATATATGGCACTGACATTATTCACCATGCTGTGGTAGACTCACCAAGACCATATACATATACAAAGAATCTTTAGGATCCTTTCTTTGTCTCTTAATTTTCTACCACAATCACTCAGGGGTCTATCGAACAGGGACAGTTTTACTACTTAGAATAGGAATAACTATAGCTGGGAGAATTGGGGATTACCAGTTGCAAAAAGCTACCTTCCCATCCCCTTCATCTCACTTAAACTCTTCTCTTGTCTTGGACACAAGGACAGGATGGGAGTTTTGATGGGAATTACAGAGAAATTAGAGAGAATGATGGATCAGAGGCCTCATTAAATCTTTATTTCCTGGCAAAAAGTTGTCATAGAACATAAGTTCTCAAAGTGATTTTAGATGAATTAGCCCTCAAAATGAGAATATTAAGCACTGGAAATACAGAGGTAAAAAAGTCCTTGCTCTCAAGGTCAACAGAGACCCATGTTCATGTAGAATCTAATGCAATGGTGGGTACAATAGGCTGGTCTATTGCCCCCACTCCTTTTCTTTGATTTTCTCTGCACATATATTATTTACTTGTTTCCTTCAATGGTGAACCTAGACTACACTTAGAAGGGTCAGGCTTATTTGTCTCTCACACTTGGACTAATTCTATTTCCCCATCAGAGTTCCAAAGAAAACTTAATTACAGTTTATGCTTTGCCTCATGTCTAGGATGTCTCAAAAAATGGAAGTAGAAAGATACTCACAGTGCAATATTGATCAACTATGAGACCATTATTTCCTACTTATAAAACAAAAACTAGCGGTCACAATTTATAGCACATATTGACAAAATAACAAAAATATAATTCAGTCGCCTATTCTTATAACTACTATTATATTATCATGGGATTGTAATATTTATGTCATCAGAAAATAAAAGTATATGTGCCCCCCAAAATTCCACTTTTTACTTTGGTTATGCACTGTTCAAATAATTCCCAGTCCAAATCTTCTGTCATATTTTCTATGACAAGCATGGCTTGCTTACATGGTGAACTTTCAAACTCAAAAGGTTACCTAGAAACATTAACATATCCATCTTTTGAGTTATGTTCAGTCATTTACTGAGGCAAGGAAGCAGATATTTAAAAAATAATAAGGAGTCCAAGTATGAACTCTTCTTCTTGAGTATACACTCCACTTGGGAGACATCATGGGTTTGGGATAACAGATTCTACTTGGTCCTCTGACCCTTCACATAAAATCTGGTAAGAATTAATACATCCAGAAGTTGTATCTCAAATTTAACTTATACAGCAGACTGCCCTCTGCCATTATCATAAGCAAGAAAGACATAAGAAGTTCTTCTCTGTGTGGGATAGGGTGGGGGTTATGATACCATGTCCTTTCAGCAAAAAACCCCCACACAATAGGAAGCAGGGAGAGATTTTATCAGCCCCAGTATTTGGTTATGCTGAATAGTCAACAGGAAGCAGGGAGGACAGTCAGATGGCAGATGACAGGGAAAAACAGAATATGCAGGACTAGTATTCAGTTTTCAATATGGAGGATAATAATGGTGGCCAGGGATGATACCATAACAACATCCATTACCCTTCCACTGACTTCTGGGTAGTATTGGCTCTAGAAATGTCCCTTCCCAGAAGATGGAGAAATGGGAGAAGATATTCAATGACAGATACGTACATTAGTCACACTATATAGACTTGGTCATGAAGTTCCTTTCGTTCACCCATTAAACTATGACCATGAATATCACTGCAATTTATTTATTCCAGTATAAATAATTTATTGTGAGTTAATTACTTGGACCTTTCTACCTTATTGGATAGTAGAGGTCCAATATAAGAAACTACATTTCAAGTATATAGTTCTTCTCACTTATGAAATGCTGAAATACAGAAATTTCTTCTGTAAAGGCTCATTTTAATATTTACCAAACATTTATTAAGCTCTTACTACACGTCAGTTACTGAGCAAAGATATGGGTTACAAAGACAAAATCAAAACAACCCCTGCCCTCATGTTCCATGCAAATGAAGATAACCAAAATGTGAATAGGTAAAGAAATAAAAAATATATTCAAAGTGATTATAAAATTATTTCGGAGGAAGGGGAGGTAAATAAAAAATAAGGAAGTTTTTCCAATTAGACGAAGTATATTATAGTAAGAGAAGTCTCAGCATTAAAGTTTAAAGGCAGGAAATGAACTGCTTTGTTCAGGAAACAGGATGTCAATTTGACTAGAACATGGAGCCTATGAGAGGGAGTAATGAGACATTGATTAGTTAGTAAAAATAAGTAGGAGTAATATTGTGAAGGGATTTAAATGCCAAAAATATAAAAGGTTATGTTATACTCCAGAGGCAATTGGGAGTCAATGAAAGTACATGAGAAGAGAATTAAATGGTCAGATCTGTGTTTTACACATGTCAATTTAGAAACTCTTGAAAAATTCAGGGGACTGTGGAGAGACTGGCTATATTGAGGGTATTTACATTTTTGAAAGAGTTTAGTTGAGATATGATTAGAGCCTGGACAAATGTGCTGGCCATGTTATTGAGGAGAAGTCGATGAATATTAGAGATGCCTCACTCTTTTATCTTTTTTAGGCTTTACTAATAATAAGATTTATTGCAGTATGAGCACACAGTAGAATATCAATTAATAACATAATTGCAAGCTGAATAAATGCAAGATCAGGCTGCAAATAAATGGTATCTTTAGATTCATGTTTCAATAGTAAAATAATAAATTGCTTTCATTTTGAAAGGATAAATATTAATTAAAATCATGTGGACTATCCAATTTTAGCATTTGACTATTATTTTAAAATTTGGATTTTTGAGAAGTCATAGAAACAGATCTGAAATAATTCCTGTACTATGTAATTTGTGGTACAAGAGAGAGCTCAAGGCACTGGGAAATTAAATAACCTACCAATGGTTAGAAAACCAATCTGGGTCAGAGGACGGATCTAAACAGAGTCACTATGATTTCATGGTCATCTCTCATTTTACTATGTCATCATACATTCATTGCATTTAAGTAATTTTATACCTAACTAATATTTTAATGATCTGAAAGGAGAGAGATTCTATACACAAATAATTTTGAAAGAAAAAAATTCTTATATCTAATTCTCTTTGTTCTGGAACACATTCTTGATTAGAAACCACAATCAAGAATAAAGGAAGAGAAGGGCACTAAAGGCAGATTTTACTAATACATTCTTCAGACTTTTGAGAAGATCAAGTCAATAAATAATACTGCAAATAATCATTAGAATAAATAATGGCATAACTAAAAATTATATTAGATTTACCATAACTTTCATAGAAAGCACATTTCAATTAAAATACATAACTCTAGCACATGAAACAACAAATGTTCTTTAGTATTACATCAATAATAGGAAACAAAGAATTAATTGATTAATTTAGCATTATATTTGTGAAAAAAAACAATGAATCTTCTCACTTGCAATGACTTCCTTTTAATCCCTGAAATTATTAATTTACTTTACATTTTAGTCTGAAATTCAGCCAATTAGAAATTTATTTTGATTACACTGTATTGGGAAAATCTTCCTTTGGTGTCTCCTAATAGCTTAAAAGAAATTCTTAAACGTTGGAAGGCTTTGGGTACTTGAACTGCCAGCACTCAACAAGATGTTTAGTGTCTGAGGAACAGTCTACCTTAATGCATTAATAAGGTGTTATTAAGTGCCTACTATGTGTCTATTGAGTACTGAGAATACACTGACCAAAAAATCTTTTAAATAATTCACTTTCTCTACAAGTTTGTAATCTATCTAGGAATATAAATTGTTTGTTTTAATACAGGGTTACAGAACTTTTAGCTGAGGTAACCATACAGTAAATAACTGATGATGAATTTGAACTGAATTCTTCCTAATTCCAGGTCCATTGCACAAGGTGCTTTGACACCTAGCTGCCTATATTACAAATAAATTTAAGTCAGCAACAATAACAGGTACTTTTTCATCCTCTGTATTTTCCAAACATTTACTTTGATTATGAATTTTAATGTCTTGTTTTAATAATGTCAACTAAAATCATCATGGGAGTAATGAAGTCACAAATGCAGATATTCTCCAAATGGACTAAGATGGAATAGGATTAGCCAGGAATTATTTTTCTATATTACTAGAGAAAAGACAGTTCTCTAAGAATTAACCTCAAGATCATGAAGGGCTGTTTAATGTCAACAGGATCACATTGCATTTATTTTATAATTATATATAGTCATTCTTTGTAGTAAAAGCATTGCTGTACAGTAATGACCTGTGAATTAGCTATTTTGAACATTGCAATGATCCAAGACAGTTCTGAAGGAATTATGATGAAAAATTCTATCCATCTCCTAAGAAAGAATACATAGAGTCTGAATGCAGATTTTGTTTATTTTTCTTACTTTCTCTTTTGGTTTTGTGTTTTCTTCTGAAACATGACTAACATGGAAATATGTTTTTCAAGACTTCATATGTATAATGTATATAAAATTATTTTCCCTCTCAATTGTGGGAAGTGGAGGGTGGAAAGGAGAAAATTTAGAACTCATTTTTTTAAATGAATGTTAATTTTTTACACACAATTGATAATAAAATTTAAATAGTAAATCATGCTTGATGTGGCTTCTTATGTGATAAAGGGGTCCTTTTTCTATGCCAGTGTATTTGAAAAAGTCTAACCAATAAGCTCGTTGGGATTGTAAACATGGTATGAGAGTCTAATAGGAGTTAAATGCTAGGTAGAATTGAGATTCTAGAGCTTTATCTTTTGTTGTAAAAGTAAAATTTCTTTTGTCTCTTCCTCTGTGCCCTGACTCAATTGACCTGATCATGATCTTGATCCTGGAATCTGGAAGACCTGAATTCAAATTTAAGCTTCCATTCTTTCTAGCTATATGACTGCTACAAGTCACTTAACCACTGATTGTGTAACAAAAAAGATTCCCAGGAAAAGAAAATACCAAACCACTCCAGTATCCTCACCAAGAAATCTCCACGGGTAGCTTTGGTCCATAGAATCATGAAGAGTGAGATACAACTGAATGATTGAACAACAATCGGCATCAGAAGCAATGTCTCCAGAGAAGAAGTGGTTGATGTCAGCATACATATTGGCAATTATATGAGAAGTTTGTGAGAATAAACTAGACACATTGAGGAAAAGCAGTTTCAGGGAACCTGACTCCTCAGGGTAAAGAAAAGTACTCTGAAGGTATCAATTCTTGGAATTAACCAGAAAGCTACAATTACATGACATTTCTTGAGGATGATGGGGGCTTTGGTCTACAGTGAGAAATTTAGTGGTCACATATCAAACCATGCCTTATCCTCCATGCAGCTGTATCTCCTGCTCCCAATGCCCTTATTTTCCTAGTAACATAGAATAAGATAGCCGCATAGATGAAGAATGTCACTTTTTCTTCCAATATATTGTGTCCCTTTAATTTCAATAAATAAACCAACCTTACTGTACTGCTGAAAAGTCATGCTTATTCTAGGCATCAAAATTAGTTTATGTTCCCTTTTCCCTGTTATGCTACTCAAAACACACAGCAGGCTATATACATTTTGTCTTCAACCAGTTTAAAAAATAATTAACAACAGCAATCATAAAAAAAAGCATTTCTAGTTATACAGAGTATAATGTCTTCTATCAATTTGGATAATTGCTTAGCATATTAACTGTCCATCCCTCTTGGAAATCTTTTTTGAAAGGTACCACCAGTATCTTTCTCATAAGCCAGTTACAGGATGAACAGTATGTTGTCTCATGATAATCAGTTGGGTTTTTTCCTCTTTTTATTTTGTCTATAAGGAAAATGTGAGCTTAAACCAAAGCAATAATCATATACAAATTCCTGAGGTAGAGGAAGAAATGAAGGAAAATAAATTTCTATTTATAAAATGTTTTTAGGAGGACTAAGACAATACCTGATTAGAGTTTTTTTGAGGGAACTATAGGGTTGGAAGCTCTTATTGAAGAATGGTGTCTCGACTTTAACATGACTAGAATGAGGCATTAACCAAGATCTCATTTTCTTAGATGAGAAGAAATACTGTGATTGATCCACTATCTCATTCAAATAGGCCCTCCTTGCACCAGTGCAACTGGGAATATATTGTTGACTTCCATCTTGCTCAATTATTTTTCAGGCCCTTTCATAAATTCTCCATAAATTATGTACCCAACATACTGGATGACTGTATCAAGTCCTTTGGGTGTATTATAAGTCCTATAATTTTAGAATTTTATTAGTATGGAGAACATTTAAAGAACTTTTTGAAGAACAGTTGAGGAACTCTATTGTTTTCATGAATTAAAGTTTATTAAAACATGAAAAAATGTCTTTATTTGTCTGGAATTTAAATGCGCTATCTCATAGTACAGGTCAAACTCCTTTATAATGAACAAAACCATAACAATAGTGAGCTGAAGGGCAGCTAGATTGCTCAGTGAATAAAGCACCAAACCTGGCAATGGGAGGTGCTGGGCTCAGATTTGGCGTCAAACCTTTCCTAGATGTGACCCTGGGCAAGTCACTTAATTCCAATTGCCTAGCCTTTAACACTCTTCTACCTTGGAACCAATACTTAATATTGATTCTAAGATAGAAGGCAAAGTTATTTAATTTTTAAAATAATTATGAGCTGATATCTCTGAAAATAATGGCAGATTTGAAATCAGAAGACGCCAAAACTTACTAGGATTTGGAGTGGGAAAGAACCTTAGAAATTATTATTAGGTGGTATCATTGAAAAAAAATGGTGGATTTGAGGAAGAAGACTTGAGTCTGACTCTTAACTACACTCCTTCTAGTCCAATGGAGGGTCTGGGTTCAAATATATTATTTGACACTCGCTATCTGTATGACTTTTAGGAATTTGCTTTGGGCCTCGGTTTCTTCAAATGCAAAATATAGAAAAGTATAGTAAATGACTTCCTATTTCTCTTGAATCTAAATGTGTACTTCTTTGAACCTATGAAAATGATCCTCAAATTCTAAAAAGACTATTTCATTTGCTACAGTTCTAAGCTAAAATGGATGTTCCTCAAGTCTTCACATGGTATGGTAGTAGTCTCTCGGTAACCGAGGATGACGATTGTCTTTGTGCGCTTTCATCTGTGATGCAGATGAGTGTGCACAAAGACACTTGTGCGTGAAGGAGATTTAAGTGGAAAAGTCGATGCACAGAGACAGTCCCACTCTCTCGGCATTGGAACCCTGGGTCCAGTGGCACGAAAAGTCGTTACGCCTGGAGACTTCCTCAGCTGCATTGGATGGTCGTGTTGTCTTTTGTGCTCCAACACGCCCTGAGCACTCCACAGTGCTTATATATATATATACCTATAATGGTGTAGGGTCAACCAGCATACATACATATGCAGCAGTTTAATAACAAGTCATTAAGACATCAACAAGAACTAGAAGGAAAAGATTCTGACCTGGAAGAGTTAATGAATCTATTATGGGCAAATCATTTTAATTCTTAAATCCTCAGTTTCCTCATCTATAAAATGAGGATATGGCGGAAATGATATAACGTGTCCAACCTATTGTAAATGTTAAAACACTATATAAGAGAGAAGCTTGGTGTCTCAGTGGATTGAGAGCCAGGCCTAGAGATGGGAGGTCCTGGGTTAAAATCTGACCTCAGATACTTCCTAGCTAAGTGAACCTGAGCAAATCACTTAACCCCCATTACCTAGTCCTTACCACTCTTCTGCCTTGGAACCAATAAACAACATTTCTTCCAAAATGGAAGATAGAGGTTATTAAAAAAAAACACTATATAAATGTCATTTTTATTGTTTTTATTGTATTTGTAGAGGAGGGAATGTATCTATATATTTGTAGGCAAAGGGGAATTAGCCAGTAGACAGGAAGTTGTCATAAGCAATAGAGATGCCAAAAAAGAATGTGTTGGGGTGGAGAGAGAATTTCTGGCATGGAGAACAGTCAGATAAAATTCTAGGAAATGTGTGTTTTAACATATTGTGGCCAGGGGAACTGCATCCCTCAGTGTGCCCCAGGGGTCCCTCTTTCCTACTTCCTGGTTTGGGATTGGTCTTGAATTAACCAATCCTGTGCTAGGGAGGAGCCACCCCCCCTACTTCTGGGCATGGGATTGGTCTATATAATGACCAACCTTGCACCTAGTAAGGAACTTTGAATCTGAAAAGATTCAGTTGGGGGGAGGGCAGTTAGTTAATGTCAGTTAGGGAACTCTGTTTTTTTTTTTCTTTTAATAAAATTTTAAAAAGATCAAAGAGATAGTTTTCTTTCACTTCTTTCAGAAGTAAACAGATGCACTCTCTTTTTACTGGAATGATGAAGAGGTGCCAGTGTCATTAGATTAAAAAGTATGTGGTGAATGATAAGGTATAAGAAGAATGGAAAATTTAAGACAGGGCTAAGGTATAAAGGAATTGAATGCCAAATATAACATTTTTTATTTGATCCTAGGGTCAATGGGAGCCTCTATAATTTATCATGTGAAATAGAGACATGATCAGAGCTGTGCTTTAGAAAAATTCTTTTGGTCACTAAATGGAGGAAGGACTAGAGTGGGGAGAGACATGAGACAGGTTAATTTACCAGCAAGCTATTGCAATCATCCAGATATGAGGTATTTAAGGACTTCATTAGAGTTGTGGCAATGTCAGAGGGCAGAAGAGGGCATTTGCAATCGTTTTTTTTTTCAATGATGAAATCAACAAGCCTTCGCAATATGGAAGAGAAAATGAAGATTTAAAAATGACTAATAGTTTGTAAATCTGAGGAATTGGGAGGATGACATTATCTTTTAGAAGGATATGGAAAGCAGGAGAGGTGGGTTCAGGGAAAAGTAGTAATTTCATTTTCTATGTCTTTAGTTTAAGATGTCTAGTGGACACCAATTTCAAAATGTCTGAAAGGCAATTGGAGATGTCAGATTGGATATCAGTAGATAATTTGGGGCAGGATAAGTATATTTGAGAACAATCAAGTTATATATGTTAAAGCCACTATAACTAATAAGATCATGAACAGAAGCAATATAGAGGGAAGAGGAAAGGATCCAGGATCTGTGATTAGGATGCATGTAATCTGGAAAACAATACAACAAAAGAATAAGAGGAGTAGTCAAATAGGTGGGAGGACAACAAGGAGAGAGAGGGGTCCCAAAAATCTAGTGTAAGGAGGAAAGGGTGATTAACAGATTCCAAGCAGCACCCAGGTTTAAAAAAATGAGGATTGAGGAAAGGACATTGCGTTTAGGAACTAAGAGATCACTGACAACACTGGAGAGAGTATTTTGGTGGAATGATAAGATCAGAAAATAGATTTTAGGTGGTTAAGAAAAAATGAGAGGAGACAATGTAAAGCCATATGTTTTAGATGATTTTTACAAAAAGTAAAAGGACAAAAGGTGTAGTGCGATTAGTGAGGATAGGAAGTAGCAAATGAGGGATTTTTTTTTCTTTTTTAGGATGAGGGAAACATGGAGATGTTTAAAGACAGTAGGGAATGCATCAATAATCATAGAGAGGTTAAAAATAAGGAATAGGGAAAATTTAGGAGACAATCTGTCTTAGGAAATAGGAGGAAATGGTATTGCTTGGGCAGTTAGAGGAATTTGCCTTGGCAAGGAGTGCCACATCATGTGAGACAGAAATGAAGGAAGAAATAACATAAAAGACATATGAGTGATATAAAATGGGAAGAAGAGGGAACTCATACTGAATGCTGTCATTTTTTTTCTGTAAAATACAAGGCAAGGTTTTCTACTGAGAGGATAGTGGGATAGGAAAACTGGGGAGGTTTGGGGAAGGATAAAAGGGTTTGGAAGATAAGATTCACTGAATTGAATGAGATAATAAATTGATAAAACAGCTATGCAAGGATTATCTACTAGCAATGACAGCTTAATTTAGGTAATTTAACATAAATTTGTAGTGAATTTAAGCCAGATTATGAGATTTCCTCCACCTTCATTCATCAACACATGTGTAGAGGTATTGGTCACAAATGGTGGACCAATCTGAGGCTGGTTTGGCAGGCCAAAAATGATGAAGTGATAAAAGATATAAAGATTTAAAAGTAGAGGCCAATATAGAGTTGAATTGGGTCACCAGTATGGGAAAAAAAAGCAGAGAGAATGGCTGGTGCAATGAAGATGGCCTGAGAGAGTACTGAGGAGACAATAGATGAAAGGTTATAGTATGAACAGACTAGAGTTTTGTAAAGGGAGACATCAGGACAGGAGAAAAGCCAAAAGATCATTCTTGGATAAGGCACTTAAGAACTCTTAAACATGGAGGTGGTATATTCATAGGTGATATAAGATCATAGATATGGTTGTCTTTGTATGTGATTGAGATGGTGCTAGAGAAACATTCATGGAAGTAAGTAAGTCTAGGAATTGAATAGTTAGAACATTTGAGGGAGTTTTAATATTTATGATGAAGTTCCCTTGATGAGGGCAGGAGTTGGGGAGTAGTTAGATTGTGGGTCATGTGACAAACTTAATGAGGAAGAAAGGAGAGTAACTTGGAAGTGTGTAGAAAACAGACTTCCAGGATTTTGACCGTGTGGGAGATATTAATAGCAAGACGTTCAAAGGAGGAGGGGTACATCCAATACTGAAAATGGGTGCCAAGAAAACTATGTACTCTTAGGGGAGTCAGTTTTAGGTTAAAGAGATGTGGGAAAGGAAAATATTTAGGATGAATGGAAGTTTATTGGCTATAGGACAGACATTTTAAAGGGTGTATTGTAAGGACTGAGTGGGGTTTCGCTGGAATTTTTTGGTATGAAGGTTAAAAATAATGACCAAAAGGAATTGGGTGATGGAGAATGGAGTTATGATGACTGGCATGACTGGCAGTCTTCACATAGTGAAACTGAAAATTCACTTGCCATGTGGCAAGTTCCATTTTCCTTGCCTTGACCCACAGGATACTGAAATAGAGAAGTAATCTGAGGCTGAAACTGTTACTACTTGCCATGACTGTGATGCTCTGGCTTATGACTGTGTCTAGAGAGCAGCTGCTGATATGGGGACACACCTAAGGATTGCCTAGTTACAATGGTGGAGATAGAAGTACTACAGAGATAGAGAAAGACTGAGAGATACTTCCCACAGGGAAATGCTGCCAGAGGGTGAATGCTCTGAGGTTTTCCTATTGATCCCCACTGATGGCTAATGGATCAATGTATCTTTCCTAATCTCCTCCTCCTTTTCACTCCCTCCCTTCTCCAACCCTCTCCTCCCTTTCTCCCTCTCCTCCCAGTTCTTCTTGAAGTCTTTGGCTTCTTCCCTCCCCCTGAGTGAACTATAAAGATATTCTTTTCTTTTCCTTTTCAAATCAAGGGGTTTATTGGGATAACAGGATGGGAAAACTGAGGAAAGTGGGATGAGGTTTGCCCTGATCTATAAAGGGAATTTGAGAGGGTTATGGAAATAGTCCAGTAGCAAGGGTGAGAAGAGGAACAGGGAAGATCTTTCTTCTTTTACAACACCATCAAGGTCTTTCAGTTTCTCCTTCTTCTCCTCTCTCTGTGGCCAGAAGAAACTCCAACTCTTGGTCAGTCAAAATCTCAGAGAGCACAAAGGTCTCCCCTTGATCAGAAAGCCCCCCCAAAACCAGCCAGCACACTCAGGGTCTTCAGGCAGCCTCAACTACCAGTCTCAACTGCCAGAGAGAAAGTGTTTCCCAGTCCCCTCCCCCTCATCAGCACAACTGCCACTCCTCCTGGGAACATTCCCTTTTAGAATCTTCCTCTTGATTGACAAGAAAGGTCCCCAGCTTAGTCTCTTGCATCCTGGCTTGTCCTTCAAAACCTTTTTTCTCTTCATGCCTCTTCTATAATACCCAACTAAAGAATTAAAAAAAAAGGCTAGAGGACCTATCAGCTTGGAGTTCCATATTCCTAGTAGAAGAAACTAATATTCTTTATTTGAACTATATTAAAGGAAGAAAATATTTATAGGTGCAGTATTCCAAAGTGGATTTTTTTGACTGAGCTATAACTAGTAAATGAAATCCTATAGAATGATCATAGCTATGTTTTGATAGTGTTTGCATGAAGTGAATCTATTTCTCCCCAGACTGTAACCTTCACTCCCCATTCATTTACTCGTTTTTACACCTTATCAAAAAACAGAGTAAAGGACTGAAAAATAGCCTCCATTATTTCTTAGTCTAAACTAGAGTGTTTAGTTTCTTAGATGAATCTTATACTTCAAATATATTCTTTTACCTTTTTGTTTTAGTCAATTTTATTTTTTCTCATTTTTTTCTTAGAACTTGATATTAGTGATTCCTGCTTGCCTACTTTCTCCAAGGATAGATTTACCTGAGTAGACCTTTACTCTAACCTTGCATAGTCACTGACAGTTCACTGGAAAAGAAACATCACTTCAACTTGTCAACTGTTAAGAAGATGGAAAGCTAAGAGTAGCAAGCATCTTTGTGAATAGACTCAAGATACTATTGTATATATCTACTATAATTAAAATATTTTCACTGATTGTTCAAATCAGGCTGTGGTGAGAAATATAATCTATGGCAAAAATATCAGCCTATTAGATTAGACTCCAACGAACACCTAATTCTTTAAGTGTGTCTTTTTGTTTAAAGAGTAGGTTTTTTTAAATTAACCCAGACTGGAAGTATGGAAGCTTTTCACACCCTCAATCCCACTCTGATCAGCAAAGGAGTTTTGGCCAGTTCACATCCTGACTTGAGCTGGTTTGCCATGCTTTAGGCAACCTACTGGCCCCCATGAACCTGGGGAAAGCCATATTAACCTTGAGTTCAGCGCAGATACTCATTGTGCTTTAGAACACTCAAGGTCAATCAATCTGCCAACTCTAGCCAAGATCACTAATTTGTAGCACCATGTCAAATTTAAGCATGAATTTAAAATATAGGATAGAGCAGTCTTATAGCACATCAGTGTTGATTATTTATTAGTATATACACCAAAGAGGGAAAGGAAGGAAAATGAGGTCATTAAACATTTATGTGTGCTTCATACATAGCCAGCTTTATGTTATGTACTGTGGAAGAGGGATGCTACAGAAGCATCAGATAGGATCCCTGATGACAATGGCCCTATAACATAGCTGGGAAAATAAAAGCAATAGATACAGGTTAATTATAGACCAATTAATGATTAACTGTGAAATGCTTACTAAGTGCCATCAGAGTTCAGAGGAAAGTGAGAGGTCAATGTGAATTGCAATTATCAAAGAGTTGGCCATGGTAGAGATAGGACAGGTGCCCCAGGTGCCCCAGGATGACTAATATAGAATATATGGAGGTGGATAAGAAAAAAATATGCAGGAGAAATAATGTGATCAAAGGCAAAAAGGAGAAATCTCTTGCCTGATTAATTTGGAAGGGCATGTTGGCAAATGGAGGTAAAAACATTTGGAAAGGTGAAGTGGGCTCAGATTAGAGAAAGAAAAGGAGTTCTAACTGGAAGGAGCTAATAGTAGAGAAGAAAGGTGGAAGGAAGTAAAATCATTGACTTGTAAACTTTAATGACTGAAGCAGGTTTTATAGCAATAAGAGGCCATTAGGTCTCTTTCAGACCTCTTTCAGGCACTGAATATTTGACCTAAAATGCTCATCTCTAGAAGATGCTAAATGTTTTCCTTTCTGTCTAACAGTCTGAAGATAATGAAGAGTGATCCTAATTGAGTTTCAAAGCTCTAGGACTAACACCAGGAGCTCAAAATAAACATTAAATGCCAATTTAAATATTTGCAGGTTGCAGGAATGGAAATTGGAAGCACATGTGGTTAATTAGCCAGAGATTTAAATCTTAGGCCTGTTCATACCTTGAAAATGAGCAGGATGAACTGTTAATCTGATGTTGACAGTGGAAAAAATAAGATTGTGGAGAGAGAGAGATAGAGAGAGAGAGATAGAGAGAGAGAGAGAGAGAGAGAGAGAGAGAGAGAGAGAGAGAGAGAGAGAGAGAGAGAGAGAGAGAGTCGAACATCTAGAAAATTGTCTAGTTTTCTTGGTCATTTTTAATCTTCACACAGCTTTTCATAATATCTAACAATTTCTTTCCCCCTCAAAATTGGCTTCATTTTCTTGCTTGAAATTACCTTTTTTTGTGTTTCAGTCATTACAGTTGTGTTTGACTCTATGACCCTATTTGGGGTTTTGTTGGCAAAAATACCAGAGTGGTTTGCCATCTTCTCTAACTTATTTTTACAGATGAGAAACTGAGGTAAATAGGGTTAAATCAGTTGCCCAGGGTCATGCAGTGTGTGTGTCTGAGTGTCTGAGGCTGGGATTTGAATGCATGATGAGTCTTCATGATTCCAAGTTGAGTGTTCTCCGTTGTGCCATCCAGCAGCTTTTGAAAATACCACTACTGATTTCTTTTGGGTACACTCTATGTTTTTTTTAACTTTAAATTTATAGACTTCATTAACATCAGGGATGCTGTTTAGAATTATCTCAGATCTACTGCATTACATGTCTATTTCTGTTAAATGTATACACTTGTTAATATACTCTAGTGAATATTAGTGTCTGAACACAAAGAAAAATGGGAATGGGGTTGAATAGACTGAGGACAGCTGGGACAGAGAATTCATAAAATCTCACTATTGCAACATAATTGATTATTTTTACTTATTGATTCATTGGTATAGTTCCAGAAATATCAATATGAACCATCTGGGAAGGGGAATGGAATGATGGAGAATGTGATAGGATGTAAAAGTCAGACAAGAAGTTGGTATCAGTAATTCCATGTGGTAGGTACCAATTCCAGTTGGAAAGTGTGAAAATTTATCAAAAAAGACTCACCATAGATAGTTTATACAAAGCTATGTTTTTGACCAGGACTCTAAACCCTTGAAGGCATATGTGGAGTAAGAAAGTGTCTCATTCTCAAGCCAAATAGCAGGGCACTAAGAGAGCAACTTGGACTAAAGGAAGGGAGAGCTAGAAACCATTACAGGGAATGGATAGCAAGGCTGATAAGGGAATTAGTGGCCATAGCTATAGGTCTTTAGAGAGCTAAGTATTCATTACAAAATATTGTACAAAGAGGGTAGCACAATGGGTAAAAGACCAGACTTGGGATCAAGAGGACCTGCCTTCAGTTTTGGCCTCAGTCACTTCCTACTTGTATGACCCTGAGCAAATCACTTTATACCAATTACCTAACTTTGCCTGCTCTTCTGTCTTAGAATTGATATTAAGACAGAAATAAAGGGTTTAAAAATGTAAAAATAAATAAAAATTTGAAAAAAAATATATTGTACAATGTTGTGCAACATTATATATGTAGATGTGTGTGTGCATATAAATACATGTATATCTTTGTGTAATCTGTGTAATCTGTATGCATATATATACAGATTATAAAACATATGTATATATATAAAATTAACCTTAAAAGGCTAAAAATTTCCCTTATAATTTAGAAATAAGGTCAATTTGGATCTACTTTCTAGTTTTTCTGGAGTAGAAATAGCAACTGTATTGGGTTTTATGTGACCAGTATCTCCTCATCTCTTCTTTCTCCCAGTGCAGACTGCTATCAAACAACTCTTCTCTACTGAATTATATTCAACAATCACTACATTAAGGACCTACTATATGCCAGGCCCTATGCTTAGATCTGGTGATACAGAAATAAAAAATGGCAATGACCCAATGACTAAGGAGCTTGTGATTTAGTAGGGTAGAAGAATTAGTAAGATAAAAGGTAGGATATAATAAGAGTAAAGGAGAAATGCAGTCCCAGTGGACTCAGGAAATCTGGAAGGTGGAATCATTGTCACCCAGAAGGGATAGGTGAAAGTTTCATAAAGGAGGGAAGTGCCTAATTAGAGGCCTTAAAGGATAAGAAAGATTTCAATAGATGAAACTGAGAAGGGAGTCATATTCCAGACTGTGGAGATAGTCTGGATGTACAAGAGTGTGAAGGATGAGATTAAGAACAACATTGTCCTAAAATAGTACTGAATTGTCTGGAATATAAAGTATATAGGAGTGGGGAGGGGAAAGTAGAGATACCACCTAAATAAGGAGATTTAACTCATACTGGGAAGGACTGAAATGGTAGAAATAAGAAATTGTTTTATCTTTTCTTTAAAAAATCATAGGGATGACCTTCTTAGACATATCTATGCATTATAGGGTTTAGTTTATATGTGGTATGAAGAATGGACTGGAGATGGGTGAGATTGGATAGAGGGAGACCAGTTGATGTGCATGGGTTATTAAGGGTAGACTAGTACCTCTGATTTGAGATTTTGCGAAACCCTTTTCAGAATTGCTCAACCACCTTTGGTGTCTGCCTGGCATCCAAATCTCTTCTGTGGTTCCAAGAAGCAGTAGCATGCACAGTGGTCACATTCTTGTAAAATTATCTCAGCAGATGTGCTGAAATCTGATGGGATGTTTACCCCAGCACACAAAGGCTTCCCTCAGTGGAATTGGAGAACAAGAACAATTGGTCCAATTACCATGATAATGACTGATGTAAGCACTGTGGAGCACTTAGATCTTGGTCAGGCATTAAAGGTGACAGGCAAGATCCTCCACTGAATCCAAGGCCATCCATAGTCTTCCTGATTTTTGTCTTGGCATTGGACTTTGATTACTGGAAAAGAGAGCAAAGCTGATGATTTTGTGCGACTCTGCCCCTCTAAAATCTAATTCACTCATTAGTGTTTACTCATCATGATATATTTGGTCTTCTTTGAAAATGAAGGATTAAAAAAGGGACACCAATGAAAAGACTGTAATATAAATCCAGGAGAAAGAATTGTAGCAGTTTCACTAGAATGAAGAAAGAAGATAATCTAGGTAACAAGGTGATAGAATTGGCAGCATTTGTCATGTGATTGAACATTGTAGTAAAGAAAATGAGTAAAGATAGATGAAATAGATATAACATTTAATTAGTATAGAATATGTGCCATGGAAAGTATCTTGAGTTCTATAGATACAAATACACACACATTTATGTGTATGTATATGTATGTATATAAGGATGGCATTCCTTGCACTGAGACCTTACATTCTAATGGAAGGATACAACATAAAAAAGACTCCTATAAAATAGGGGAAGGGTACCCACATGGAGGCATGGTAAACAGATAATTGAGGAATATTATGAATTCCTTGACCCCAGAAAGCTAAAGTTAAAAGATAACTTACCAAAGCAAATGGACTCAGGGATTGTATCCAAGGTTAGATATTGAGATAATTACTTCCTCTCTTTAGACATTAGTTTCTACAGTAAACTAAGAAAAATTGATGAGATCTCCAAAATATTTCCATATATATGATATAAACACAGGGTTGAGCTTAACTTGTCTCCTGCTATATTTCATCAAATTTCAACTGTGTGAAAGCTTGTCCATTCATAGTTTGGAAACAGGAGCCCTGGTTACCTTTAGGTCATCCTTCACACAATTTGGTGGTATAATATTGGTTTTGAACTCGAAAGACAGGAAGGAATGGTGATTTTTCTCATGAGAAACATGAAAGCTAGGAAGATGAGGACATTGAGTATGAAGTATCCAAGGGCCATTCAAATGGCTAGTGAGAAAGGAAAAGAGTATCCTCTGTGTTCTGTATTAGGAAGAATGTGCCTATAAAATTATGAAGAATAAGTCCTGAGATTTATCTCCTCCAGATGTGTCACTTGAAGTGGGCATCATTGCCACAAAGGGCACAAAGAGGCTGCTTCTTTGGTAACTAGACAAGGGTTTTATGATATCATTTTATTTGTATGCATTTCAATCAGGGAGTTTATAAGACCAAAGGGTTAGGAAGTTGTCCTTTAGCATATACTCCATTTGAATGAAGGCAGATAGATTTTTATCAATATGCCAAAAGACAAAGGGTTTAAGTATTGCCTTTTTATCATAGACATGACTGGATGGCCAGAAGTTTTTACTGCCAAAAAGAACAATGTAGCATTTGTGGTTAAAATCCTATTAAAAGAAATCATACCTAGATTTCAGATTCCCACAAAATTGGACTCAGACTGTGGGAGTCACTTTATTCAATCAATATTAAATTAAATTTATAAAAATCTAGGAATACAAGCAACATATCACACACCATACTATCCCCAAAGTTCAGGGCAAGTGGAGAGATTAAATAAAGATTTCAAAACATTGATAAGAAAATTTTGTGCAGAAACACACCAAAAATGGACAGACATTCTACCATTAGTTCTTTTCCATCTTAGAACAAGACCCAGTGGAGATCTGCACATCTCTCCATTTGAGATGCTATATGGATAACCAATTTGGCAAGGAAGGACTTATAAACCAGCTTATATTGCAATGATAGGTAGAGATTGTCAATTAACAAAATATATACAAGCTTTACAAACAAGAATAGCATAGTTGCATGAAATGGGCTTGATACAACAAACAGTACCCCTGGTTTACAATTTGTACAACATCAAACCAGAAAACAAAGTATACTAAAAGAATTTCAATAGAAAATTGGCTATAGACGTAAAATGGACTGGATCACATGAAGTATTGCTCACTACACTGACAGCTATAAAAATTGCAGGGAAAGACTCATGGTTCCACTGTTTGGAAAGGAAAATAGACTAACAGTTGGTGGGGGAAGGGGAAACTGGGAGTGGCAGTTGGGTCTTGTGACTAGCACTTCCTTCCTACCGGGTGGGGACTTGCTTCCTGGTGTTGGAGGAGAGAGGAGCTTGTTCAGCCCAGTCTGGTGTGGTGTGCCGCCTCTTCTTGATTCAGCTCTAAGATTCAGGCCCAATCACTTCTGAAAGTTAGACCTGTTCTTGTTTGCTTTCTGTCTACTGCTAAGATTCTGAATTATACAAATGGACTGATATAGAGTAGACAGGAGTGGGAGAACCCTCTGCCAGCCTCTGGGCCTGGCCTCAGTTCTGAAGCTGAGGAAAAACTCCAATCCAAACTGGTTAATAAACTTTATATTATTTGAATTTGCAGTCAGATAAGTGGACTATCTTTTCTGGTCATAGAGGGAGCTGAACTTCAGTTCAGTCATTCAAGGACAAAGAGTCCTTATTGGACCCCTGCTGTTTCCTCTCAGCAGGGGGCATCTCCCTCCCTTGCCTCACCAAGAGATAAACCCTCTCTCCCCTTAACTACTCCATACCCCTGCTACAGACCTCCTATTATCCCCCTGTTTTCTAATTCCCATTTCCTTTCCCAATAAATATTATAACTATTCCCACATAAAACCAGAAAAATACGATACCACTGTAACAGACATAGAAGATGATAATCAGACAAAAGATACTACTGAGAAATGAAAACAAAAACTGATTAACATAAAAAATACACCATAAATAAACAATAGTGACATATAATGTTCGAGACAAGATCCCAGCAGTTAAGCATGCCACAGCGAGAAGACAACTTTCCAGTCCAGAGGAAAAGCATCCCAGAGGAAAAGAGTTTAAACCAGCCCAGAGGAAAAGATTTTAAAGCACCCCAGAGGAAAGGCATAAAGAAAAGTTGTTAGAGAGAAGAAACAAAGAGAAAAGGCTGAAATGGACAGCTAAGACTTTGAACTTTGTACATTTGTTTAATAGCTGCTAGAGAGAAGAATCAAAGAGAAAAAGCTGAAATGGAAAGCTAAGATTTTGAACTTTGTAAAAATTTTTATATAAGAAGAGGACAGATGGATAATAAGACTTATATGTAAGACAGTGTGGTGAAAGCATAAAACAAAATTAATTTCACATATTAGGGAAATAGCATGCAACACTACATAACTTGGAAGAAAGAAGAGATCAATCAGTCAACATGAGAAGTGGAAATCTGAAGAAACTTGATAAGTATTCATTCAACACAACACTATTAGACACAAAGCACAAAATCACAAACTGACATATATTGGGAGATCTTGTTTAAATAAACAAGTGTATGAAAATGTATTTCTGCAAAATGTAAATATGTATATAGTTAGTTCCATAAGGTTTTAGGCAAATAGAAAGATCAACAGATATTTCTATTTGACTGTCATCAAGATTAGGGAACAATGTATATTATTGTATTATATGTAAATAATCTCTATAAATAATCTATATGCTATAATTAGGTTAGTAACAGTAATAGAGTCTATAAATATGTAGCATAGCATTTATATATGTTGTATATAAGATTAGGTTATAGATTAGACTAGGGATTTAGAGAACAGTTATAATAAGTAGGGAATAAATTAGGAGTAAGTTAAGTTAAACATAGCATATACAGTTAATTATACTTAGAAATAGACTTAAGCTGCATTTGCAGATAGTAAAGTTTTAATTGTTTATTGTAAAGCTGATGCTGAAATTATATTTAATGGAAATATATGTATATATATATAAAGATAAAATAGATTACAAATAATTATAGATATATAAAATAGGAAAATGCTGTATTCGTTTAACTTAGCAAGAGTAAGTAGAATTAGCATTAAGATTCAAATTTCTTTGTAATGGTTTTGTTCAAACATTTATTGTACTGAATTTATAGTAAAACCCCAAAACTCCCCTTACCCAAACTTTCCTGCATAGAATTCCTTAGAGTAGATAAAGTTAGCATTGAATAGTGATAGAGTAATTGAGGGAAGTTTATAATTTGGTGGGGCAGTGCTTAGTAATTAGATTTAGTAGCTTGACAAGTATAATAAAAATAAGTGACTTGGGAAGGTCACAGCAAAAAAAGGGGATGATTGTGGAAAGGAAAAATGAAGCAAGTTTTGGACTTTCTGCTACTCAGGTGGGACAAACAGAATTTGGAATGTTAGAGAGAAGATATTGACAAGAATGACAGTTGGTGAGGGGAGGGGAACTTGGAGAGTGGCAGTTGCTCTCATGACTCTCTTTCTCCTGGCCTTCGGACTGGAAGGAGCCTCTCTCCCTGTCTCAGGATAGAAGTCGATCTGTTCCTGGACTTTTCCCAACTGTGTGTTAAACCTGGATTCCTGTGATCGTGTCATCGAACAAAAGGATTTAAGGGGAATGATTTGAACTGTAAGGCCCATCTTTAGGGGCATCAGCCTGAAGAGACAGGCCCAACTAGCTCCGAAAGTCAGAACCTTTTCTTCCTCTTGCTGTCTACTGCTAAAGACTTTCAATTTAAGAAAACTAGCATAGATTAACATAGACAAGAATAAAAGAAACCCTCCACCAGCCTGCAAGGCCTGGCCTCAGCTCAAAAGCTGAGAGGGACTCAAAACCAATCTAGGGAAATCCCAATTTCCCTCTTCCTTGATACCTCCCCAATCCAAACTTTTTATTAAAATTCATCTTTATTTAAATAACCACAGTCAGATAAGAGGACTATCATTTCAGGGGACATAGAGGGAGCAGAACCTAAGGACAACCATTAAACCATAAACGGTCCTTATTGGACCCCTGTTGGACAAACTTGGTCTGGTGGGAGGTTTGTCCCTCAAGAGGGTCTGTGCTTACCTGCCTTGGGGTATCTTCAACATCAATCAATAGAGAAGACGTCTCCTGAGGCTATCATAGATGGCCCATTTCTCAGGAACCCCAATTTTCAAAAACAGCCTCTCGGCAGGGGTATCTCTCTCCTTTTACCTCACTGGCAGCCATATTCCCTCACTCCCTTCAACTCCTCCATTCCCAGTTACAAAACCTTCCTTATCCTCTGTCCCTCTTCAATCTCTTCTACAGTCCTTATCATTATTACAGTCCTGAGATTTATCTCCCCCAGATGTGTCACTTGAAGTGGACATCATTGACACAAAGGGCACAAAGAGGCTACTTCTTTCATAACTAGGCAAAGGTTTCATGATATCACTTAGAAAAAAAAAAGTATACTAATTAGATTTGCATTGCCAGGAAATAATCTACTCATTCTCCTATTTCTCCTCTTTAGAGTGTAAACTACTTGAGGGCAAGCAGGAATGTTCTTTATACCTTTCCTTGTAACCCCAGTAACTATAACTCAGTGCTTTGCAGAACAAAACAGACCCTTAATAATGCTTGTTGATTTGATTTGGCAGCCTTGAGCAACAATTTATTGCATTATGTATCATGTTCAGAAACATCTAAAATTTTGGTTGTTAATATGCTCATTTGCTTTTTACCTCAAAAACAACGTAAATAAATACTGAATAATGTATATTTTCCTCTAGTTTTCAAATTCAGATAATTTTGGAGAATGAGAAAGCAAGCTCATGTTAATTCTATTCATTTGAATTTCTTTGCAATTGAAAATTTGCCACTTATAAAACTTGAAAGACCTGGAAAATACTTTTTGCAGACTTCCAAGTGGATATTCATTTTTTTTAAGTATGCAGAGTTGAGAACTCATCCAGTATTATATGTGGATTTCGTGACACTAGAAATCTATTGCATATATTCTGAATGGCCTCTTGCATCCTATGCAAGCTATACTAGAGACAAATACTTTATAGGTTTTTCATGGAAGAAAATATCAAAAGCAAATTTCTGGGTTTCTTTGCCAAAAGAATATCAATGCAATTTAAGAGAAAGTATTAAAAGTAGCGAAAACTCACTAACTGAAGAAATAGGTTTACTATAAAAATTATTTGTATCAATCTTGACCCAAATAGCAAACAATAATAATTCTAATAATTTATTTCCTGTCTCAAACACAGAGACAGAAAAAAAATCCAAATAGCAACTTTGTAGAAAAAGGAAAGAAAGATTAGATAAAAAATTTTATCCACTAACTATTATGGTATGTTTTTTGAAATAATAAGAACTATAAATATGATGAAGAATACAAGTTATGAAATTACAAAAGAATAATAAGTTAAATTATGGCAAGAATGTAATATTAAGATTAAAATAGCTCATAAAACTCTTAGAAAAAATATCTTCATAAATATTTTGGGAAAAAATTGCATTCTTTTTCATCTCAACCTAGTATGTATTATATATTTCTTATGTAATGTTATAAAATAATTTGTGTCAACTTGTTAAATATTCATGTATATGCATATACATATGTTTATAGTATATTTCTATATGGTATATAATATCTATGATATCTATGCATTATGTAGCCATACAAAAACATATATAAACACTTTTTTCATTGCCATGTAAAGAGATGTTTTGCATAAATTTTCATATAAGTACCATTTAAAATATTTTAATCACATGGTCTCTTTTATGAATGAACACTAACTTTGATGAAAATCTTTTTAGGATTGTAGAGCTGGGAGGAATGTCAATGATTATCTACTCCAACATTTTTCAAAATCATTAATCCTGTCTAAAACATCCTAAATAAATGATCATTCAGTTTCCCCCACTGATGGATAACCCATTACTTTAATCTCTAAATCAGACCATTGCATTTTTTAATATCTAATTACTTGAAAGGGTTTCTTCCATCAAGCAAAAATCTTTCTTCATTTTATTCATTATCAACAGTTTGGTTCTTAAGAGCCAAACCACAATCAAATTACCCTTACACCTCATAGCCCTTAAAATACGTGAAAACTGCTATTATTTCCAATTCCTAACCCCAGATCTTCTCTTCTCCTTGGCTAAATATCCCAAGCTCATTCAACCTGTTTTTCTATAGTGATTAAGCTCTGGCTTTGCTACCCCACAAGCCAGGCAAGCTCCACTCAGCACTCCAGGGTATGCCAATGGATTTGCAGGTTTCTTTTCTCTATTTTAAATTAGTTCAAATCTTTACTAACTATATTCCTCCTGACTCCACAGATTGTGACTAGCATTTCACCTCTATTTCTTCCCTTTTACAAAGGAATTTTTACTTTAAAGAAAGAGCAAGAACAAACACAAAGTATTTCCCTTAATACCTACAGGACATACTCCCCCCACCCCCATACCACCTTGATGCTTAGACTAGGTTCAAATCTTAATAGAGTTCCTATATATGTCTACCACTTTCATATCTAGATATAGCATGACTGCCATTTAAGTTATCCTGATAGGATGAGATCCTGTAGGTAGATCATTCCTGAAAATAATTTTCTGTTTCTTAGGGCATTGATGTAATGCTGGGTAAAGGAAAAATAAACTGGTCTGGATTCTTGTGGCTTACTCTTTTGAAGAAGGTCAGCCAGTCCACTAGCTTCACTTAGAATAGAAAACAACAAATGAAAAGGACAAGGATAAAGGTTTATTTTTCCTGGTCCATATAGCTTGGGGTAAAGTAGTATGGAAAAGCCCTAAGACTCTTCCTTCTATTGCATGGTCTTTTACTTGACTCCACAAGGGGAAAAGTTAACTGATAGCCCTAACATGTCAACCATACACCAATGAGGGAAAATTAGTCTGCCTTCCCATTAAACCTGTTAGTTTAACTGAGGTCAGAAAAAAATACAAAAATTAAAAAAAAACCAACAACAAAAAACCAACATCTCAGTGTAGCCAGAACATGGATTTTCTGTTGCATGCATACTACTCCACTGGGACTAATACCACTGCCATAACACCTCATTTGCTGATGTCTGGACATTGATTTATGTTTTGGTGTCTCTAAAGATGGAGAAACTCCAAGAGTTAAGCTACATCTCTTGGCTAATAAAGAATGTAAAGGAAGCTATCACTCTGCTGCAACTTCTACTGAAATAAACAATCATATGATTCTTGAGTTCATTGTTTATACTTTCAACAAAGTTACAGTTTGAGAAATCTTGGAGGTTTTAGGACACAAAAGTTAGCAGACAAGTGGAGAGCCTGAACAACTTGCCTGCTTACAAAGCTCTCCCAGAGGCTGGAAGGGGATGGGCACAGAGAATCCAATGCCCTCACATATTACCAAGAAGTGACTTAGTTGTTTTCCTTGATGTGCAATTTGAGACAGATGGGCATTAGTCCCAATGGAATCAGGACAAAGAGAAGAACAATCAACTAGTTTACCTGATCAGGGCAGTGATTGAAACAGATATTTCATATGAAAAAGAAGCTGCATTGTATGTCTCAAGAATGAACAACCCTGCTAGGTGGTCTGGCTCCTCCATAAACTCAAATTTAGGAAGGTAGGTATAGGATTATTAGCCCACGTGCATAACAAGCACTAGTATGAGAATAAACACACCAGCAGGTTACAGAAGAACAAGGGTTTTCTGACAAGTAACCAACCTAACTTGTCCCATGTGAGACTAGGGAAATAATTATACACATAATCAGATGATAATGACCATTTTTACTAATATGATATATCACTCGAGTGAAATTACATTTATTCAATAATGAATATTAACCAATTCTTGTTCCTGTTTTATTTGTTCTTTTGTACATATATTTGTTTTATATTAACATAATTCATGTGTTGTATAGTTTATTAATTATGTTTTATTTGTTATCAGAAAATTAATTTATTTTGCATAGCCTAATAATTGCATAATAATATGACTGTATTAATCATATCAGGAAGGACTAGCTTCCTTATATGGAGTCCTATGTTTCTGAAGACTTTAGAGTTATATTTCTTCCAAGTTCAGGAAAAAAGAAAGTGTCTTAGAATCTAGAGCCCTGTGCTTTCCACAACACTCAGAATTTATGACTTGTGGAGAGAGAGAAAATATTAATTATCTATTTCAATTGTGAACTGTACTACAATCTTTGTTTAAATCACATAATACCAAAATTTGGCAAGTCTACTAAAGAGCTCTCCAAGATGTGACATTTGTTAAACAAACTCCTGTAGATTTGCTAAGCACAGAAAATACTAACACTGGGGTAGAGAGTAAAAAGGACATCATAATTACTCCATTTGTCACTGATGCTTTGATTAGTTCCACTTTGTTGTTATTGTTATTTTAATTTAACGAGAACTGCATTTGAATGGACCTGTACAACTCTGAATCAAAGTCATTTCATGAGAGACTGGTTCACATCCTATAATATTTGCATTAAACCAAAGATGTTATCTCAGAGAATTTGAGAAGAAATTCTGAGTTTCTGGATTTAAGTGGGAGCAAATATGCAATGAAGAAAGGACTGAGATGTTGTTGTGAAGGGAGATAATATGAAAAGTCTATAAGGCATTATAAAGAGAAGCATCTATGCTGAGGGATGCCCCAAGAACAAGTCAACCCTACATGTCACTTCCCTTCTGATATCTGTCTAAACACAGATAGGATAACACATTATACTGTTTGTTAAAGAAATATTTCTTATAAATTGAATGTTGCCTAAATGCCTAAGAAGCCACTAGTAACTAATGATATAGTTTTAACCTTAGGAAGAAATCTCAACTTCTGCCTAGGTATTCATAATTTTTTCTTAACTGGGGGTAATGATTGTGATTCAGCTCCCCATCTTTATCTGAAATAACTTCCTGATGCTGAAGAGAAAGAAAGCAAGTCCACTTTAGGAGCTCTTATATTGTACTCTAAATTTAAAATAAATAAACTATTATAAAATAATTTTAAACTCTTATAGAATGGTCTGACAGGGTAAAATGTCTTGCAGAGAATTATTTTGCTTTCTGTCATTGTTTTTACTGTACATTAAAAATAATAGATGATTAATATATTTAAAATTTTTAAACATATATAGATGTTTTTAATTTTGGATGGAATTTTGAATTTTTTCCAGTCAATACACTGACCATCCTATTCAACCTTCAGGAAGATCTTTTCTCAGTTGGCTAAGAACATTTCTAAAAGAAATACACTCCAATTGTACCATTTTTTCTTAATGCTTCATTGACATCTTTGGTTATATTCATGGAACATACATCATTCTGACATCTAAATGACTATTTTTTCTACCTTTCATCTAGATATGTTAGTAATTTGGCATATTCTCAATGTCCCCTTCAGTGGAACTCCCAGACACCAAAGGGAGACAATCTCAGCCTGATCCTGTCTTTTATTGCTGGTTTTTATTACAAGATACAAAGGTTTTTTAATTAGTAAAGACATCACATGAAGTCTTCATCTCTTAATTACTTTGAATATGTCAAAAGACTAGAGGGAAAGCAGACCTGCCTACTCATAAATGAAGTTTATGAATTAACAATGACTTGGAAATGCTAAAGTGCAGAAAATTTTGATTTTGGTATTTGAAAAGAATCTGTAATGTAACAATAGTCTTATGGAGGGCAAAATCTATAGAATAATGAAAAGAAATCACTACTTTAAATGGCTTTTAATCAATAATGACTAATAAACAAGCAAGAAACTAGCAGTTGACCTTTGTATTAGAAGACTTAGATCTGAAAGAGGCTAAATGTATATTCTTGGTGATAGAACTAGGAAATAACAGCAAAAATTCAAACCTAAGTATATCGATCAGAAACTCTCATCAACTCTTCCCCTCATATTGACCTATAATATTGAGTAATCACTCTTTAATAATGAGTATTATGCAAAGGCCCTTTGGTTAAAGTTATAGCTTAGGATGATTACTATCTCCACATGGATTTTTGAGCTAATTAATAGGAAAACTGGATTTTAAGAATACCTCAAGAAGGGGCAGAAATAAGAAGGTAGAGAAGGTACACAAACACACCTGATTTTTACCAAATTACCCTTCAAAAAAACTATGATATAACAAGTCAAAAAATGAATTCTGGAGCAGCATAACCCACGAAAATACAGAATGAAATAATTTTTTCAACCCAAAACAACTTAGAAGGCCTGTAAAAAAGTGTATTGTCTCAGGGTAGAAGTGGAGCACCAAACAACACGCCAAAGACAGACCCCACCATAGCAACAGACCTTGTGGGCATCTGAATTGGAAAGAGATTAGGGAAAAATAGAATAAGGTAAAGTATATAATGTAAAAGAGGCATAAAAAGAGTTTTTACAGTGGAGGGGTAGAGATGGGGAGGTGAGGAGTGAGCATATGAATCTTACTTTTGATCAGAATTGGCTCAATGAGGGAAAACCATACAGAATCAATTGGATATAGAAATTTATCTTACCCTATAGGAAAGTAGTAGGGGAGAGGAATAAAACAAAGGTGTTGGGGCTTAGAAAAAAGGGCAAATTGAGGGATGTGGTAGTTAGAAAATAAATGGGGAAATAGAATGGAAATTAATACACAGTAATCATAATGGTAGAAGAATTGTTTACAAGTCTCTAATAAAGGCTCATTTCTCAAATACATAGAGAAATGAGTTGAATGTATAGCAATACAAGTCATTCCACCATTGGTAATTGAATAGATAATTCTCGAAGTAATTAGTATTCTCTGTAATCATGTAAAAATGCTCCAAGTCACTATTTATTAGAGAAATGTAAATTAAATAAATTTAAAATACCACCCCAAATCTAACAGATTGACTATTATGATAGGGGGAAAAAAAGAAAAAAAAACCAATAAAACTTGGAGGGAATGTGAGAAAATTGAGAAACACTGAGGGGAAAGTTGTGAATGGTTTCAATCAACCTGGAGAGCAATTTGGATCTATACCCAAAGATCTATAAAACAATATACTTCCCTTAACCCAAAAAAGCCATTAATAGGTTTGTATTCCTAAGAAATTTTTATAAATCAACAAATGGAAGATCTAGGTGTAAAAATATTTACAGCAGCTCTTTTTGAGGGGACAAATAATTAGAAAATGAGGGGATACCCATCAATTGAGAAATGGCTAAATTATAATATATAGTTGCAATGGAATACTATTATACTGTAAGAAATGATCAGCAGGAGGAACTCAGAAAACCTGGAAAAACTTAAAAAAAAAACCTGAAGCAGAGTAAAATAAGCAGAATCAGAACATTGTACAGTGAAAGTGATACTGTAAAATGAACAATTGTGAATAACTTCGCTATTCTCAGCAATACAGTGATCCAAAACAATTCCATAATATTCATGTTAAAAATGCCAGCTGCTTCAAGAGAAAGATACAATGGAATTGGTGTCTAGACCAAAGTAGATTATTTTTCACTTTCTTAATTGATTTTTTTGAGTTCCCTTCCACAAAATTATTAATATGTAAAAAAGTTTCACATATGTGATTGTAGAAGTAAAAAGTATGAGATTCAAAATTATTTTTAAAAGGTTGAAAACTATTTTAAAGGTAATTTGGTAAAAAAAAAATTATTTTAAAATTACCTTAAAGGATCAAGCTGTGTTAATTTATGCAATGTATTACTATACTATACAGCAAAAAAAATGAATTTGGAGGAAAGCATTATTTTAAGAAATGCCATAAAAATTGTCAATTGACATGCTTCCTCCTAGTGTTAATTAACCTCCTTATTACTGTATTTGCAAATTGAAATTATAATCCTGTCAACATATATGGCTGTTATGCAACAAAACTAATTATAACAATATTGACTTCACATGTAAAAGGAGACAGGAATACAGTACTAAGAAAGAATTATCAAAGACTATTATCCAATATGTTTAATTTTCCCAAGTTAAACAAAATTTAATGAGTTATTTAGTGATCCCATGGTGTATAATTAATGAGCTGATTATAAATCCATTTTAATAATGGGTATAATTCAAATTTCAAACATCTTGCTTTTCATGAATATATTAGATTATATTCATTCTACATTTTGCCCATGATCAGAGTATTTTTTTTCAATTACTAGTTCATTAGTTCCTGTGGAGTCCCTGATTCATTTCTAGGTTGTTACCCTAGCAAAATAAAACCACATTATCAGTGATCATTTTATTGAGTCCCAGCAGGCTCCCCTAATCCTTTAAATTTTTAGCATATGGGCAACTATATAGCCAACAATGTCTTCAACCTTCAAATAAAGCACAGATGAACAGGAAGAATTCAGTGCTCAGGATACCTATGTATCTGTCTATCCAAGTCATAATTCATGTCAAAGTGAAAATCATTTTCCTTTACATTATCCCTTCCTAAAAAACATACCTATTTCAATTTGCTCAGTGCTTAACCCAGTGCCTGACATGTAGTGTGTACTTAATTAATATTTATTGATTGATCCATAATTTCAGAAAGTTAACAAATGTTTATTAAATGATTACTATTTGTCAGCCTCTTTTCCTAGGCACTGGAGATAAAAATAAAGGCAAAAATATGGTTCCTGTCTTCAAAAACCTCAGTTCTAATGAGGCATAGAAAATGCAAATAGCTGTGTAAACAGAATAGATGGAAAGTAATTTGCACTAGCATTGGAGACAAAAAGAACAAAGACCAGACTCCTACAGAATATATGATTTGAGCTGAGTTTTGAAGGCATCCAGTAGGCTAAGGTATAAAAAGAGTATTTCAAGAATGAGAAAATATGGAGTCATGGGTAGAAAACTGTGTGAGGAAAACAGCAAGATGGACAGTCATAGTATCATATAATACAAAGAGGGGCATGAACAATAAGAAGACTAGAAAGTTAGGAAAGGACAAGCTTGTGAAGGGATTTAAACACCAGAGGACTTTCTATTTCGTTCTGTAGGTAAATGAGGAGGCACTGAATTTTATTGAGTAGGGAGATAACGTGGGTAGACCTCCTCTTTAGAAATATCACTTCATTCCCTGGTGGAAGACAGATTTCAGTGTGGAGATACTTAAATCTAACAAACCAACTATAAAAGTATTAGAATGATCTAAGGGTGAGGTAATGGGAGCCCTCACTAGAACAATGGCTTCATGAATAGAGAGAGGGGAAAATGTATGACATGTGAAAGTAGGAATGGCAAGATGTAGCAACAGAATTAGAAGGGTATAAGAGAAGTTAAACAGAGGGAAAAAAAGAATATAAAAGCCTGGGTGACTGGTAATAAAGAGAGAGAGCCTAGTAATATCAATGTTGAAATTGGATTCAGAAGTTTCCACAACAAACAAGAGTCTTAGTGCAGTTATTTTTGTTTATTTTGTCTGTTTTTAATTTTCAATACTGAAATCTTAAAATTGTACTAATATTTTGGGGACACTATAAATGTGTAGTAACTATCCAGAATACTTTATCTCAGCACCTCATTCTGAGATCATGACAGATAATGCAATTTTGTTTCATTTTGTTTTTCTATACTTATACCATTGCAACTTAGAGAAAATGTACTAAAATCTTGTTCAGACTTCAATAGTCTATATTTTCTCTTGTTCCTGCCTACTAGAAAGCAGGACTCCTGGGCTTCACAGGCTACGTCATTACCTGCTGTTACTTATATATACACAGGGAAGATGGAGATGGTCTAATTATTTGCCTCCCACAAAAGTTCTTTCTCTAGCCACTGAGAGTCTAACTAGACTTATTTCTCAACATTTAACATAGTGATCCTCCCTCCTTCTCTCCTTATCCTAATAATTCTGACAACTAGGAAAACAAAAAACGACCTGCACTCTATTAACATCAGTCTTGGCCACTAAATGTCTACTCCATTTCTACTCACAGTTTACACTGTGTTTTCTGGAATTTCTGCTACATAAAAGACTTATTTTATTTTTAAAATTGGTTTTTAATACTATATACACCTATAAATACATTATACATACATATCTGTGTTTGTATACAAAATATATGTATATATGTACATATATTCCTATGTTACCCATTTCCAAAAAAATGTGAATACCAGAAAATGTAATGAATTTTAAAACTATATCTCCCTCCCCAAAAGCCACTTTTTTGATCAATAAGAATCCTTTAGAAGTTTCAGTGCATGTTGACTTAATTTTTTCCTGACATTTGAATGGAAAGTAGAAAACCCAAAACTTATGCTCATAAAAATAAGGTTATTTTAATAGTATTTTTTCATTTAAAATATTATTTTAAGTGCGATAAAATCATCCTGTAAAGATAAAAAGACGATATACTCTCACTAAACTTTTCATAGTCCTTCTTTTTTTATTTAGAAACCTCCTAATTTCTTACTTGTAAAAGTTTCACTGGTCACAAAAGAAGTTTATTTTTGTGGGAAAATATCATTATATATGTACATATATGTATTATATATAGATTTTAAATGTTGAATAGGGCAATACTACCTAATTAGTTACAATCTTAGTGCTATATTGATTATGTCATCAAGGAGACCCATTAATAGACATAATAATAACAAAGTTCATTTGGAGAGGACCTAGATTCTCAAGAGAAATTGTGAAAATGTAAAAATGAAGGGACCGAACAAGTTTTGATTTCTAAATTTCTATAAAGCAGGAATTATCTAAAAATATATTAGATAAAATATAGAAAAAACAAATCAGTACAACTCTAAAGGTAAAAGCCAGAAGTAATAAAAATGCCAGCACATTAGATAGTTCTTGTTAATACAAAAACCAAAAAATTATTATGCAAATAATCTTTTTTGACAAGAACTACTGAGAAAACTAATAAGGAGTTTTGCATAGATTTTGATCAGCCTCTTAAACCTCATCACATAATCAGATGCAAAAGGGTATGTAACCTGAATAGAAATATATCACATTGAAGAGGTGCTGATGGTGATGATAGCTGGTACCTTTATTTTCACAATCATGGAAAGAACAGCAGTCTTAACTCAACAAGAAATAGTGGTAGTTATAAAAGAAAGAATAGAAAAATCCATTTACATAACATAATTTCAGTTGTATGACATTTTAAGATATTTTTAGAAACAAAATAAAAATATAGTTTTAGTAGAGCAACTATGGAGTGAATTTTTAAAACTTAGAATAAAATAATGGTGATCAAAACATGAAATCCAAAATATAAAGGGGATTGAAATCAATTCTCCAAATAAAAGTTATTCTCCAGAAGAGAAATGGTCAAAGACTTGAAAGAATCTTTTCCTTGATACTTGAAAAAAATACTTGAAAGAATTATAATCAACAACTTTCTTTGTTCTTTCCTTCTTTCTCTGTCTTGGCATTGTCTATTGAAGGGAATATCATTTCTTTGTGATCAACATCTATCTTCAGACTTCTGATGAAAACAAAAAAAAGGCAAAAAGAGCAATAATGCAGCCATTTGACCCCACCAGTCAGATCGATGTCAAAGTCATGCAAAACTGGCAAAAAGTGGCACTGAGAACAGACTATAAAGATGATCTAAGGGCTAGAAATTTATGCACAATATTAGTAATGGAAGCAAAAGGAAGACATATTCTATGCTACTAAGTGGATTGAGAAAATCAAAATTTCATTTTGACATAAAAGTAATATGAAATGAAAGATATCAAAACTTTAAGAATTATAGAATATATTTAATTTAAAATTTTAATATACAAATATTAAAACTATTAACTATAAAATATAAAACTATTTAACAAAAAGAAAATGTAGAGTTTCCCATATCATTAAATATATCAGTGTATGTCAATTAATATAATCCTGATTTATCAACCTTGTCCATTAACTTTTCCTTATAATTAAACATTTTCATTTCTTAAACTTAGATATTTCAGATATAAAAATGAACTATCTTGCTACAAAGGAAATGAAATATTGAAGCTTTTTAAAATTATTTGAAAAAGAATGCCCCTATTTGATTTCTACCAGAATGAACAAATAAATGAACATTTTAATTTCACTATTCTGAATGTCATTGATTGTCATCTTCTGAAAATCACATCCTTTTCACTTATGACATATTTGTTTCATCAGAAGGTTAATACAGATTTTTTTAAAAGACAAGAGAAATAAGTGTGTGGGATCACTTTCTGATGCTAACTAATCTTGAAGTCCAATTTTGAAATATTAAAAAGAAACACTTAGTTTAGCCTATACTGATAAGTGGAGGGATGTCAAGAGATATATTCCTGGAGAGATGATATTTTATAAAAGGTGAATTAATAAGAATGGCACTGAAAGGAGAGATGAATATTTTGCTTCAAAATTCAAAACAAATTGGAATTTATTGTTGCTAAGTGTACTGCTCTGCCTGATGCCACAGCAAGCATTATATAATAAGGATGGAAATGAGGAAAAAGCACAAAAGATACAATTTATAGACTGAAATATTATTGCATTATTGCTTATCCCCTCCAGTGGTACATGCTGTTGTTGGGAGGGAGCATGAGCTCAAGATAACCTTGAGATAGGAGCCAGGCTGATGCCTGGACCATAAGACTCCTTTTCTACTTCTGTCAACTTTCTGAAAAAGGGATACAAAGTCAAAATGGGATAGCTTTGAGGCTTTCAGCTTCTCCTCAGATTCATTATCCTGAAGCAATCACACTGTATTAACAAATTATAATAGTAGCTAATATTTATGCTGTACCATATCATTTATAAAATACTTTTCACATATTATCTCATTTAATCCTCACAAATAACCTTTGAATGAGGTGCTGTTGTTGCCCACATTTTACAGATGAGGAAGCTGAGACTGAGAAGGCCTAGTGATTTCCCAGAGTCATAGAGCTAATTTTGGAAGAAGACTTTAATTCAGATTTTCTTGACTCCAGGTCCAGAACTCTATTTCTGGCTTTTCTATAACCCTTTTTACTTTTTCTTCACTGCAGGATCATTAGGGAAAACAAGTTAGAAGGGTAAAAGAGACTCAAAACTTTATTTAATAGAGGAAGAAACTGAGGCCAAAAGAAAATGAAAATGACAACACAGTTAGAAAGTAGCATAAAGTAGTACTGCAGGGGAGGGGAGGAAAGGATAAATCAAGAACAAGAGCCAAAAAGAAAGACCAAAAAAAGCTAACAAAAATAAAATTTACACAAAGCTAGTGATCTTTTTTCTGCATACTGAAGATCTCTATAACCACCTCACTTTAAAAAGCATTGACTTCTTTATTTCCTAAAGTTTATTTCTAAGAAACTAATCAGTTGCATCCTTTTCAAGAGCATTTCCAGATTCCTCTATGGTGATGAGAATGCAGAGGAAATAACCCCTCGAACTGCAAAAAGTAAGGGATGTAGCACTCTTCCCTCCAATTCCTCTAATCCAATTTCCTGATATATTTCAAATAATTAATCAATCAAACAATAAATATTTATTATGTACCTGCTATGTGCCAGTCTTTGGTATCAGTAGATGTAAGTGCAGGCAAAGAAGAATATAACAGTGATAGACCTCAAGCAACAGATAGTATTGGAAAATTATCAATTGTTATTTTAAATGGAATTTCTATTTCCGTCTCTTGCTGCTAAGCTTTGTTGGTAATATATAGAAATGCTGATGACTTGTGAGGGGTTAATTTATGTCCTGCAACTTTGCTGGAGTTGTTAATTATTTAAATTATTTTTGTAGATGATTTTCAAAGTATACCATCATATTATCTGCAAAAAGTGATAACTTTGTTTCTTCATTGCCTATTCTAATTCTTTCAATTTCTTTTTCTTCTCTTATTGTTATAGAGAGCATTTCTAATACAATATTGATTAAGAGTGGTGTAAATGGCTATTCTGGCTTCACTCTTTGGAGAAGGCTTCTAGCTTATTTCTTTTACAGATAATGCTTGCTAATGGCTTTAGATAGATACTTCTTATCATTTTAAGGAAAACCCCATTTATTCCAATGCTCTCTAGTGTTTTTTAATAGGGATGGTTTTTTATATGTTTTCAAAAACTTTTCCTACATCTATTGAGTTAATCATATAATTTCTGTTGGTTTTATTATTGAAATGGTCTATTATATGGATAGTAGTGCTAATATTGAACCATACTTACATTACTATTATTAAACCCTTGGTCATAGTGAATAATCTTGTTGTATATTGCTGTAATCTATTTGGTAATATTTTATTTAAAATATTTGCATCAATATTCATTAGGGAGATTGATCTTTAGCTTTCTTTTTCTGTTTTTGTCCTTCCTGATTTAGATATCAATAATATATTAGTGTCATGAAGAGAATTTGGTAGGATTCTTGGGGAATTCATTGATGGCTTGTTCAATTTCTTTTTTCTAAATGGAATTGTCTAAGTATTCTATTTCCTCTTCTATAGATATGAACAGTTTTCACTTTTGTAAATCTCCATCCATTTCACTTTGAATGTCAAATTTGTTGCCATATAACAAGGTAAAATAATTCATGATACTTTATTGGATACAATTTTTATTGCATTTTTATATTTAAAAAGCCTTTACATTTCCTGCATTTCTGCATTTGTGAGGTTTTTATGCACTAACACATCGTCAGTTTTTGTGTAGGTGCCACCTAATACCAAGAAAAAGATATATTTTTTCTATTCCCATTCAGTTTTCTACTGAAGTATGTCATCTAGTTTTTTTTTCTAAAATTCTATTCACCTCTTTAACTTTTTTCTTATTTATCTTTTGGTTAGATTAATCTAATTCTGAGAGTGAAAAGTTAAGCTCCTGCACTGGAACAGTTTTACTATTTCCTCCCTTAAGTCATTTAACTTTTCCTTTAAAAATTTGGAAGCTAAACTTTAAGTGGCATATATGTTTAGTATTTCTATAACTTCATTGTCTATGGCATCTTTTAACAAGATATAACTTCCTTTCTTATCTATTTTAATTAGATTTTTTTACTTTATCTGAAGCATAATAGATTCAGCTACAGCCCTTTACCTTCACTCTATGTGTATCTTGCTTTGTGCAAATGTGTTTTTTATAGACAACATACTTTAGGATTCTAGATTTTGATCCATTCTGTTGTTCACTTACATTTTATGGATGAGCTTATCCCATTCCCATTAATGATAATTAATTGTGTAGTTCCCTCTATTTTACATTTACCCTGTTTATTCTATTCTTTCTCTCTCCTTTTACTATGAATTTTCTAGTAAGTTGTTTATATCTGAGTACCATCTTCCCAAATCCACCTTCCCTTTTATCAGTCCCAGGAAAGGCCTCTTTCTCATCTCTTAATTTTGCTTTTTTTGGATAACATCCCATTGTAGTTAATTCATACTTACATTATATATATATATATAAATATTATATACATATATGAATGTGTATATGTAGACATAGATGTCTATAATATAGACATATATGTATGTATATTACTTCTAATTGCTATAATGTTGATAACATTCCTAAAAATTACAAATATTTCCCATGTAAAAATAGAAAATAGTGAAACCTTATTGAATCCCTTATGATTTCTTTTTCTTATTTACCTTCTTATACTTCTCTTGAAACTTCAATTTGAATATAAAATTTTCTATGCAGTCTTGGTCCTTTAATAAGTAAGTTTTGAAAGTTCTCAATTTCATTAAATGTTCATTTTTTTCCCATAAAGAAAATTATGCTCAATTTTCCTGGGTATGTAATTCTTGGTTATAAATCTATGTCTTTTGCCCTCTAGAATATCATATTCCAAGGTCTCTAATCCTTTATTGTAGTAGTAGTTAAATCTTATGTATTTTGACTGGTTCCAAAGAAACATATGAATTGTTTCTTTCTTGTTACTTATAACATTTTCTCCTTAATCTGAGAGCTCAGAAATTTGTCTATAACATTCCTGGAATTTTTCATTTTGGGTCCTTTTCTATTTTACACTTTGATTCTAGGAACCAGGGCAAATTTTCTTTATAAATTCTTGAAATATGTCATCCAAGTTCTTTTTTTCAATCATACCTTTTGGGAAGTCTAATAATTCTTAATTTATCACTCCTTAATCTGTTTTCTGGGTCAGTTGTTCTATCAATGAGAAATCTCACATCTTTTTTTATCCTTTTAGTTTCATTTTATTGTTTCTTGATGTCTTATGGAATCATTGACTTTCATTTGCCCAAGTCTAGTTCTAAAAAAATATTTTCTTTAATGAGCTTTTGTAACTCTTTTTCAATTTGACCAATTCTACTTTTTCAAGTTGTTTTCCTCAGTAAATGTTTGGACTTCCTTTACCATTTAGCCAACTATATTTTTAAAGAAGTCTACTTCACTGAATTTTGTAAATATTTTTGAATTTTTTGTGCTTGATTTACCAAACTGTTGACTTTTATTTCATGATTTTCTTGCAATACTCTCTTTTAATCTGCTTATTTTTCTTCTCTTTTATTTAATTTTTAAAGCCATTTTTAGCTCTTATAGAAGTTTTTTTTTTGTTTTTTGGCCTGACTCCAGTTTACATTTTTCTTTGATGTTTTACTTGATGCTTTTTTGAAATTGTTCTATTCTAAATTTGTGCCAAGATCCTTCCTGTCACCATAATAATGGTCTACAGTTAGGCTTTTTTTGCTAATTTTTTTTTCAGTTTATTATATAACTTTTCACTGTATATTAAAGTTAAGCACTCTTCCTGGGTTGAAGAAGTCACCATCTTAAGCTTTTTTTTTTTTTTTTTTGTGTGGGGCTCAGGGTTTTGCTTCTAGCTCATAGGAGCTTTGAGGTCTTGCTAGTTTAAACTGTTGGGGAAGCTTCACTGAGGGCTTCCACATTGGGGGGCGGGGCTTGGTACTAACTTGCATAGTGGGAAAGACTATTTGCTTGCATAGTGGGAGGACTTGCTGCTGGCTTTCCTTGAGTATATCGTCTCATTGGGAGCTTCCAGAGGTTGAGTCAGCTGCTGTGGGGGTGGGTCCTAATCTGCCTTGGAGGTGTGGCCTTGCTTGTAGTTTGTGTAGGATTCTGACTCTGTTGCTATGAGCTCTGGAAGTGAAGCTGCCCTGCTGACCTGCCCCAGAGGTGTGGCCTCGCTGTGCTGGAGTCTCCCTGATGGTTTGCTCTGGAAGTGAAACTTGGGGGTGGGACCTCAAGGCTGGGCTGTACAGTGGAGGACCAGGCTGGGAGTCTGCACTGAGGGTAGGTACTGATGTTGCTGAATGTCCTCTTGAGGCCTCCCTACTAAAGGCTAAGCTAACTGGGCAGCTGTTGGCTTGAGGCTTCTCAGCTGTGGGGACCTCACCCTTCCCCCACTGGGATGCTGCTGCTGCCCTGCCTCAGTCCTTGCTCGTGATTTCACTCCCCTCCCACCGCAGGTAGCCAGACCTTCTTCTGCTGATTCTCTGAGCTCTTTGGGTAAGTCAACTGCTTTCACAGCTTCAACATTCAGTAAAAGGCTTTGTTTTAAAGTTGTTTGGAGGGGAATTTGGGAGAGATCAGGCAAGTTCCCTCCTCTCTCTGCCATCTTGGCGCCAGAAGTACATTTAATTATTTCTAAATGAAAGTTTACATTCATTGCTGGTTTAGAAATTCTAACGACTAAAAGCATACTTTATGGTGACTTTGTGCTTGTTTTGTGAATGAATAATTAAAAAGTATAAATAATAAACATCTGATTCAGGGAGAAAAGAAGATTATCCAAGGCAGAGCCTACTATATTCAGTTTTTTTTAATTGTATTTTCATGTAAACTATTTTCATAAAGTGGGAAATAACCTGTGAAAAAGCACAATGGATATAGTGATGGGGATAGTTCAAAAGTGTGGTGGGTTTGGGGGAAATGTAAAGACATGTTTAGCATGTCTTGAGATCCATATGCTTATGGGACAGCCAATTTGAAATATGTAATAGAGAAGGATGATGACAAGAGAATGAAACTCCAGAGAAACATTACAACTAGTTAAAGACAAACATGGGTCCTCTGCATAGATATATAATAACTGAAGTTATTGAAGCAGATGAGGCCATCGAATGAAAAAGTTTTGGGAAAAATTATTAGGATAGAACCTAGGATAGAACAAAATTATTTGACATGACATAGATAAATATCTAGCAAAGGAAAAATGAGGAGAACCAATGATAAGAAATTTGATTCAGTGCCTGCCAGAGAGATAAATGTTCCAACATGCATGAGAACAAGAAATGTATTTTTGGACATGGTCAATATGAGAATTTGTTCTATCACAAAGTTTTCAGTTTTTTGTTTTTGTTTTGTTTTTGTGGAGCCATGGAGAAATAAAATAAATGCCTCATCAATGAAAAAAATTAATTATAATTATAAAATGTATACTTAAGCTTGTAAAATAACATAAACTTCATGTTTATAATACAAAACAAAGGGAAATTCAGGAGGAGTCAAACAGGTAGGAGGAGAGTTAACTGAGAGCAAATATAGGGAAAGACCAATAAAAGACAGTATGGAAGAGGTTAGTCAGTGGCATCAAATGAAATAGAGAAATAAAGATGATAAGGAGAGGAAAAAGAAGCTACTTCATTTTAGTTAGATTTCAGACTAGAAGAGCAAGAAAAAATAAATAAAACTTATGTGGATGCTAAGAAAGCATATAAATAATAGAGCAAATTCTTTAAGGATAGGATTTTCATCCACATTAAAACAAAAAGTAGAATCACAAGTGCCATGGAACACTGAGTAGGCTTTGAACATCTATAAAAATGTTCTAGAGGCAAGTTTTATGCCTTGGAAACTCTTCAACTTATAGAAACAAAGAGAATTAAACACTACATAGTTTCCATTTTCACAAGAAAAGAAAATGCTAAAAGGCCTTGAAAAGGATGGAAGAAGTGATTGAAGCAAATCAGATCAAAGCTATCTTATAGATTTGAACTGACAGTTTTAGGAAGCCTCTTCAAGGAAATAGAATACCTTAGAATCACATAAATGGAAGTAATCTTGGAGGTCAGCTAGTCCAACTCTTACTCCAATTCCCCACAAAGGAAGAATCACTGTATACCTTGAAGATAGTTGTCACTCAGTAAATGTTGAATCTGTTAAATTTTGAACCCATGACAAATATTCATCTAGACTATTTAAATATCTAAAAATATGAGTTCATTATCCTTTGAAGTATCCCAGTCTTTTTTTTTTGATGCCTAAATCATTGTGCTTGAAATCTGCCCCTGTAACATCAATTAACATTATAACAACTAACATTTATTAAGCAAATAGGGATATTGATTAAACATTGGCAGTCAGACTGACAAGTTGTGGCAGGTCCAGAAAAAGTTGACTAAGAATAATTAAAAGAATTGAAACTGGGATATTGGAGAATTAGTAGAAGATTATGGATATTGGGTCATATGAACACAAGATGGTAGAGTAGTCCCTTTCAGCACAACTCTGCCAAAATAACAACTTCAAAAGATAAATAATTGTATCAAATATATGGTGAATTGAGAAACAATCCAGAAAGAAAAACTTATTAAATATAGCTGGTGAAGGCTTGAGTTGGTGGCACTACAGAAGAGATGCTCCATTTCTTTAGTGAATCTTAGAACCCTGAAAGGGAAGGTTGAAGGTCTGGTTCTAGGAGGAAAGGGTCAGGGAACACAAGTTATAAAAGTATTTATTTTTGTATACTTTCAGATAAAGAATAGAATAATTTCTAAAACCCTTTCAAAATTCTGACTGAAAGACCAACCATCAGTCTGTATACAGATGATTGCTATTTGTCTCTGGAAGAAAAATAAAACAGTGTGATCCTCGTATACGATTTATTTTGTCCCTGTGTCCTTTTTACTGGATGAAAGTGGGATCCCCAGCCAATTCTCCATGATTTTGTTTGATAACTTAAATGGAAAATTGACTCTGTGCACTGGGGATTCTGCCACAGGTGGATCTTAAGAAAGAACCTTTTAAATAGTAAGGTGTTTAGTCTTTTTGTTTGGTTTTCAAACATTTTCTCTTATTTGCTTGATTTCATATCAGTAAATTTTTGTCAATACCTTAATGTAAAAAATAAGCTGCTTTCCACCTTTTTCTGTAAGATTCATCATTTGATCACATTGACTTCGAGCCACTTCTTTCTTCTTTCATTTGTCATCTTTCTTTTTTAAAAAAAAACAGTTATTGTCCCTTGAATTTTACCTCTTTAATTTGTCCCAGTATTTTTCTCTTCCTTGTCCCTCTGTTTTCTTCTATACAATCTTTGATGGAACCCATATGTACTAAAATGCCCCACGAACCCATATGTATTGAAATGTGTCTAACAAACTCATTCCCTACTAATTATTACTTTTCTGTGGCCACAAGTGCCTGGCTATCAGTAATGATTGCTTTTTCTGGGACTCTTTCTTTTCTTTCTTTTTTTTTAATTGCCTTCTGTTTTAGAATCAATACTATGTATCAGTTCCAAGGCAGAAGAGTGGTAAGGGCTAGGTGAAAATGAATTGCCCAGAGTTACATAGCAAGGAGGTCAGATTTGATGCCAGGACCTCCAGTCTCTAAATTTGATTCTCAATCCACTGAGCCACCTGGCTTCCTATGGGACTCTTTCTTAAACAATACGGTTTTTCTTATCGATAAATTTCCCTTCTGGGTTTACATAGGTTGTTAATTCTGATGACATGACTCTAAGTCTCTATCCCTTCTCTTCTTTTCATACATGCATAGTTTCATATATAATATATTATGGGAGAAGCACTAGTAGCATTAAAATGCTCCCATAGAGCTCTTATTCGATATCATTCAGTCTTATAGAATTACAAAGAACTTTGTTGTGAAAACATTGATTCAACAGATTTTCATTCCTCCATTACATTCACTACATTGAATTGAGTAAAAATTTATAAACTATCTCGGGCCCACATAGTCTTTCTTTTCTTTTGTATAATTTTACCTAATTCAGAATCCAGTGTTTTAGTTACTATACCATACTGCTTGCCTTAATGTTTTCTTTTTTGGAAATAAAATGTTAAAAACATTTATTATTGACTGTGAACCCAGAACAGTAAGAAATTATGGGAATACAAAGAATGGGGGGGGGGGGAGAAATGCCTTGTAATGAAAGAGCCAATAGGCTAACAGGAAGGCAACATGCTAACAACTATGTAGAAACAAGATATATATTACCAAACTATATTTAGTATTTAATAAGTGGCTAGATGGTGAAGTGGATAGAGCACAGAGCCAATCAGAAATACCTGAAGTCAAACCTGGCTTTAGATAGTTACTAGTTATGGAGAAGTCACTTAACCCTTTTTTTGCCTCAGTTTCTCAAGTATGTTGCAAGTATTAAATGAATTAATATTTTTAAAATGCTTAGCAGGCACTCTACTATTATTATTTAAAGGAATAATTTTAATTATATTAATTCCTTAATTAAATCATGTTTTTGGTAATTTAATTAAGGTTCAATGGCCATTAACAGAATAACATAGCTCTGCTCAGCATTAATTAGATATAAATATGTAAACAGATTTTATTTTCTAAGTTCTAGGAAAAAAAAAAACATGAGTCACTCCAGATGTCAGTAAATATTTTCACGTCAGTAAATATTTGTGAAAATGGAGCAGTGTCCCCACAAATTCAAAAGCAGCTATAGACTCAAATCAAATCTAAAAAACAAGCCTACTAATGCTCTCTTCTTTACCTATAAGGTATGTTTTGTGCTACTTAATTATTATTGATTCAGATCTGTCCAAAAATCATATGAAATGAATACTAAGAGGCCATAAGAACATAAAAGAATACTGCTAGAGAGTTGGAAATCAAAGTTTAATATGGAGGCTTTGCTAGTTTTATATACCTTTATGATATGATTTAAATCACATAGGAAACTCCTGGATGGGGACAATCTCTTTACCATTGCAGATAGGTACTTTGTGATTTATATTTTTAAAGATTTGCCTAAAGCGCTGAGAAATTATAGGACGTGCTCAGGATCTCAGCCAGTTTGGGTCAAGGATGGAATTTGAATGCATACTTTCTGGCTCTGAGATCAGTTCTCTATCCAGCTTGATCTTCAGGGTTTTACCATCAGGAAAATAGCACCATTGTATTTGCCTTCCTTACCTCCTGGGTTCATGTACAAATAAAGTGGGAAGAAAATACATTTTGCAATCCATTACATGTTGACTGTTTCAACAATAATAATTATTGATAGATTATTAATATATAGTTTTCAAAGAAGATTACACATATAGAAGATAGAGGAAAATCAATATTGAATTGCATTGTTTATTAGCAGTAGTTCTAAGTGAAATCATTCATTTTCCCAAACTCCTGTCCTGTGAAGATCAGGCAGTTCAGTTTTTAAGCTAATGTAATTACTCCCAAGCCCCGAGTCATCTAACTGAGCTAGGGTCTCTGCCTTTTGTTTAAGGTGGGGTGGTATTTATCTGTAGAGGAGAACACCCTTCCTATGGCATCTGAAAGCCAATGTCCCATTTTTTTTCTCTTTTTTTGACATTCTCTTTTTTTTTAATTTGGTCAATTTCAAACATTATTCCTTGGTTCCAAAAATCATTTTCTATTCCTCCCTCCCCTCCCTAAACCCCTCCCAAAGCCTGCAATTCCACTGGGTATTGCATGTGTCCTTGATCAGAACCCATTTCCATGTTGGTGGTATTTGCACTAGGATGTTCATTTAGCGTCTATATCCCCAATCATATCCCCTTGGACCCATGTATTATAGCATTTGTTTTTTCTGCTCCTCTCACTCTGCATCACTTCCTGAAGGTTGTTCCAATTCACATGGAATTCCTCCACTTTATTATTCCTTTTACCACAATAGTATTCCATCACCAACATATAGCATAATTGGTTCAGCCATTCCCCAATCAAAGGGCATCCCCATATTTTCCAATTTTTTGCCACCACAAAAAGTGCAACTAGGAATATTATTGTACAAGTCTTTTTCCTTATTATCTCTTTGGGATACAGACCCAGCAATGCTATGGCTGGATCAAACAGCAGACTTTCTTTTATGGCCCTTTGGGCATATTTTCAGATTGCCCTCCAGAATGGTTGGATCAATTCACAACTCCACCAGCAATTAATTAATGTCCCAATTTTACCACATCCCCCTCCAGCATTCATTACTTTCCATTGCTGTCATGTTAGCCAATCTGCTAGGTGTGAAGTGATACCTCAGAGTTGTTTTGATTTGCATCTCTCTGATTAACAGAGATTTAGAACTTTTTTTCATGTGCTTCTTAATGGTTTTGATTTCTTTGACTGGAAATTGCCTATTCATGTACCTTGCCCATTTATCAATTGGAGAATGGCTTGATTTTTTATACAATTGATTTAGCTCTTTGTAAATCTGAGTAATTAGCCCTTTGTCAGAGGTTTTTGTTATGAAGATTGTTTCCCAGTTTGTTATTTCCCTTCTGATTATAGTTACATTGGTTTTGTTTGTACAAAATTTGATGTAGTTAAAATTATTTATTTTATATTTTGTGACTCTAAGTCTTGCTTGGTTTTAAAACCTTTCCCTTCCCAAAGGTCTGACATGTATACTATTCTGTGTTCACATAATTTACTTATAGATTCCTTCAAGTCATTCGAGTTTATCTTGCTGTAGGGTGTGAGATGTTGGTCCAAGCCTAATCTCTCCCATACTATCTTCCAATTTTCCTAGTAGTTTTTGTTGAATAGTGGATTTTTGCCCCAAAAGCTGGGATCTTTGGGGTTGTCATAGACTGTTTTGCTGAGGTCACTTACCCCAAGTCTATTCCACTGATCCTCTTTTCTGTCTCTTAGCCAGTACCATATTGTTTTTATAACCACTTCTTTATAATATAGTTTGAGATCTGGTACTGCAAGGCCACCTTCCTTTGTATTTTTTCATTATTTCCCTGGGTATCCTTGATCTTTTGTCCTTCCAAATGAACTATGTTATGTTTTTTTCCTAATTCAGTGAAAAAAAAATTGGTACTTCAATGGGTATGGCACTAAATAAATAGATAATTTTATTATGTTAGCTTGTCCTACCCATGGACAGTTAATGTTTTTTCAATTGCTCAGATCTAGTTTTAGTTGTGTGGAAAGTGTTTTGTAGTTGTGTTCATATAGTTCCTGTGTTTGTCTGGGCAGATAGATTCCTAAGTATTTTATATTGTCTAAGTTGATTTTGAATGCAATTTCTCTTTCTAATCCCCACTGCTGAGATGTGTTGGAGATATATAGAAATGCTGATGGCCTATGTGGGTTTATTTTGTATCCTGCAATTTTGCTAAAGTTGTTGATTATTTCGACTAGCTTTTTAGATGATTCTCTACGATTCTTTAAGTAGACCATCATATCATCTGCAAAGAGTGATAGGTTGTTCTCCTCATTGCCAATTTTAATACCTTCAATTTCTTTTTCTTCTCTAATTGCTACTGCTAGTGTTTCTAGTACAATGTTAAATAATAGAGGTTATAATGGGCATCCTTGTTTTACTCCTGATCTTATTGGGAATGCATCTAGTTTATTCCCATTGCAGATGATGTTGATTGATGGTTTTACATAGATACTGTTTATTATTTTTAGGAAAGGTACTTCTATTCCTATACTTTCTAGTGTTTTCAATAGGAATGAGTGTTGTATTTTGTCAAAAGCTTTTTCTGCGTCTATTGAGATAATCATGTGATTTTTCTTGGTTTGATTGTTGATATGGTCAATTATGTGGATGTTTTTCCTGATATTGAACCATCCTTGCATTCCTGGTATAAATCCTACCTGATCATAGTGAATAACCTTCCTGATCACTTGTTGGAGTTTTTTTGCTAGTATCCTATTTAAGATTTTTGCATCTATGTTCATTAAGGAGATTGGTCTATAGTTTTCTTTCTCCATTTTTGACTTGCCTGGCTTTGGGATCAGCACCATATTTGTGTCATAAAGGAAATTTGGTAGAACTCCCTCTTTGCTTATTATGTCAAATAGTTTGTATAATATTGGGGTTAGCTGTTCTTTGCATGTTTGATAGAATTCACTTGTGAATCCATCAGGCCCTGGGGATATTTTTTAAGGAGTACTTTGATTGCCTGTTCGATTTCTTTTTCTGATATGGGATTATTTAAGAATTTTATTTCTTCTTCTGTTAGTATAGGTGATTTATATTTTTGTAAATATTCATCCATAACACTTAGATTGGCATATTTGTTGCCATATAATTGGGCAAAATAATTTTTAATGATTGCCTTAATTTCCTCTTAATTGGAGGTGAGGTCCACTTTTTTGTCTATAATACTGTTTATTTGGCTTTCTTCTTTCCTTTTTTAAATTAGATTGACCAGTACTTTGTTTATTTTGTTTGTTTTTTCAAAATACCAGCTTTTAGTCTCATTTATTAGTTCAATAGTTCTATCACTTTCGATTTTATTAATTTCTCCCTTAATTTTTAGGATCTCTAATTTGGTTTTCTTCTGGGGGGGGTTTAGTTTGTTTGCTTTCAAGTTTTTTGATTTGCATATCCAATTCATTGATCTCTGTCCTCCCTAATTTGTTAATACATACATACATACATATATATGTGTGTATATATATAAATTTTCCCCTGAGTACTGCTTTGGCTGCATCCCATAAAATTTGAAAGGATGTCTCATCATTGTCATGTTCTTTAATGAAATTATTAATTGTTTCTATGATTTGTTCTCTAACCGATTTTGGACAATCATATTATTTAATTTCCAATTAATTTTTTTATTTGGCTCTCCATGTACCCTTACTGATTATTATTTTTATTGCCTTATGATCTGAAAAGATTGTATTCATTATTTTTGCTTTTCTTCATTTGTATGCCATGTTTTTATGACCTAGCATATGGTCAATCTTTGTGAATGTACCATGTGCTACTAAAAAGAAAGTGTATTCCTTTTTGTCCCTATTTATTTTTCTCCATCTATCTATTAATTCTAAGTTTTCTAAGATTTCATTCACCTCTTTTGCCTCTTTCTTATTTATTTTTTTATTTAATTTGTCTAAATTTGATAGTGGTAGGTTCAGGTCTCCCACTGGTATAGTTTTACTATCTATTTCCTCCTTCAATTCTACTAGTTTCTCCATGAGAAATGTGGGTGCTATACTATTTGGTGCATACATGTTGATTAGTGATATTTCCTCATTGTCTAAACTCCCTTTTATCAGGATGTATTTACCTTTCCTATCCCTTTTAATCAGATCTATTCTTACTTTCACTTTGTCAGCTATCATGATTGCAACTCCTCCTGCCTTCTTTCTATCAGTTGAGGCCCTATAGGTCTTGTTCCAACCTTTAATTATGACCTTGTGAGTATCTACCTGCCTCAGGTGTGTTTCTTGTAGACATGATATGGTAGGATTTTAGATCCTAATCCACTCTCCTTTTGGTCTGCATTTTATGGGTGAATTCATCCTATTCATGTACAAAATTATGATTGTCACTTGTGAATTCTGTAGCATTTTGATATCCTCTCCTAGTTCTGTCCTTTCTTCTTTTGCTATATTCTTTTAAAGCAGATCCCGAGGACCTAGAGGTGCTCCTTGCTCACTCTAGAGGTGTCCCTCGCTCAATCACTGATTCTGGCACATGCTGGCTCAGAAGCTGGCTCTGACTCTGGCTCCATAGGTGGGGTAGGGGAGGGTAGATCCGCTCAAGTTTGGGTGGGAGCTTTTTCACCCTCTTATAGTGTATAAATGCTCAAACCCCACATACCTTCAATGCTGAGCCCTACCGTTGAGTCCCTCCATTCTTCTGAAAATGGTTTTTATGTTCTTTTGAAGTAGTCTATTTCATTGGGTGCTGGGGAGAGGAAGCTTCCCACATCTAGACTGCTGCCATGCTTACCTGGAAGTTCCCCATTTTTTTCTTGTTAAACATATCATCTAGATTTGGGTTGACCAGGTCACAAAAGGTAAAAGAGCCACTGAAAAGATTGTGACAACTTATATTTTTATATCTAAAGATTATGAAAGGAAGTGAAGTTCCATTAATTTGCTGACATTCTGTTTCTTAAAATACCAGAGAAGGGCCGGTCCACCAAGGTTCTTTGGCTTAGGGCTCTACTGGAGGAGGAGTGGAGATTTCAAAGTCCAAATTGCCTTTTAAAATATCCACCACTGAGGGCTACCAGGGGAGGTCCAAATGCTATTCCTGTAAGACCAATCAGAAAGAAGATTCAGCTCCTTATAAAAAGACAGTGGCAGGCTTCAGAGAATATTTCTATGTAGAGGCTTGTATGGTAGACCCATCCTTTTGAAATAGATGCTATATACTTTTTTAAAAATGATGGTATTGGAGAAATGCCTCATTTATTTATTGGTTAAAATTCTAGGTACTCGAGAATACTTCAATGAAGGAAACTAGTATAATTTGTTTTTCCTAACTTGGAGAAAATAATTAATATGATTTATTACTTTGTTAGTTTAATCCCATTCAGTTAAAAAAATAGGAGAGAGTTTACTCAAATAACTGGAAGTATACTAATGCCCTACAACTGAAAAGGTTTTAAACTCAGTCCAACATGACTCTTGGTGTCCTGAGAATGTTTCTTTGTGCTCATACTTCTCATGTTTTTTTTTAAGAAATAAAAACACCTTCTTCTACCCTCTTTAAATATCAGATGGGAAGGTTCACATATTAGAAAGGCATGATTCTATAAAACCTTTAATGTGATTTGAGTCATAGTTATAAAGAACTTCATTTTCCATCCAAAATGGCTCATATATTATCTTATACATTAGTAGAGTTTTTAAAATTAAAACTAAGTTAGCTATTTTCCTTTTTTAGATAGATAGCTAAATGCCTTACCTATAACAGAAAAAATATCTTCCATCTGAGAACTTATGTAAATCTTTCTTATAGACAAAAAAACCCAAAGTTTTTTTTACAATTACTTTAAATTATTTATAAAACACCTCCTGTCCACCATGCTCTTGTCTTTCTGTTGTGGGTCTCGTCCCAAAAAGAATTTGTCACTCAAGCTCTTTTCATGTCAGGCAAAGCATTTATTGAGATTATCCTGGAGTTTGCATATGCTGAGTGGTAGTGGAGCCACTGAAGCTTTTCTGGAGTGGAGCCACCTTCTTCCAGAGTAGTTGGAGGATAAGGAGAAAAAGTCAAGGTCCCTCTGTTCCATCCCCTATGCTAAGCTTGGAGAGGTGGACAGGTGCATTTGGGGAGCTCTACACAGGCATGAACCAGTGAACTTTCCATCAGTTGGCTGTCCTTAGGAGGAAGCCAGGGGTCCTGAGAAGTACCCCTGTCCTTGCCCTGGGACTTGGGCTGAGGTCATTTGATGCTCACAGGGGTCTCATCCCCCATCACTTCCTATCCCCAAAATGATTTCTATGAAAAAAAGTCTATGAAAAAAGACATGGTACTTTATTTAAGGAGGAAGTCTGACCCTCTTATCTTATTAAAAAATCTTTATTTCTTTCTATTCTCTCAAAAATAAAATAAAGATTCTTCAGCCTGAAAGTTAAGGCTCTTCACAGTCTGGCTCCAGGCTATATACATTCAGGCATATTTCTTATTCTTTCTTCTGATTTTTAGAGGCAATTGCTGGTGGAGTGGATGGAACACTAGGCTGGAACCAGGAAAAACTGATTTCATATCTGATCTCAGATATTTGTTGTCTGTATGACCCTGGGGAAATCACTTAATCTTTTTGTCCCCATTTTCCCAATTGTAATATGGGGTTAATAATAGTATTTACCTTGCAGGGTTGTGGTGAGGATCAAATTAAATAATATAGGTACAATATAAATTCATATTTCCTATTCACTTATTCCATGCTTTATATTCTAACCAACTGTCCTGTTAGCTATTCCCATGACTCAACATTCCATCTCCTACCTCCTTGTTTTTTTTTGCTAACTGTCCTTCAAGCATTTTATATACTCTTTTTACATCTGCCTCTTTTTTAGGCTTTTTATTTAAAATTCTTTATTAATTTTATAATCTGAAGCAGGAATTTTATGGAACTTAACTTTCCTTTTCCCCCAAGGGAGGCAAACATTCTGGGGCACAAAGACCCCTAGAGACCTCCATTTCCATTTTCCCTGAACAGGAAGGTACCTGAGAAATACTGCCTTTAAAAACAAGATAGTTCTTTTAAGCAAGGATGTACTTGTGGGTGGATCAAATTGACTTTGTACCAAAAGTTCAAAGTTTAGATAGCCAGTGGCTATACTTATAATGTATATTGTACATTATGATATTTAGTTTACTTATCTCTTTACATATTATAACTTTTCTCTCAGTAAAATGTATGCTTCTTGAGGCAAACTTTTATATCCTTAGTAATTACTATTACTAATGTAATTATTATTACTAATTATTGGTAATTGATTAGTAGGTGTTTTAAGACATGCTTTGAATCGAATTGAATTAACTCCCAAATTGATTTTATAAAGTATAAACTTTGTAGGAAGGGAGAAAAATAAGAATTTAGGGGATTAAATTTTATATGCCCATTCTCCATTCCCCATTCCTCAGAGGGAGGTATAACTATCCTTTATACCTTCTTGATAAAGACATAATAGAGCCTACTAAAAACATTTCCCTTGAAACTGTGGTATAATTACTTTTGGGCTAGTTGCTACCACCAAGAATTAGGTTCCTTAAGACTAATCTCATCCTCCTACCTTTACATTAATGGAAATTAATTATTAAGCACTCTTTGAACTATTTATCCTTAGAGGAAAAAATGAGGCATCCAAATGTGATGGGCTGTATTCTTTTTTTAGAATATTTATCTTTTTTTTCTGTTTTATGCTTCATCAGAAGCACTGTCAAAAGATTTAATAGAATGTCCCAAAGATACTTCTGGTAGATTCATGAGACAACTTTAACCTGAATTGCAAAGGTATGGAGATAACCAGCATTAATGAAATCACAAAAAATAGTAGCAATAACAAATATGTAGATGTCCTTTTTGATTTAAATCCCTCTTGTGTGGAACTAAATATTTTATTTAATAAATCTGGAATGCCATCCAGTGTTTTAATATGTAAAAGCTATAGGATCAAATCTATCATTATTTTCAGATCACATCTGTAACCACAATCTGGAGCCTTGCTAAAAACCTTGCTGAGAACACCTGTTTTAGCTTAGGTCATCAAGTCTAGAAAGAAAGAGCTAGGCTTAGACTTGTAGATCACTCCATCTAAATGGGCTCATATACCTATGTATATGATTATATATGCTTAAATTAATTATTACTAACATGATTAATAATTAATAACTCATAATTCATAATATGTACTCATGTACCACTATATTCTCTGAAGAAAAGGAAGAAAATGAGGGCAGAACAATTTAGAGCCAGGAGTCCAGTTTCCCAGGTGTTTTTCTCTAAGCATGTGGGTTTCTTTTCCCCTATACTCTGACACAGGGGATAGAAGATAGCTCATACTTCTATAGCTACCAGCTTTGCCTTTGTCCCATCATTTAATTTGTGTCCAACTCTTTCTGACCACATTTTGTTGGCAAAGAAACTGGAGTGGTTGGCCTTTTCCTTCTCCAGCTCATTTTACAAATCGAGGCAAACAAAGTTAAGTAACTTTCCCAGAGTCAGCCAGCTAGTACACATCTGAGACCAGATTTGAACTCCTCTTCTTGACTCTAGTCCTGGCACTCAAACCACTGTGCCACCCAGATGGCCCTAGCAGGTTTACAAAATAACTTCATAAACTCAAAGATTGAGCAAGGTCTGAGATAGGGAGCTGGGTCATAGACAGCCCTTTCTCAGCACCCCTCCATACTCCCAGGAATGCCTGTGCCACATATTCTAAGACCCTTATCACTGCCTTGCAGTCAGATCGTAGAGGACCTTGACAGTAGTAACATGGGACATTAATCTCATTATAAGATGATATTCTGATGTTCAATTCAGTAATTCATTGCACTATAGAACTGAGTAAAATCTGGGTAGGAGAGAGCCACTCTCCTGTGAGAGATTCCACAAAGGTCATTCATTCCTGATCAATCAAATCTTGAAGACTCAGAAACAAGATGCAAACCCAATCTTCTCACTCAAAATCCCAAACTCTCTCAATGATATAATGTTGTTACCATCATCCTTGGAGTGAATATTAATCATTCACATCATTACAGTAAGCATTTAAGAGATTCCTCTCTTCCTCTACCCTCTGATGTCACCGAGGACAAATGACTTCAGTTTTCTGAACCTCCTTTCACTCATCTGTCAAATGATGGAAGGTGGAATTGATGATGACTCAGGTCCCTCCCAGCCACAATTGATTCTGTGTTGATACACACTTAGCTGGGGAGCCTCAGGGCACCAGAGACTAAACAGACCACTTTCCTGAATATTTAACCATTCTATGTATCATAGTGAGTAAGTGAGTGAATCAAGGCCATCTATCACTTTAAAACACAAAACAGATTTTGCCTTACATTTTTTAGAACAAACGTGGCTAACCTTATAAAAGAAAATCAGTAAGGGTGCGTGGTGAAATGAACTGTGTGCTTTGGGACAGAATCAAGGAAACAAGACCCCCAATTCCATGATATCCTGGACATTCTTTCTGAGGTAAATACCTGAGAGGGAATGGGAAAACAGAAGAAAATAAAATATAAAGTTGTAAACTTTGTATGAAAAGAGAGGTGTTAAGTCACTTAGGATGATGGTCAGATCAATCTGACTAACTGCCTAAGGCCAAGTAAACATTTTCAAACAGGGAGAGTTTTTTGTTCTGTTTTTCCAGCCTCAAACATTCTCTGCCAAAACTTTCCCTTGGATTCCAGAAAGCAATGCCAGAAGAAAGCAAATTCTGGTAGAACTGATGGTGAGTCTTAAAAACGTTACATATATTCTTTCCTTTGACTCTCCCCACAACCTTATCACATAAATACATCAGGTACTTTACCCCAGTTTACATATGAGAAAAGAGATGTTATGTGTTCACTCAACTAGTAATTGTGGCATTTGAACTTACATCTTCCTATTGACTCGATATATGTAGATAGCAAAGGAGATTCTGAGAAATACAAAGAAAATATTTAAAACAGGTCCTATAGATCCTGAAGGGCGATTACATCCAATCTGGTGGATCATGAAATATAAACATAAAGTTGTTTAAAATATCATATCTCTTTCCCTTGGTATAAAAGGCCCTTTTAATAAATGATAAAAAGATGTGAGACTTGAAGTAGAGTCTCTGGGAATGGATGTTAATGGGTTTCTGCAAAAGAAAAATTGAAAGAAGAAGGTGAATTTTTGTAAGCACATAGCTATTAGTCATTACAATATCTGTCATGCTGGTTTTTATCAACAAATTTCAGGTACTAGGAATCAGATAATCAACACAGGAAACTTGTTTTCTTTAAATGTTCAAGGCAGTTTTAATAACTATGTTTAAGTCCTATATTTGTAATAAAGCTGTATATACAGAGAGAAATAGGAGGAATTTTGTCTCCTCAACAGTTGTGTCTAAAGAGAAAGAAGTCATAATGTTTCTAAAGTGTAACAGTTAAAATTTAGGGGAGACTGAGGCAGGTAGAAATGAGTTTCTTTCTGCAAGGAGTATTATATTTTCATGAGGTTTATTAAAGATTAAGGATTAAAGAAAATACAGGATAAGAAAACACGTGTCTAGGCCACAGAGAGGCCTAGACACAACCTCACCTACATTATGAAAAGAGCCACCTCTGCTCCAAAACAGAAGTCCACAAGAGACACAAAAGCCTTTGCAATTAGGTTAAATCCCTTCTCGATCTCGGCCCACCTGAGAATTCAGTGAGGTTACAAAGCATTTTGGGGAAGTGGAGCAAGGGCTTATGGGGATTGAAGTCCCAGATTCATGTCTATTTTTTACAAAAGGTTACAGATTTTACGTGAATAGGCAATTCTCAGTTAAAGACATCAAAACTATCAACAATGACATGAAAAAAAGTTCTAAATCTCTTATAATCAGAGAGATGCAAATCAAAACAACTCTGAGGTATCACTTCACACACCAGCAGATTGGCTAACATGACAGCAAAGGAAAGTAATGAATGCTGGAGGGGATGTGGCAAAGTTGGGACATTAATTCATTGCTGGTGGAGTTGTGAATTGATCCAACCATTCTGGAGGGCAATTTGGAACTATGCCCAAAGGGTGATAAAAGAATGTCTGCCCTTTGATCCAGCCATAGCACTGTTTTTGTACCCCAAAGAGATAATAAGGAAAAAGACTCGTACAAGAATATTCATAGCTGTGCTCTTTGTGGTGGCAAAAAATTGGAAAATGAGGTGATGCCCTTCAATTGGGGAATGGCTGAACAAATTGTGGTGTATGTTGGTGATAGAATACTATTGTGCTAAAAGGAATAATAAACTGGAGGAATTCCATGGAGACTGGAACAACCTCCAGGAAGTGATGCAGAGTGAAAGGAGCAGAACCAGGAGAACATTATACACAGAGACTAATATACTGTGGTACAATCTGATGTAATGGACTTCTCCATTAGTGGCAATGCAGTAATCCTGAACAGCTCGGAGGGATTTACGAGAAAGAACACTATCCACATTCAGAGGAAAAACTGGGAGTAGAAACACAGAAGAAAAACAACTGCTTGATCACATGGGTCGAGGGGATATGACTGGGAATGTAGACTCTAAACCATCACCCTAATGCAAATACCAACAACACGGAAATAGGTTCTGATCAAGGACATATGTAATACCCAGTGGAATTGTGTGTGGGCTACAGGAAGGGTGGGGGTAGGGGAGGGAGGGATTGAATATGATTCTTGTAATCAAGGAATAATATTCTAAATTGACTAAATAAAATAAAAAATAAAGGTTCCAGATATTTAGGGGAACTGGGAGCATGGAGAGGATGGCTATAATCTCAAGACTTTATCACTTAGCCACGTAGGATAGAAGGGAGCAGTAGCTAGATCAAACCATTTATTTTCTCTGAATGGATGAATAGGGGACGATCCCAAGAGAAATGCATGCATTCTCTCCCTCTATCCACCGGTTAGTTTAATTAGAATTTCAGAATTGGAAGAGATCTTAAAGATCATAAAGTTCCATTTTTATCTGAATTCTTTATAGTCTGGCTTCCAATATCACTATTCAACTGAAACTGTGTTCACTTCAAAGTTACTAGTGATTTCTGACTTGCCAAATCTATTAAACTTTTCTCCATCTTTATCTTTCCTCTCTGCAGTTGTCAAAACTGTCAATCACTGTCCTCTTCTCAATTCTTCTCTCTAGGTTTTTGAGATCTTCCATATTAGAATGAATACTGTGTATTGGTTCTAAGGCAGAAAAGCAGTAAAGGCTAGGCAAGGGGGGTTAAGTAACTTGTCTAGGATCACACAGCTGGGAAGTGTCTAACTTAGGACTTCCCATCTCTTGGCCTGGCTCCCAATCCACTGAGCCACCCAGCTGCCCCTTCCTCCTCTGTATCTTATTGATCCTCCAATTTCTTTGCTGAATCTTCATCCAGGTCATGCCCATTATTCCAGAGGATGTCTTGAGGTTCTGTCTTTGGTCCCCTTCTCCTTTCTCTCTATATTATTTAACTTGGTGATTTTATCATCTCCAATGGATTTCATTATCATCTTTAAGCTAGTGATTCTCAAATCTATGTATCACAAATTTGATTTTCGTGTCATCTATGCCTTCCTCCAGGACATTAATAGGGAATCTCGAAGATAAGGTCAAAATGAGAGTCCAGATGCAGCCTGTGCTCATGCCAATCCCACAATCATTATGCACATATTTCCAGTCTTATAAAAATCACTGGCTCTTCTTTCCAGTTAATTTTTTTTATATTACAGATTACTTCATCATGCCATGTATTTAATTTTTCTACTTCCTAGCACTTCTGTTTAAGATGTGTGTGTATATATCTATATATCTCTATATATATTTAAGCACCAGGGGTATCTATACATCCAGGTGTTTCATTTAATTATTAATTTTATCACAAAAATGATGACACAAATCATTTGTCTAAACACATGCAACCAGAAACACACACTACAAGATAGATACATATCATTCAAATAAACACATACAACAAAAAACACATACAGAACAAGAATATGGCTCCATGTTTGGGAGACATATAATTCTAGTCTGAGAGATTTTATTTTCTTCCTTCTCAGTTAAATCTACCAAGTCAGTGAAGTGAAATGACTAAATTTGAGAGACTTTGTGGGTGCATCATCCCAAAAGTTTAAATGGACATATTTAGAAATCTAAGCACTAAAGTTTTGGGAGGATGCACCAATTTTGATCAAATAAGGAAAAATTGACATCACTTTTATTAAACACCCAGAGTATTAAAACTCAAATAGAAATGGGAGCCAGTAAATCATAGATAAGGAACCCTTCCTGCCATATATTGACTTAGAAAACCACATATCAATATTAACTATATTCTATTATATTTTCATTTGTTTTGTTAAATACTTCCCAATTACATTCAGTTCAGTCTGTCCTTAGGAGTATTAAGGGCTGCAGTTGGTCCATATCTGAGACCTCTGATCTTAAGGACACAATTTGCTCAAAACTAAGGCATTTCTTTTTACAATAAAACATTCAGAATAACAAAATAAATCTTGTTCTTCTGGATGCACTTTCCCACAAATCCATATAATGTCAATAAGGTCAGTTTATAAACAGAGGACATTAGGAGAGAGACATGCATTTATGGAATGCCTATGGCTCAGGCAACTGAGAATCACAGAATTTGAGGTTTGAAGGTAATTAATATACTGTTGGGTCCAATTCACATATGAAAGAAATTCCCATTATAACCTATCTTAAAAGTGGTTCTATAGCCTCAAATTGAAGCTGCCAAGGAGGGGGACTTCATTACTTATTTAGCTAACTTATTCTAAATTTGGACAGCTTCAAAAATGAGGAGATTTTTCTTGGCAAAATGTACTTTTTGACATTTTCTCCCATTGTTCCTGGTTCTGCCCTCTGGAGACAAAGGGAAAACTATCTAGTCCTTCCACCTGGCTATCCTTCACATACTTGAAGATAGCTATCATTACATTCCTCAAACTTGTCTCTTCATGCTCAACAGGCCAGTCTCTTCAACCAGTTTTCATGTGATAAGAAAGCCCTTTATGGTCATGTTTGCACTTCTCTGGATGCTCTCCAGTTGATCAGTTTTCTCTTAAACTGTGGGGACCAGAATTTAACACAATACTCAGGATGAGATATAACAAGGCCAGAATAAGGTAGGATTAGCTCTACCCTATCCAAGATCCCATCCCTCTCTTAATATAACTGAGGTAGGGAAAGATAGGGAAAGGAAAGTAAGGAAGGTAGCTGGGGGTCCCCCCTGCATTAGGGAAATTGACCAGGGTTCTTTGTAGGTAGACTAGGGAGCAGATTAAATCAGGCTAGACTCCAGGGAACATTAGGTAGGTTGATTTAGGGATAGGAAGGGAAAGTTTAAAAAAGCCAGGGAAAGCTAGATCTAGGGCAGCTAGGCAGGGATCAAAGCTCTCCACCTAGGTTAGGGGGAAAAGGAGCCAAAACTGGAGCTTCTCTCCTCTTTTATTCTTCCTCTGACACCTCCCACAAAGGAAATGGGAGGTGTCAGACAAAGTTGAAGTAGAGAGTCCTGGGAGATAGAGTCTTCCTGGGCTTAGGTCCACTTCAAAATGCACAATACAGGGGCAGCTGGGTAGCTCAGTGGATTGAGAGTCAGGCCTAGAGATGGGAGGTCCTAGGTTCAAATCTGGCCACAGTTCACAGTATTGATTCCAAGATGGAATGTAAGGGATTAAAAAAATGCATAACACAAAATCAAATTTCCTTTTTTTGGCTATCATATCACACTGGTGACTCAGAATGATTTTGAAGTACACTAAACTGCCCATATCTTTTTTTAGAGCAGTGGCCTCCACTATCTTAGACTTGCGGAGCTCATGTTTTGTTTCCAAGTGTAAGACATTACATTTATCCCTCCTGAGTTACATCTTATTGGAGTAAGCCCAATATTCTAGGCTGTCATCTGCTATGTTAGCTATCCCTTATAGCTTTTTGTTATTTTCAAATTTAATACATATATCTTTGTGGAATCTTTTCCATTTGTCATGATTTTGATGTAGAATTTTTTGTTCTTTTCTTCTATTTTTTTTAAAGATTTTTACACTGCATTGCCTCTTTGATGTGCCCCTTTGTTATTGTTCAGTTATTTCAGTTGTGCTTGATTTTCTGTGACACTGTCTGGAGTTTTCTTCACAAAGAAACTGGAGGGTTTTTTTTTTTTTTGCCATTTCCTTTTTCAGCTCATTTTAAGAGAAGGAAACTGAGGTAAAGAGGGTTGATTTGCCCAGAGTCACATAGCACTGAGGGCAGATTTTCACTCTGGAAGATGAGTCTTCCTGACTTCAGGCCCAACACTGTACCACTTAGCTGCCCCTGACCTGCCCCTTTCTCTCTTACATCTTCATCAAATGGAATAGGGAAACAAACTGATAAGGAGTATCATTATAAACCCTCCAGTGTCAAAAATTGGATTCAAACTTATATTCATGTCACCAAAAATAGGAAGTTTTAAAAATAAAATTTAAAACAAGGCCAATATTTTAATATATTGAATTTATTATGACTTTTATGTATGATAGTATGACATTGTAAATCTTTTCTTTCCTTCCTTCCTTCCTTCCTTCCTTCCTTCCTTCCTTCCTTCCTTCCTGCCTGCCTGCCTGCCTGCCTGCCTGCCTGCCTGCCTGCCTCCCTTCCTTCTTCCCTCCCTCCCTCCCTCCCTCCATCCCTTCCTCCATCCCTCCATTCTTCCTTTCTCTTGTCCTTACTCTTTATGTTTGAGTTATGTGTTCTTTATTTATTTAAGACATTGAAAGGGGGCAACTAGGTAGTACAAGGGGTATAGAGCCAGATCTGGAGTCTGGAGGAACTGGTTTCAAAACTGGCTTCAGACATTTCCTATTTGTGTGACCTAGGGCAAGTCACTTAATCCTAATTGCCTAGCCCTTGCTGACTTTTGGTTTTAGAACTGATGCTAATACAGAAGGTAAGAATTAACTCTCATTCTATCTTCTACCCAAGGTCTTGATGATGGATTTCCCCCCTCTTATCACCTTTCTTAACTGATTTTCCTTCCAGTGCTTAAAGATTTCTGTTTTTGAGTCTGAACTACTCCTCTAAATTCCCCCTTTGTTTTCACATGGGCTGACACTGGTTTCTCTTGGACACAAAAAACATAACCTCACCTTATAAAGAAAAAAGATAAGTAATTGATCTTTTATTCCTTATCCAATTTCTCCCTGACTAGAATATTTGAAAGATTAATGAAATCAAGGGTTTAAAAACATTTTAAGTTCTCTACATTCCACAGGGCCTCTTAGACCCTTTTTTATTTAAATCTAAACAAATCTATAAAGTTTAGTTGTGGGAAGAATATTCAGACCTAGACTAATTTCTTTTTTCCCCTCACAACTTTTGCACATCTCCCTATGAAGCACCAAAGAAGAACAGCAACTAAATGCTAGAAAGAATGTGGAACAGATGTTCACAAAACAGGAGATTTGAATATAAAGCTGCAAATGACTGCAGATGAAAATGCCTCACTTAAAAGCTTTGAGTAAATGAAGCAATATAAAAGGAAGCCTCCAAAAGAATTCTACCTACCCTATCATCCTGAGATTAGATTTTTTTGAGATTAGATCCTGATGTGACTTTCAAAAAGTTACTCTATTTGCCACAGTTTCCTAATTTATAAATGAGATGATTCCATAGAAGTAGGTGAAATAGCTAAACCCTGGAGTTAGGAAGACCTGAATTAAAATCCGGTTTCAAACAATCACTAGCGGTATGATCCTGAGCAAGTCACTCCATCTCCATTTGTCTTCATCCACTTGAGAAGGAAATGACAAACCACTCCAGTACCCTTTCCAAGAAAACTGATACGGGGACATGAAGAGCTGGACACAAATAAGCAACAACAAGCTAGGGCAGGGAGGAGGACAAATAATAGGAGGTAAAAATGATTTAAGGCTCTTGGGATATATTGGCACATACTCCCAAAGCCAGGCATCATGGGTCTTCCTCTTCTAAAAAGTTTCACCTTGGGGGCAGCTGGGTAGCTCAGTGGATTGAGAAGCAGGCCTAGAGACAGGAGGTCCTAGGTTCAAATTTGACCTCAGCCACTTCATAGCTGTGTGACCCTGGGCAAGTCACTTGACCCCCATTGCCTAGCCCTTACCACTCTTCTGCCTTGGAGCCAATATACATTATTGACTCCAAGATGGAAGGTAAGGGTTTAAAAAAAAATGTTTCACCTTGATGTAAAAAGAGAGACATCTCCAGAGATTATGCTAGAATCTCTGTTTACTTTTTTATTCATCCCCTTCACTCTCTAGCCTTGTGCCAGGATAACTAGAGGCTTACTGGTCCGGGGCAGGGGATGATTAGAGCCAAGCAAGTTCATTTGGTAGATTAATGAAAGGAGCAATTCTCTTTTCTTCTCTAGGGCTCAAATTAATTTAAATTCAACAAAAATTGATCACCTACTAAGTTGAAGCAGATGCTATATTTATAAGTCTCTTTCAGTCTGTCTTATCTATTGATTGAAAGAGACTCTCCTTGATAATTATATCAGGATTCCACATGTACAAAAGTAAATAAATGTAAGAAATAAAAATTAAAATATCTAAATATGTTAATGATAATAATAGTATCTATTCTTTATAGAGTACTTTCAGGGTTGCAAAAACTATAAATATTACCTAATTTTATACTCACAACAAATCTTGGTGATCAGTTCTACTATTATTCCCATTTTGAAAGTAAGGAAACTGAAGCAGATATTAAGTGATTTGCCCAGGGTCAGATAGCTAGCAAGTAGTTTGGGCTCAATTTGAACTAAAGTTTTCTGACTCCAGGTCCAGGGTTTTTAAGGGGAAGGGAATATTAAAAAATCCAGAGATCAGGAAATGTCAATGTGAGATGGCACTTGATTGTATATTTTAATTAAATATAGAAATTCAACAAGATGTACATTTTGGACATGAACTAGTCATACAAAGGGATAGAGTTGAGAGATGCAATGACATGCATAGGAAGAGCTAGCAGCATAAGCTGGTTGAGAGTACAGAAATGGGAATACTAGAAATTGCTAAAGGTTGATGAGAGTTAGATTGTGTGGTGCTTACAGTGTCAGCTTGAGAAATTTATATTTTGAAAGAAATAAGGAGATATTGAGTATTTTTAAAGGGCGGTATTATTAGTCATTTCTGCTTTAGACATATAGATTTGGTAGTTGTGAGGAGAAAAATTTTAATAAAGGAGATTCTGGATCCCTGGGAAGCAAATAGGAGTCAATATAATAATCTAACTCTGATGAGAATGAGAACTAGAGAACTCTATTTTATACTTAACAAAAAGAGGCAAACAAAAGTTAAATCCCTTATCGAGGACCACACATCTTAGATATATCTGAATCCAGATTTGAACTCTAGTCTTCCTGACTGGGAATGACTATCCCCTGCTCCATCTCTCTGTTCAAGACAAGCTAAGATGAAATACAGTGCCAGAGATATCAAAACTAAAGTTCTTTCTGCCCTTTAGTCCTTTTCCCTGTCCATTTCTGATTCTGCTTCTTACCCAGTGCAAAGTTCCATGTAAGCCCTTGACTAATATTGTTTAATGCTGTGTTGTCTTTTGTGAGTCTGAAACTTGAGTTCCTAGGAACAGAAACACGGAGGCTGAACTTTCTGGGTGCCTTCAGGTTAGTTAATGTAAAGTTTAGGGATAGAGAATGACATAGATTGAGATATTTTGCCATGAGCCCTCTTTGTTGCTAAGGGGTATACAGTGGACACTGAGATGAAAGGCATCTTCAGTCTCTTGACATGACATTTGCAGAAGCACCTTGGTTCTAACCTCCAAGTTCATGCCAAGCTTGCTAGAAACTTTAGATCTTGAGTGGGTTGCTTTCATGGTACAAGTGCTCAAGTAAGAGTGAAATGCATTTTAGTAGCCCTGCAAAGTATCTTCTATTTTATAGCTTTAAGTATAGGTAGGAAAGGAAGAGGACGATGGCTTACTGAAGTATGCTTTAAGGAAGCACATTTATCCATCTTGTGAATATAGACCAGTTAGTGATAGAAATAAAGAGATAAAAGCCTTTTGTAGTGGAGTAAATAAGTTAGTTCCATAAACCAGATCTGCACTCTAATTATCCCTTTGTAGGATTCCCTTATCATGAGCCAAGCCTAAACTATAAGTTTTTCCTCCCAAAACTCTAAAGTGGTGGCATAATAAATTAAAAAGTATGAGAAGAGATTGATCTCTCATTTTTATGATCAAATTCACAAGCCAGAACCCAATATCTGTGAGCTCAGAATCTATACATTTCAGAAAGAGAGGATGTTTCTATAACCTGTGCATAGGAGAATATGTAAAAAAAATTATCGTCAGCAAACCAAGTTCTACATGCCAGAGAATTGGACTAGAAGGTGAGCCCCATCTATCTGCAAGGGAAGGCATTCAGCTCTTAGCCCTGCTCCCTCAGCATCCTACCTTCTGCTTCTCTGAAACAATCCCTTTCCTCCACCTCTTATCATTCTCTGACTTCCCAGAGTTATAGCTGACTCACGAGGGAAGCCAATTGCCAAGTTTATTAAATTAACCAAAGATCTGTTTATGAGGACACATTTCCCTTATGATTCAGTAGAGGATGCTCCAAAGCCCTGACCTGCCTCACTGCAGAGAAAAGTCCTACTGAAACAGTTTTCCATTTTCTTGTTCTGCTAGAGTGGAAAACTATAACTTGGAGAGAAAACTCTTATAAAATATTGATATGGTTTGAGTCAAATGACATAAATGGGAGCATCATAAATGGAAAACTACTTGTAACTGTCATTCACACTCCTTGCAGGGTGATGCATAGTGGTGGATTTGAAAAGCATATGAAAGGTACTAAGCAGATGCCAAGTAATGTGGCTAATGACTAAATAGCCTGCTTATTTTCCTCTGCAAAATAGCAACTGTTTTGAAGCTTAATTACAGTGGGGGAAAAGACATAGGTTTTATATATGTGTTCTGCTTTTTCAATAAGCAGTGCTTCCTGGAAAGAAACTCTTATCTAGCGGTGAACTTTATAGCATTGTATATGATGATGAAGTTAGAAACAAACAAAGAGCTGAATGCCTTCCCTTCCAGATTTATTTATTCACAATAAATGTGATAAAAAATGTGATAAAAATATTTCCCTTTCCCCTCTCCCAAATTAAATAATTCTGGGCTTTTGTTGTAGTCAAACATTTTATAGTTCTTTTCCCTCTTCTGCTATGACTTAATTATTGAGAACTTAAGTTATTTGTGATTTATATCCCATTTCCTAAGAGAATTTGACAGAATAAAGTTACTGAATACAACATGAGTGGCTACTTAGAGGCAATAGCAATGGAGGGGTGGATGAAAGGAAATTTATTTTCCCCAACCTGGTACTGGAGTGCAGGTATTTGTTTGCTTTCAGCTCTGAGACTGCTAGACTCCTCTGCCTTCTTTCTTAATAGACCATCTTTTAGTCTTTTGAGTGACTCAAAGAGAGCTATGTTTTCCTTGTTTTTGGAGTTCCTACCTGAAATGCAATTGTGATACAGTCATCCCTGCCCATCCAGTGAGATACTTTTCCATGTTCTTAAAAAATTTACCATGTAGGGACCTCTAAACGTGCTAATGACATTATTATTTAATTTCTCCCAATATCACTAGGTATCAGTGGAGAATTAGAGCTCTCCATCTGTTACCCATCACTCTTGTCATATAATCAGTCCATCTTCTCTTACTATCCTGTTTTCTTGGTGATGTTCTTCCCCAGTAGGCTTAAGGGCTTTCTTAGTTTCTCCTGCCATTGTGAAAGTATTAGTGAAAAAGTTTATATGTCTTCCAGTTGTATCTTACTTTTGCAAGATGGCCAGATCATCTTCTCTTTCTATTTCTGATTTTCTTTGCTTCTATTCTTCTTTGGTGTTCCGTGTTGATTAGATATTGCACCCAGCTCAAACTTGCCCTTTTCCTTTTTCAGAGCAGAAATATTGCATATCACACTGTCAAATGGTAACACCAGTAATATATTAGTATAAGAAAGATGGACCTTTGGTTTACTGGAAAGGATGAAAACTTCAGGGTTAATAAAAGAGTTTTGTAATTTGTGAAAAGTAATCCACCCTCTGGCAAAAAATTGAAAAACGATAGAGTATCCATTAATTAGGGAATGGCTGAACAAATTGTGGTATCTGATGGTGACTGAATACTATGATGCTGAAAGGAATGATGAACTGGAGGAATTCCATGTGAAATAAAAAGACCTCCAGGAATTGATGCAGAATGAAAAGAGGGGAAAGAGGAGAACATTGTACACAGAGACTGGAACATTGTGGCACAATCAAATGTAACAGACTTTTCTACTAGCAGCAGTGCAATGACCCATGACAATCCCAAGGGACGTATGAGAAATAATACTATGTAGAGAAAGAACCATGGGAGTAGAAACACAGAAGAAAAACATAATAAATCACATAGTTCAATGGGGATATGATTAGAATTCTGATGTTAAAAGACCTCTATTTTGCAAACATGAATAACATGGAAATAGGTTTTGAACAATGATACATGTATCAGTGGAATTGCTTGTCAGCTTGGGGAGAGGGGATGGAAAATGTTATTTGTAACTCTCAAAAGTTGTATTCCATAATATAATAGTTAGAAGAATTATTCATAGGTAGAGGTTGGGGTACTAAGTGGTTTAAGATGATATGCAAAAAAAAAATAAAAGGTGGGAAATAGAAGATAGTACCAAGAGAAACTTGAAGGAATAAGAAAAAAATAGAAGAATCTATAATGCACAAAGAGGCACATGGGGAGGGGGAGGGGAAGAATACTATTATAAGAAGGTGAGGAAGAGTGCTATTAGGTAATACTCAAACCTTACTCTCAGTTGAATCAATTGTGAGAGGGAAGAGCATCTAGATTCATTGGGTTATTAAATTCTATATTACCGTACAGGGAAGTTGAGAGGGATAAGCCAAGGTGTGGGATATGGGGTGGGGAGTACAAAAGGTAAGGAAAGAGAGGGGAGAGGGGACTTAATATACCCCCCAAATAAGAGGGGAATAAAAAGGAAATGGGCAGAAAGGGAAGTAAAATAAGGGTGGGGATTAGGGGGGCTAATTAAAAACAAACCACTGGTGAAGAAGGAAATAGCAAAAGAAGAAAGGGTAGGAAGAGGAGAGGAAATCGAAATGTTGGGGAATACACAGGTGGTAATTATAATTCTGAATGTGAGTGTGATGAACTTACTCATAAAATGCAAGCAAATAGAGTGGACTAGAAACCAAAATCCTGCCATATGTTTTCTACAAGAAACACATGAGGCAAGTAGAGAACACATAGAGTTAAGGTAAAAGGCTGGAGCAAAATCTATTAGGGCATCAAATGAGAAAAAGAAAGCAGGAGAGGCAATCATGATATCTGACAAAGCCAAAGTAAAAATAGATTTGATTAAAAGAGATAGGGAAGATAATTACATTCTGACAAAAGGCAGTAGAGGCAATGAGGAAATAGCAGTACTCAACATGTATGCACCAAATGGTATAGCATCCAAATTTCTAAAGGAGGAACTAGAGGAGTTGAAGGAGAAAATAGATAGTAAAACTATACTAGTGGGAGACCTGAACCTTCCTCTATCAGATCTAGATAAATCAAACAAAAAAAAATAAATAAGAGGTAAGAGATGTGAATGAAATCTTAGAAAAGATAGAGTTAATAAATATGTGGAGAAAAATAAATAGGAACAAAAAGAAATACACCTTCTAAGCTGCACATGGTATATTCACAAAGATCGACCATGTACTAGGGCATGAAGGCATTGCAAACAAGTGCAATAGAGCAGAAATAATAAATGCAACCTTTTCATATCTAAATGCAACAAAAATAAAAAATTTAGTAAGGGTATATGGAGAGGCAAATCAAAACTAATTGGAAATTAAATAATATGATTTTCCAAAATCAGTTAAAGAATGGATCATAGAAACAATTAATTTTATTGAAGAAAATGACAATGATGAGACATCCTTTCAAAATCTTTAGGATTCAGCCAAAGCAATACTCAGTGGGAATTTTATATCTTTGAGTACATATATCTTAACAAATCAGAAAGAGAAGAGGTCAATGAATTAGGCATACAAATTTAAAAAAAAAACTAGAAAGAGAACCAATTAAAAAATCACTGATGAAAACTAAATTAGAAATCCTTTAAGATTTAAGGAAATTTTAATTTAAGGAAAGATTAAAGGAAAAATTAATAAAATTGAAAGTGAAAACTATTGAGTTAATAAATAAGACTAGAAGCTGGTACTTTGAAAAAACAAATAACATAAATAACAGTAGTTAATCTAATAATAAAAGAAAGAAGAAAATCAAATTAACAGTATCAATGATGAAAATGGAGACCTCACTTCTAATGAAGAGGAAATTAAGGCAATCATTAAAAACTATTTTGCCCAATTACATGGCAATATAGGTGATATGGATGAATATTTTAAAAAATATATAAATTGCCTAGATTAGCAGAAGAAATAGAATCCTTAAATAATCCCATATCAGAAAAAGAAATGGAATAAACCATCAAAGAACTCCCTAAGAAGAAAATTCATTTTTAAAATGCTTATAATACAGAGATGAGACTTCTATCTAATCTATAAATCATTATCCACTGGTATTCCTTCTTCTTCATGCCTGATTTCTAATATTATCAACTTTTCTAAACTGCATTCAAGTCACCCTGGATACTGATTTAGTTATCCTACAATGATTTAAGACAATTCCAAAGTATATATGAAGAAAAATGTTATTTACTTCCAGAGAGAACTGATAAAATCTTTATATATATAATATATATATTATACATGATATATATATATACACATATATATGTATAGATATAATTCTGCTTTTATGTTATATATGCCTTTATGTTATAAAATATATAAAAGCAGAATTTTTTCTATTTCCTTTTTTCCTAGCTATTGAGTTTTTTCTATCAATTCTTTTATATTTTTTTTAACTTTTAAAGTTGTTCCAGGAGTACTTTTGGGGCTTGAAATCGTTTCACATTTTCCTTTGAGGTTTCATGTTTCCTTTTAGCATTGTTGTCCTCTGTTAAATTCATATTGTGGTCTTCCCTGTCACTAAAGTAACATTCTAAGGTCAGGGTTCTTTTTTTTGTCCTTTGCTCATTTTTCTATTTGTTACCTCCACTCCTCATTATGGTTTCTATCTGCTGAGATTCTTCTGTGTTCCTGGGGTAGAGAGAGCACTACTCCAAGCTTAGAAAGTTCTCTTCTCTGGCACTTTGGGTAGGACTGGTTGACTTTGTTTCCCACAGTGTGTCTGTGAAGGAAGTAGCCATGCTGGCTTGCTCTGGGGAGATTTGTAGCTGTTTTGTCCATATATTCAGCACCCTGGGCTAGTAGTTCCCTTCTTGTTTTGTGAGATAGTCTGATATCCACTCTGCTGCTTCCCTGTCCCTGCCATGTGACTTCTACTCTGCTGCCTCAGGCACTGTAAAAGTGAGTAGATTCCTATAGTTCCTGGTCCTCACTCTGCTCCCCTATTGCCTCTGGTACTCTTCTGCCACAGTTTGTAGGTTTTCTGCCCTCTTTGACTTCTATACTTGTGTTATATAGCTCTGGCTAGACTTGTTCCCATTCTGCAGCTTTGTTGAATCTGGCAGCATCACAACATGTTAGGCTGGTGTCCAAGTTCTGCCAGTTCTAGCAGATGCTGTGCTGTCTGGGCTACTCCCTCTTCTTAACTCAGTGAGACATAATTTTTTCTGGATTTCCTTTGATTGCAGGTGATGTATTTTATTTTTGTGTAAATGTAATGGTATCAGGGGAGAAGAGCATGCTTTATTCCACTATCTTAGCTACGAGTATGAAACTTTATTTCTCTTTCTTGATTTCTTACTGTTTTTTTTTTTACAAAACGGCTAATATGGAAATTCATTTCTCATTATTTTACATGAATAATAGATAAAACATTTCTCAGAAAATAAGGCATTTGTGAAAAGGAAGAAGAGAGTTCAGAATCAAAATTAAAAGTAAAAATGATTGTTTAAAATAAATAATAAATTTGCCACCAAAAAAAAAAAAAACTTGAATTCAGGTCTTCCTGAGTCCTAGTTTAATGCTCTTATATATACCACAAGTTATGCTGTAAAAGGAGGGATTCCAAAGAAGATGATATTTTGCAAAGTGGCAAATAAGAAAAAAAAATAATAATACAAAGTATAGCAAGATAATGTCATGAAAGGAAAAATTGAAAGAACCTGTCACAAGATAATTCTTATAGAATGTAATTACTAAAACCCAACAGACTAGCATCATACAGCTGGAATAATTCCTATTCTTCCTATATTTTGATATACTACAAGTTGAGGCTGAGCTTGAAAGGCATTTTAAATACAGACATTTAAAGGTATCCACATCACTATGCCACGTTGGGGATTTAGAAGGCAACAACCCTGCTTTCAATGGTAATTGAATATTAAGATCAACCCTGAGGTCAAAAGATATACAAAAGGGTTTTTGAGAAAGAGTAAAATCTGTGACTGAATATTGTAGACAATGTTCTACACTCCTTAAGATAGTCTATAATATGATATAGCTTATACATGTACTAACATTTCTCGACATTTATTTGAAACATTTTTTCATATTAACTTCTTCATCTGAGAACTGCTTCTTCATCTTTTGACCATTTATCAGTTGGAGAAAGACTACTATTCTTATAAAGTTGACACAGTTCTATATATATTTGAGAAATGAAGTCTATTATAGACACTTGCTATCAGAATGTATGTTCTGTTTTTTATCTTCCTTCTAATCACAATAATAGCTTTGATTTACAAAAACTTATTTATTGTAGTCAATTATTTTTTTATCTTGTAATTTTCTCTTTGTATTGTTTAGTCATAAATTTCCCCTTATCTGTAAATTTTACATGTATACTACCTTGTAATCCTCTAATTTGTTTATGATATAATTATTTCTAAATCATATATGCACTTAGACTTGATCTTGATATATGCCATGAGATGTTGATATATTCTTAGATTTGGCCATACTGTTTCCCAGTTTTCTCAGTGGTTACTATCAAATAGTGAGTTCTTCTTGCAAAAGCTTGGATTGTTGAGTTTGTCAAGTAATAGGTTAATATGGCCATTTACTGCTGAATGTTGAGTGCCTAATCTATTTCATTAATCCTCTACTCTATTTCTCAGCCAGTACCAGATTGTTTTTATGGTTGCTGCTTTATAATAGTTTGAGATATGGTTCTGGCAGGCCACTTTCCTTCATATTTTTTCATTAATTTCCTTGATGTTCTTGGCCTTTTGTTCATCTAGATGAATTTTGTTATTAATTTTTCTAGCTCTATGAAGTGATGTTTGAGTAGTTTGATATGGCATTGTAAGACATGTTTGTTGCAAGGACATCAAAGGGAAAAATCAGGTAAGTGATTGATAAATTCAGATAAAAGATGACTGAGGTAGAAAATTAATAAATATAAAAAAGAAAAGCCACATTTCAATGTGTTAATTTTTTCAGCAAATTAAATTGAGTCAAAATACACAAAAGAAAGTAATGGTATAAAAATAATTTCTGTAAGGTCCTCTTAAATGATGAAAAGTCCAAAACATTTTTTCAATGCAACAAATTTTATTTTTGTAATTTATCAACATGGTAAGTTTCCCTAAGTACATTTGTAATAACCACTGAAATTGTTCTCAGAGGTGAACCATATATTAAATTAACAAAGCTGTATATCCAATATAGTCTAAACTTGTTGATAATTTAACAGCATATCCCCTAAATGCCAAATACTGACTCCAGAGCAATAGAAATTGCTCCTCCTGAATAAAATATTTAATTTGGCATTTCTTTGAAAACAGAATTTTTAAGTTTCTTTTCTTTCAAGATAATTTTGAACCTATGAAATCTGAAAATAGGACTACAAAATAAATTAAAAGAGTTCAGTGTAACTGTTTTTTTAGAAAACCTATCAGTGATGTAAAAAAAAAAAGTGTCCTAATTCCACTAGCATTCTTTTTTTCTCAAACAATAAAATACTTATTCAGGTTTGATAAAGCACTTAATTACTTATGCTTCCCCATACTATTTCCATCATTTGTTTTAGACTTTTAAAAAATAATTATAAACTAATTTCACTTCTAATTCTGGTCATTAGGGACTGGTTTTGCTTTTCACCTTTGTCTGCCCTTCTATTGGAGCTCTTTCTCCAATTATGCAGTCTTATCTATCAGACTGCTGATCTCTTTCTCCCATTTTTCTTTCCAGAAGGTTTCCATCTTTTGGGAAAGCTCCAGTTTGAGATCTTCCAGAGCTTGTTGATAGTTTCCTTTTTGGGAGGCATGTTCTGATTTTTTTTTGGATTTCCTCCTCATTCTCTTCTTTTCCTTGGGTACTCCCACCATAAAAGTTTTCAATAGTCACCTTTTTCCCTTTCTTCCTGGAGGCTTGATTTTGGGCCATGTGAGCCATCCCTTTGGTGGTTTTATTCCACTTTCTTTTTTGGTCTGGGTTCTGGGTTATGTGGGCGGGTTTTCTGTGAATTTAGGTTGCCTCAGACTAGTTCTTCCCAGCCTCCTCCATTTCTTAGAGCGCTGGGGCCCTGATCACAGCCAAACTGCCCAGGTGTTCAGCTCCGCCCAGATAATCAGCATGTGGTCCTCCCTTGGTGTTTAGCTCCGCCCAGATACTCAGTGCAACTGCCCTAAGTACAGCTCCCTAGGCCCCCTGTGATCAGCGCAGGATTCTCCCGTGAAACCACCCTGAGATATTGTTTCCTGGCAGTCCCCAGATCCCAAGGACCCTGGAGTGCCCCCCCAGACAGAGACATTTCCCACTCACTCGCTGTCCCAGTGAGCACTCCTGTAGCTCACTCTGGTTTGGTGGGGTAGGTGTCTGTGGGGGAAAGGGCGGCTCAGTTCACGTTTCTGTGCAAGCTTTTCCTCCTTCTTATTATAGTGTGGAAATGTTCAAACCCCAAGTACCTTCGCCTCTTTGGGGTACTGGGGAGTCCTTCTGTTCCTCCAAAGGTGATTTTTATGCTCCTTTGATGTAGTCTATTTTGTTTGGTGCCAGGGAGAGGAAGCGTGTGGCATCTAGATTGCAGCCATGTTTACCTGGAAGTCTCACTAATTTCACTTCTAACAGTTTTCCCCCTGTTCCTGGCAAAGATTCTTTAAAGAATATATGCGTTTTAAAACTTTAAAGGTGGATTTATATGTGGAATTATGAATGGATTTTAAATGTGGAATGTAAAAATGCAGAGATAAGGGAATTATTTGAACAAAATGAAATTAAAACAATGGGAAGAATTCATAAGAAAATAACAGAGTAAGGATACTTGAAGAAAGAATTCAAGGAGATAAGGACATTATGTATTACTAAAATATATTTTGGAATGGTAGATCATTGAAAAATTTCCATAAATATTAAAAATAAAAAAACATAAACATAGGGAAAAAAAGTCCACACAAAATATACTCCAATTTTAGCTCCCAAGACATATCATAGTTAAACTTGTGAATTATATAGCATTGAGGGGGAAAAAACTACAAGCAATATGCGGGATATCAGAATAGCAAACAATTACAATTATTTTAACAAGAAATCAAATGGCGATATGGCATATATTATTTCAAAAAGAAAATAGTATGCTGAAAGTTGAGCTTAAGTATAAAAATATTTTTGATATACATCAAAAAGGAATATTCTGAGTTTTTTCTTCAAAAGCATTCAAACACAAGCAAGTTATTCAACATACAAGATGATAATCAAGAGAAAATGAATAATTTCATCAAGAAAGTAAATGTTTACATTTCTATAGCCAACCTGAGAAAATACCATGATTATGGAGTTGATAGAGAATATTTGAGAAAAAAAAGAGAGCAACAATGATGAAAACAGATTTGTCAAATGTACAGTGGGGATGGGAAAATGAGAATGGGAGAAGATTAAGATGTGAAGGACAAAATAATCTCATTCAAATCATATAGAAAAGTCATAGAAAACCTATCAATTGATTATACATGGTGGGAAAGTATAGAAGAGATTCTTTCTGGCATCGGAAGACCCAGGAATAGGCTGGTGAGGAACAGGGATGAAAAGGTAGGAGAGATGTCTTTCAAGTTTTTCCTCTTGCTTTTGGAATGGTGAGAAAGTTAGAATAGAATTTTTGAGGTAATGTACCAGAAGAATGAGTGGAGTTTTTAGGGAGGTGGAGTCAAGATGGTGGCCTGGAAGGAGCAGAAGTTCAGACCTCTGAATACCCTTGCTAACTGATCACAAACTGAATGCTCCTAAGGGAATGAAATTCAAACTTAACAACAAGACAGAAGCAAGGAACCCTCCTGCTGTACTTAACTCAAAAGGTACACCCCCCTGAAAAGCTGGAATCCGAGAACACTCGGGTTTAAGGGGAAGACAGAAGGAAGGTCCCATGACCCATCCCCCCTCCCACCCAGAGCGCCGAGACTCCAGAGGCAGGGGGAACATCTGGGCAGGCAAAGGTACTGGTCTGGAGGGTGTACCTTGCGGGCAGGATTGTGCCAAGTTTATAGCGTCCAACACAGATGGAGGGGAAAGAGCTAGAGAGGAAGAATAGACCTGGCAGCCTGGCCAGAGCTGTGGAGATCCTCCATATTTGCTCCGGCCTTCCAGGAGGTTTTAGACTCAGAGCACATCCAGCCTAACTAAGCTGAACTTAATCCCATCAAAAGTCTCCAGAACTCCAGAATTCCAGAACTCAAGGAAGCCCAGGCTCTCCATCCATCCTCATTGACTGCTGTACTTTAATCCAATCAAAAGCCTATGGAGGACAGGGAAGCCCAAATCCCCAACAACCCTCCCAGAGAGATTATACCAAGAGATCTTCTGTTAAAGCACCAAGAGGGGAGACTGTCAGAAACCTCAAAAAAAAAAATGAGAGGAGCAAGAGCACAGAGTAAAGAGTAAAGAAGGGGTGAATATGAGCAAATAACAGAAAAAGAAGAAAGAAACTACAATAGACAGCTTCTACTCAGCAAATGGAACAGAGGGGGAGAGATCAGCAAACGATAAACCAGAAATCCCAGCGAATTGGATACAGGCTGTGGAAGAACTCAAAACACAATTAAGAGAGGCTGAAGACAATTGGGAATAGAACTTAAAAATTGAGATAAGTCATCTGGAAACAGATGCACTTGATCTAAAATGAGAAAATAGTGTCCTGAAAGCCAAAATCATCCAGCTGGAAAATGAGGCAAAGCAGATGAAAGATGAGGTAAAGAGGATGAAAGACGATCTTCAAAGAAAATCAGACCAGAAGAAAAAAGATGACCGGAAAGGCAGGGATGAAATACAGTCTTTAAGAACCAGAATACAAAAACTGAAATTAAGTGACCTCACAAGGCAGCAGGACCCTATAAAACAAAATGAAAAGAATGAAAAAAATTGAAGAAAATGTGAAGCACCTATTCAGAAACCAGATGATTTAAAATATCGTTTGAGAAGAGACAATTTAAGAATCATTAGTCTACCAGAAGACCATGACAAAGAAAAAGCCTGGACATAATACTAGAGGAAATTATCCAGGAAAACTGTCCCAATATCCTAGAACAAGAGGGGAAAGTGGAGATTGAATGAATCCACAGATCACCTCCTGTATTTAATCCCCAATAGACAACACTCAAGAATGTTATAGCCAAATTCAAAAACTATCAGACCAAAAAAAAGATATTACAAGTTGCCAAGAAGAAATCATTCAAATAGCATGGAACCATAGTGAGGATAATGCAGGATCTGGCTTCATCCACACCGAAGGACCAAAAGGCATGGAATATGATATTCCAGAAAGCAAGGAAACTAGGTTACAACCAAGAATAAACTACCCAGCGAAACTGACTATATTCATGTAGGGGAAACTATGGTCATTCAACACAATAAAATAATTCCAAGCATTCATAAAGAAACAACCAGACCTGAACAGAAAATTTGATGTCTAAGCCCAAGAGAATCATCAAAAGGTAATTAAAAAAAAGGGGGGGGGGAGAAAAAACAAAACAACAAAAAAAATTTTAAGAGGCTCAATAAGTTAAAATGATACGTATCCCTATAAGAAAAGAGGTCATTGGTAACTCTTAAAAACTGTTGCTATCGGACTTCCAGTCAAGATGGCAGCATAGAAGCAGAGAAAGTTCCAACCTCAGAAACCCTTCCTTACTGATCACAAACAGAGTGATCCTAGCACACCGAAATTCAAGCTGAACAACAGGATAGACCTGGGGAACCCTCCTCCTGGACCTGGATCAAAAGGTACTGCACCCCAAAAGCCAGAACCCTAGATCACTGGGATCTAAGGGGTAGGCAGAACGAAGGTCCTAGGACCCATCACCCCCAACCCAGAGTGCTGAGCCCACGGCAGCAGCGGGAACCTCAGGGCTCTGAAGACTCACCTTGAAAGCAACCTGAGCCAGTCTCCAGAGCACCCAACCCTGGAAAGGGAAGGTAATTACATCCTGATAAAAGGCAGTATAGACAATGAGGAAATATCTGTACTCAACATGTATTCACCAAGTGGCATAGCATCCAGATTTCTAAAGGAGAAACTATAGGAGATCAAGGGTGAAAAAGACAGAAAAACTATACTAGTGGGAGGCCTGAACCTTCCTCTATCCGAACTAGATAAATCAAATCAAAAAACAGATAAGAAAGAGGTAAGAGAAGTGAATGAAAGCTTAGAAAAATTAGAGTTAGTATACATGTGGAGAAAAATAGGGACAAAAAGTAATAAATCTTCTTTTCAGCAGCACATGGTACATTCACAAATATTGACCATGTATTAAGACATGAAAACATTTCAAATGAGTACAAAAGGGAAAAAAATAATAAATGTAACTTTCTCAGATAATAATGCAAGGAAAATAATAATTAGTAAGGGGTACATGGAGAGGTAAATAAAAAATTAATTGGAAATTAAATAATACAATTTTCCAAAACAAATCCAAACAAATCCAAAACAAAAGAACAAATCTTAGAAACAATAAATTCACTGAAGAAAATGACAATGGTGAGACATCCTTTCAAAACCTATGGTATGCAGCCAAAGCAGTACTCAGGGGAAATTTATATCCTTGAGTTCATATATTAACAAATTAAGAAGGGCAGAAATCAATGAATTGGGCATGCAAATTAAAAAACTAGAAACTAAACAAATTAAAAATCCTCAGATAAAGAATAAATTAGAGATCCTAAAAATCAAAGGAGAAATTAATGAAATTGAAAGTCAAAGAACTATTGATTTAATAAATAAGACCAGAAGCTGGTACTTTGAAAAAAAATAGACAAAGTACTAGTCTGTCTAATTTAAATAAGGAAAGAAAAAAACAAATTGACAGTATTCAAGATGAAAAGGGAGACCTTACCTCTAATGAAGAGGAAATTAAGGCAATCATTAAAAACTACTATGCCCAATCATATGGCAACAAGTATGGCAATCTAGGTAAAATGGATGAATACTTACAAAAATATAAATTGGCTAGACTAATGGAGGAAGAAATAAATGACCTAAACAACCAAATATCAGAAAAAGAAATTGAACAAGCCATCAAAGAACTCCCTAAGAAAAAATCCCCAGGTCCAGATGGATTCACAAATGAATTCTATCAAACACTCAAAGAACAACTAATCCTAATATTATTCAAACTATTTGACAGAATAAGGAAATAAGGAGTTCTACAAAGTTCATTTTATGACAAAAAATGATACTTATCCCAAAGCCAGGCAGGTCAAAAACAGAGAAAGAAAACTATTGACCAATCTCCCTAATGAATATAGATGCAAAAATCTTAAATAGGATACTAGCAAAAAGACTTCAGCAAGTCATCACAAGGAATATCCACTATGACTAGGTAGGATTCATACCAGGAATGCAAGGATGGTTCAACATTAGGAAAACTATCTGCATAATTGACCATATTAACCTGAGAAAAATCACACGATTATTTCAATAGATGCAGAAAAGCCTTTGCTAAAATACAACACCCATTCCTAATGAAAACACTAGAAAGTATAGGAATAGAAGGACCTTTCCTAAAAATAATAAACAGTATATATCTGAACCCATCAGCAAACATCATCTGCAATGGGGATAAACTAGAAGCCTTCCCAATAAGATCAGAAGTGAAAAAATGATGCCCATTATCACCCCTATTATTTAACATTGTACTAAAAACATTAGCAGTAGCAATTAGAGAAGGAAAAGAAATTGAAGATATTAAAATTGGCAGTGAGGAGACCAAGATATCACTCTTTGCGGATAATATAATGATATACTTAAAGAATCCTAGAGAATCAAACAAAAAGCTAGTTGAAATAATCAACAACTTTAGCAAATTTTCAGGTTACAAAATAAACCCTCATAAGTCATCGGCATTTCTATATATCTCCAATCCATCTCAGCAGCAAGAATTAGAAAGAGAAATTCCATTTAAAATCACCCTAGACAAAATAAAATACTTAGGAATCTATCTACCGAGACAAACACAGGAACTATATGAACACAACTACAAAACACTCTTCACACAACTAAAACTAGATCTAAACAATTGGAAAAATATTCATTTCTCATGGGTGGGAGGAGCTAACATAATAAAAATGACTGTCCTACCAAAATTAATTTGCTTATTTAGTGCCATACCCATTGAACTACCAAAAAAACTTCTTTACGGAATTAGAAAAAAACATAACAAAGTTCATTTGGAAGAACAAAAGATCAAGGATATCCAGGGAAAACATGAAAAAAAAATGCAAAGAAAGGAGGACTTGCAGTCCCAGATCTCAAACTATACTATAAAGCAGTGGTTATCAAAACAATTTGGTACTGGCTAAAACACAGAAAGGAGGATCAGTGGAATAGACTTGGGGTAAATGACTTCAGCAGTACAGTCTATGATTAACCCAAAGATTCAAGTTTTGGGGACCAAAACCCACTTTTTGATAAAAACTGCTAGGAATATTGGAAGATAGTATGGGAGAGATTAGGTTTAGATCAACATCTCACACCCTTCACCAAGATAAACTCAGAATGGGTGAATGATCTGAATATAAAGAAGGAAACTATAAGCAAATTAGGCATACACAGAATAGTATACTTGTCAGATCTTTGGGAAAGGAAAGACTTTAAAACCAAACAAGAGCTAGAAAAAATCACCAAATGTAAAATCAATAATTTTGATTATATCAAATTAAAAGTTTTTGTACAAACAAAACTAATGCATCCAAAATTAGAAGGGAAGCAATAAATTGGGAAACAATCTTCATTACAAAAATATCTGACAAAGGTCTAATTACTCAAATTTATAAAGAGCTAAACCCATTGTATAAAAATCAAGCCATTCTCTAATTGAAAATTGGGCAAGGGACATGAATAGGCAATTTTTAGTTAAAGAAATCAAAACTATTAATAAGCACATGAAAAAGTGCTCTAAATTTCTCTTATTATCAGAGAAATGCAAATCAAAACAACTGAGATATTACCTCACTCTTTGTTGATTGGCTAACATAACAGCAAAGGAAAGTAATGAATGTTGGAGGGGATGTGGCAAAGTTAGGACATTAATGCATTGCTGGTTGAGTTGCCAATTGATCCAACCATTCTGGAGGGCAATTTGGAACTATGCCCAAAGGGCGCTAAAAGACTGTCTGCCCTTTGATGTACTCCAAAGAGATAATAAGGAAAAAGACATGTACAAAAATATTAATGGGTATGCTCTTTGTGGTGGCAAAAATTGGAAAATGAGGGGATTCCCTTCAATTGGGGCATGGCTGAATAAATTGTGACATATGTTGGTGATGGAATACTATTGTAGTAAAAGGAATAATAAAGTGGAGGAATTCCATGGTGACTGGAACAACCTTCAAGAATTGATGCAGAGTGAGAAGAACAGAACCAGGAAAACACTGTACACAGAAACTGATATTCTGTGGTAATGCAGTGACCCTGAACAACTCGCAGAAACCTACAAAAAAAAAAAAAACACTATCCACATCCAGAGGAAACGCTGTGGGAGTAAAAATACCAAAGAAAAACAACTGCTTGAATACATGTTTTGAAGGCATATTGTTGGGGATGTAGACTGTAATTGAACATCCTAGTGCAAACAACAACATGGAAATTGGTTCTGATCAAGATTACATGTAATACCCAATGAAATTGCATGTTGGCTGCGGGTAGAGTGGGTGGAGGGGAAGGAGGGAAATAATGTGGTTATTGTAACAAGGAATAATTTTCTAAATTGACTAAATAAACTCATTCAAATGGAAAAAAAGAATCATGTTTTTAAGTGTGTAAAATAAATCACGAGACTGTAAAAAAAAAAAGAAGTAGAAGACTGAGTGGAAATTAGGATGATCCCACCAGTGTAAAAAAGATACCTCTGAAGGTGAAATAGCAGAGAATAGATAATGCAGCTTTACCTTCCAGGTTACCAGGTAGAATGATTTATTATTTAAAGGAATAACAGAAGTAGCTTTTTCAGAAAGAAATGAATATGAAGTGGTAGAGGATAATACTAAATAAATTAAAAGTTGGTATAGTGTGAATGAATGTACCAGAGAAAAGAAAAAAAAAAGCAACTATTGAATTGTTGGAACTACCTATGATTGGTTTAAAAGCTTGGTCATCTTTGAATCATAAGGGGCTGAGTAAAGGGAGGTATTTTAGTCATTGTTCAGAACTTTGAGGACTGTAATTTGGAAGAAACTATTAAAAACTCTTTACTTTTAATTTTTTTTTAACTGTTTGCTCCATGGGTCAGAACTAAGAGCAGTGGGTACAAGGTATAGAGAAGCAAATTTAGTTTTCATGAAAAGCAATTGTGTGCTGTCAAATATTTAACCAATTGATAGGGTAAAAAGAAAAAGAACAAAAACAACATCAGAAAGATATGATTTAAGTTGAATCTGCATTATTTGCATTTTCTGTATCCCTTCTTAAGTCTAGATAACAACAATACAAATCAAAAGATATTTTGTAGTATCAGTTCCAAGGTATTAATGATCATAGTCAAAATTAACAGTAACTTCTCTGGTGTCAATTGATCCTATCTCAAACACTAAACTATCTGCATCTTATCCCATGAACATAAAGCAACATTGTTTTTGGTATGCAATCCCATAGTGTTTTCCGTTAGACTTATTTTTTAGAGAGCCCCATTGTAGCTTTCTCACACTAATGAAATGCCTTTCCATTGTTCTCTGTGTGATATATGTGTATGAGGGTGTGTGTGTGTGTGTGTGTGTGTGTGTGTGTGTGTATGTGTGTGTGTGTGTATGTATGTATGTGTATATTTCTCTTTGGACACAGTTGAGTATCATCTAACCGATATAACAAAAAAAGCCAAATTTGATTTCATAAGTATCACTTAAATTTTGTGGAAAAGGACCCATTCCTGGTGTAATGACTATGGAAGAAACTGTATTCATCAAAAAGAGCAAAGTGTACAGTTAATAGTGGAATAATTTTATATTAAGATGTAAATAAATAAATCCAGGAGTTGATTTTTATGAAAAAGTCAATGAAAAAGATAAACCATTGGTTAATATGGAGAAAGAAGTGATTAAAAACAAATCATTAGCATTAAAGATGAAAAGAGTGAATATACCACCAAAATAAAATGAGATTATAGCAAATTAGGAGTTATTTGCTTAATTATATGTAAATTTAGTAATATAGGTGAAATGAAAGAATACATAGAAAAAATTAACTGCCTACACTATCAAAGAAAAAATATCTAAAAAAACCTATTTTTAGAAAAAGAAATTGAATTGGCTATAAGTGAATTTCCTTTGAAAAAATATTGGGACCAGACGGATTTACAAATAAAGTCTACCAAATATTTAAAGATCAACTAATTCCAATATTAAATAAATTAAAAATTATTTGATTAACAGATGAAGAAGTTTCAAGCTCCTTTTATGAAAGAAATATACTGATACTTAGACTTGGAAGAACAAAACCAAAGAAAATTATAGACCAATTTCATTAATGAACTTGGATGCAAAAATCCTAAATAAAATACTAGTTAAGAGACTACAATGACATATCACAAAAATTATACATTGTGACCAAATAGGATTTACACTAGGAAAGTAGGAATGGTTTAATATAAGGAAAAGTATGAACATAATTGATTATATTAATAATTAAACATTATATTAATATATGCAGAAAAAGGCTTTTGACATAATATAACACCAATTCCTATTAAAATCACTGGAAAGCATAGGTACAAATGGATTTTTTCTTTAAATGATATGAAATATCTACCTAGAATAATCAGCAAGTATTATAACAGATAAGCTAGAAGTCTTTCCAATAAGATCAGGAGTGAACGAAGGATAACTATTATCACCAATATTATTTAACTTAGTATTAGAAATTAGATAGTAGTTAGCAGGAGGGGGCAACTAGGCATTTCAATGGATTGAGCTGAGAGTTCCTGGGTTCAAATGTGGTCTCAGGCACTTCCTAGATGTATGTCCCCGGGCAAGTCACTTAACCCTCATTGCCTAACCCTTATAATTTTTTTCTGCCTTGGAAACAATACACAGTATTGATTCTAATATAGAAGGTAAGGTTAAAAAAAGAAATGCTCAATAAGAGAAGAAAAATAAATTGAGGGAATCAGAATAGGCAAAGGGGTAATAAAACTCTCTGCAGACAATGTGATAATATTTGTGGAAAATCCTAGAGATTAAAATAAAATGTTAGTTAAATTATCAACCATTTTAGCAAAGTAGCAGGATATAAAATAAATCTTCATTAATCATGAGAACTTTTATATATTACTAACAAAGCCTACAAGAAGAAATAGAGATACTACACTTAAAATAATCACAGATAGAATAAAACACCTTGGTATATAGCTACCAAAAGAAACCCAGGAACTATATGAACATAATTACAAGACACTTTATGCACAAATAAAATCAGATTGGTACATATACAAATATTGAAAATGTACTAGGGTATAGAAATATTGCAAACAAATGTAGAAAAGCATAAATAGTAACTTTTTCAGATCATAAGGTGGTAAACTTTGTAACAGTTAAATTAGTTTGTCTACTAAAAGTACTATATTTTTAGAGGTTTATTAAAGATTTTTCGAAAACAAGGATACAAAATAATAAGCCCACATGCCCGGTGCTAATCAGCCCATTCACAACCTACTTACAACATGATGCAATCTCTGAGTAGAGGAAGAGAGAGTCCAGAATAGGAGGAGAGCCCTTTAAATAATACTTTGTGATCTTGCACTCAGATGAGGACTCAGGTGAGATTATAGGTAATTCTGGAAACTACCAAGGACTTCTGGGGATTGAAGTATGGGGTTCAAATCTCCATTTTTACATTTCCCCATTTGATTGTTTTTGGGAACCCATGTTCCCCAAAAGGATCATGAAAATATAATAAACTTAAAGGTTACAATAATTTGATATTTGATTACAATAATACACATTTTTATAAATGTGGGAGGTGGGAATTATAATTGTATTTCACTTCAGCTACTAAAATGGACCTTACCCCCTGTTAGGGGCAGGCAAAATGACCAGAGTTGTTGGAAAAAAATATAAAAATCATGTCTAAAAGACCCCTTAAAATCAATTTGAGATATTTAGCTTATTAAATGTTCCAAAGGTTGTTATACAATTGTAGCAATGTTCTGATGGAGTCCATCTATCCTCTATGTGACAATTTACAAAGTCAAAACAGAAAAGCTGTTTTTATATGGGCTTACTCAATAATATTTGTTCAGTATAGTTATAGAGGAAAAGCAACAGAATATAACAGTAGTTAAAACCCAGTACATTAAAATGATTCAGTGTAACAGAATAGTATTGAATGCAGTAATATATGAACTTAAACCCAACAAGATTAAATCTTAAACAAAACAATCAGTAAAATGCAATAGAATACAGAGATTTTTATAAAACATTGGAGTCTGAAATGCCTTAAAAATAAAACTTCCAGTCTCTTTAAAGTTCCTTGGGTTTTTTTTTTTAATTATCCATTTAGATGCCTATTGTCAGAAGGCAGAAAATTGGTAAGGAGTAGGCAACGGGGATTAAATGACTTGCCCAGGGTCACACAGCCAGTAAGTGTCTGTACTGAAAGTAAAAGAACTATCGAACTAATAAATAAGACTAGGAGCTGGTACTTTGAAAAAACAAAATCAGATCTAAATAACTGGATAAATATTAATTGTTCATCCTACCTAAATTAATTTACTCATTCAATGCCATCCCAATTAAATTACCAAAAATTATTTTATTGAACTAGGAAAATAATAACAAAATTCATTTAGAAAAACAGAAGGTCAAGAATAAAAAGAATTAATTTTTTAAATATAAAGGAAGGAGTTCTAGCAGTACCAGACTTTAAATTTTATTATGAAGAAGTAATCAAAAGTAACTGGTACTTGCTAAGAAGTAAAAAGGTAAATCACTGGAACAGGATGGACAAATGACAAACAATATAAAAAAAAAAACAACTTGTATTTTCTAAAAGCATAGAGCCAGGTTTGGTGGATAAGATATAACTATTTGGTAAAAATTGTTGGGGCTATTGGAAAGTAGTTTGGCTGAATCTAGTTATAGACTATTACCATACGCCATTCCCTAAGATAAGATCAAAATGGATACATGATCTGGACATAAAAAGAGATACCATAAGTGAATTTGAGGAATAGGGAATGTATTACCTATCATATTTATGAATAGGAGAGGAATTTATGAATCAACAATAGATGGAAAGCATTGTTAAATGTAAAATGGATAATTTTGAGAACATTAAATTGAAATGTTTTTGTACAAATGTTGCAAGATTAGAAGGAAAACAGAACTTTGGAGAAAAAATTTTAGAGATAGCCTTTTGGATAGAGGTCTTATATCTTAAATATATAGAAAACTTTGTCATATTCCTAAGAATAAGGCCCATCCACCAATTGATAAATGGGCAAAGGTTATGAATTAACAATTTTCAGATGAAGGAATCAAAGCTATATAAAAGTCTAAAGAAAAATGTGTTAAATCACTATAAATTATTGAAATTTAAACCAAAGCAATAATGAAATATCATCTGATACCCATCAGGTTAGTTAAAATTACAAAAGGACAAAGTGGTAAATGTTTGCAAGGATATGAAAAAATGGGAACACTAATACACAGTTGCTAAAGGTGTGAACTGATTCAAGTATTTGAGGGTAATTTGGAAAGTTATAAAACTGTGTATATATATATATATATATATATATATATATATATATATATATATCATTGATTGGTGTGTTTTCCATGGAGATGAGAGAAAAAGGAAAAGAACCTATACATTACAAAATATTTATAGCAGCTCTCACTGTGGTAGAAAAGAATTTGAATTGAGGGGATGCCCATAAATTGGAGAATCGCTAAACAAATTATAGAATATGATTGTGATGGAATACTACTGTGACATATGAAATGATAAATGAGTTAATTAAAAAATTGGAAAGAACTACATGGGATAATGAGCAGTGAAATGAGTAGAACCAAGAAAATATTATACATAGCTATAGATTTCTTACTTGAAGAATAACCTATAAATGTTACCTCTGGAGAATGAATTGAAAAATGTAAATGTGAAAGCAATATTGTGTATATATATACACACACATATAAATATATACACATGTATAGCTATCTTTCAACTTGTTTCTTCTATGATATGGGGAGGGAAAGGATGAACTGAGACACTTGTAAGTAAATTATATTAATAAAATTAAATTACAAATAAAACAAACAAAAAAAGAACATCTGCAGAAAGAAAAATAAAAGATATACTGGTATAAGGAAATCCATTAACCAGTAACAGAGTCATAGAAGAGAGGGTACTTTGTGGAAATCATTTGAATAAAGATAAACAGAGGGAGAAGCAGACATAATGCTGTCATTAAAATATACTGAAGACCACCTGGAGAGAGGAGGAAAATTAGACAAGGAGGTTGAGAAACACCACAAGTATGGCAAAGAGACATAATTTAGTGGAGATGGGGGATTTTGACGCACTGGACATCTGTTGGAGTTCTCTCTGCCTAAAGCACTATGGTTGATAGATGCATGACTTGCTTGGCATATAGGTAAAGGTTTGTTGAATGAATAAATGACTAATACTCTGAAAATCAAAGGAAACCAGAAGAAAAGGAAAATCAAAGGAAACCAGAAGAAAAACTGATCTTCTAGATCTCCTTTTAACTGTAGGGAGAGAGCAAGCCAGGTTTTTCACTGACCAAAATGTTATACCAAAGAGAGGGGGTTGTAATGCTTATAGATAAACGTAATTAAAAGAGAAATGAAGGCTAGCTAAATGAAAAATTACCTTCTTCCTTAGTTTATCTTTGGTTGTGGCTCAGAGTAATTATAACCAAGTCTGAGAAAATATTGGAAATTTACCCTTTAAATCAGATAACAAGACTTTTGTTAACTGAATGTAGTGGTTCATAGACCCTGACTATGACTAAAGAGCTGTCATATTATCCTTCTCTGGGAATTTCTTTCCTCATCATTGTTTTCTGGAATACCAATCCCTGAATGAATGAAGGTAGTTAACAGCAAGAATTTCTCAATAGGGCCCAGCTGACTGACAGGACCAGTGGTGAGTAGATGATAACTATAGTAGAGAGAGTAAGAGATAGAGAACAACAATGGTGTGACACCATTTGGGCAACAGCCATGGTGAAGGTAAAGGATTATTAGAAAGAAGTATTCAACAAGGATCAGACCCAGATAGCTAATAGGGGTGTGCTGGGGACATCCTGAAGAGACTCAGGAGAATATGTCATTAAGTTTTCAGGGTTAGCATTCTACTTTACAAGTCAGCAAACTTTACAAAACCGGACTCTATTGTTTTTCCATTTGATTACACAAGAAAATGATGGAGAAATTGTTAATGAAGCAAATTAAATTTTTTTCAATTCATAATTAGAATTATTATTTACTATTAATTCTACCATTATTATAATATTATTATAATATTGGGTTTCTAAGGATTTCATGCAGAAGATCTATAAAGCTATACACAAGCATAAGACAATGAATATAAAATGAAGTTGCTTAATTAAATTATCTTCTATGTAATTAAGCTCTGATTGGTGATCAATTACCCAAGCTTGTTATGAAATGAAACTATCAAAGTTTTAGTTTACTAATTAGCAAGTATGTATCAGTTGTTTATCAGATTTAGGAACACATAATTACTAGTTGTTTTTCAAATGAAGCAAATTAAATTTAAAAGTGTCTTATGTACATTTTTTTCTCCTCAGAGAGACAGTTTTTAAACATTTACCACCACACCTCTATTGTATCTTCAGAAGAAACAGGCTATCTCTCTACTTTGTGGCTAAGTCACATCTATTGCTTGCTTGTGTGCCCACTCTGTGTGTGCTATGGCTATATTTATTTACTACCTAGGGATATATATATATGATCTCTATATATTTCCATTCCATACTCCACCTCATTCCCAAATAAAGGAACCATAGGAAATTTTTCAATATTAAAAACCAATAAGTATATGAAGTGAAGGCTTATATTAGGGGGGATGGGGATGGGAGTGTGTCCTAGATTTAAGGAGATGTCTCATGGCTTTTTTTTATATTCTGCTATTTCATTAAATGTCTTTGCTTTGTTCTCTGGCCATCTTTTTTTACTCTAATCAATCTAGAAACCATTCATTAAGTGCTAACCCTGTAGGATACAATGTACTAGGTACAAAGATAAGAAGGAAAATTTGACCTGGAAATTTATTGTGTTTTAAAAAATATAACATTTTTCTTTTCCAGATAACACAGACATACAATCTTAATAATCATCTTCTGACATTTGTAATCCTCTCTCCATCTCCTTCCACTCACCAAGGTAGCAGGTAATATGATACATTATATATATTGTATTATGAAATGTATATTTCCATGATCATCATGTTGTGAAAGAAGGCATGTCATTTATTTTTTTCTTGTTTACACCTGGTTTATTCTTTGATTTAATTGATTAACTTAATGCAGAGTCAAGGTAAGTTTCGTTCCTACATAAATGAGGAAACTTCATCCAGGAAAAAGAAGGCTTTCTTTTTACTCTCAAAAGGCACATAGTGGCACACAAACCTAAAGTTTAGGTCTTTTTGGCTCTCATTCAGTGCACAGCATAGTATGCCATTTGGTTAGGCCACCAAGAAAAAATCTTTTCTGGGTCAGGAAAAGATGGATAGCTAGATGTTGATGATGTTCTTGTTGATGATGGTGTTGTTGTTGCTATTGATCATGATATTGTTGATGATGATTGAGTTTGGAATTGGAGGTTTTTCTTCCATTTGAACCTTTCTGTCCCTTCCCACTGTAATGATTAAAATTTTCTTGGAAACTTTCTCCAACCTCTTTCACCCTTCCATTGTATTGGTCTCTCCACCTCCCCCCATGCGTTTATAAAATATAAAATTACCCCATTTTATTTCTTTTCCCATTTCTCTTAGTATTATCCTCTTCTTTACCCATAGTTTATATATATATGTATATATATATACATATATATATAAAATATATTACATATATATTTGGCATACAATATAAAAGCAGAAAGATATATACAGCCTCATTTGAGAAGGAAGAGATTACTAATGATTGAGGAAATCAGAAAAAGTCTCTCACCAGAGATGGTACATGAGCTGAGGCTTGAAGGCAGTGAGGGGCTCTGAGAGGTGAAAATGAGACAAAGGCTTTGCTGTCATGGATGCATTAATTTGTGGAACAGTGCATAGGACAGATTGGCCATAAAAAAGAGGAATGAACAATTTAAATAGGTTGGAAATTGTGGGGAGCTATCCATGTCAAACTGAGGAGCTAACATTTCATTTTAGAGGCGAGAGGGAGCCCCTGAAAGAGCTGGGGGCAGCTGGGTCACTCAGTGGTTAGAGAGCCAGACCTAGAGATGGGAGATGCTGGGGTTCAAAGATATTCTCAGACACTTCCCACCTGTGTGAATTTGAGCAAGTCATTTAATCACCATTGTCTAGCCCTTACCAGTCTGCCTTGGAATCAGTTGATTCCAAGGTGTTTTTTGTTGTTTTTTTTTTTAAAGAAAGAAAGATCATGAGCTGAGAGTGACACGCTTAACCACTGCTATGACATGACAGCTGCATGGGAAGATGAATTGAAGAAAGATTAAAAGGTACCAGTTTTTTAGAAGAAGTCTGATATAATGGATAGAGGGGTAGACCTAGAGTCAAACTGACCTGAATTCAAATCCTAACTCTGACATTTATTATCTGTGTGACCCTGGACAAGTCATTTAACCATTTTGGTTTCCTCACCTCTAAAATGAGGGACTTAGTCTAGATGACTTCAGTTTCCTTCCTTATTCATGCTCTCATATGTACATTATATGTATTTCTCTGTTCCTCAGTTTCCCTACCTCTAAAATGGGGGTGAAAAATACCTGTAGTATTTATTTCCCAGATATCACACAATATATGTAAAGTGTTTTGCAAACTTTAAATGGTTATATAAATGTTAGTAATTGTTTTACAATTATGATTATCATCATCAACAGCACAGGTAAGAGGAGATGAGAGCCTGAACTCTAGTTGTAGAGTCTGTGGCAGTGAAGAGAATAGATATAAGAGCCACTATGGAGGTCAAATGGGCAGAGCTTGGCAACTTCAATATCCCTAAAGCTTCCTTTGTAATTGTTCTAGTGCCTTCCTCCGGAACAACCTGATCCCAATTACTTCTAATTATTTTCTGTTGGGGTGTTTTAAGCGTGTTGACTTAGAGCTGCTTTGAAGTAATGAGGGAAAAGTGCCTCATATCTCCTTATTATATTATAGTAACATGATAAATATGTCTCCATAGCCACTTGAAAGAACTTCCTGAGGGTTTTTTTGCCTACTGATTTAATTCTAGTGGAATAGAAGCAAGCGTTCGTGCTGGGCTGTTTTAGACCTGTGGCCATCTGGAGGCCAAAGGTTAAGGAGAATTGCAACGCCTCAGCTATTTGGTCTCCAAATAACATTTTCATGGGTAACTGTTTTATTGGACTATGGAAGAGAAGGAAAAGTCTGAAGAATCACTTTGATAGTCTTTCAGTAGTACATTTAAAAATAAAATTTAAAATGCAGACAAATTTCTTTTGAGCTTTATTGAGGCTGACCAGTAGTATTTATTTACACATGAAGTGTTTTGCTGGCAAAGTTCTAAGAAGGCACAAAGCCACTTTGGTCCACACTGTAACATGGTTTACACTTCCCATGAACTCTCTCCAATAAACACTTCATTTAAATTTAATAAAGCAGTTAATAAAACCATAAAGGTTAATTACTAGTTGAGAAAAAATATGACTTCACTTTGGTAAGTATGTGAGAAATGAATCGACTTGCTTTTGCAGTTAACCCCAGATGATACAGGCAATAAAACTAGGTTATGAATTTAACATATTAATTTCCAATAGACAGAATGGTAGCCTTCTGAAATATGTGATCTATCACTAATCCACTTGACATGGCTCCAGAGAGCACTAATCAAGATTAAATCACTTGGTCATAACATGGGTGTAATATATCATTCTAAATGATATGGTTGCAATTTTTCATTGAAAGGGTAGCATAAACACCTTACATAAGATGAAAATCTGGGTAGAGAATTTGAGAGGCTCAGTTAATCTATGTTCTGATTCTGACAAAATATATGAGTGCTAACTTTATTTGATGATTCTTTTAGAAATTAATCCTTATCTCTATTCTTATCTTGAAGTTCCTATCTAATATTATAATTTAACTTTTCTCAAAAATCATTGAATCTCAGCATTGTAAGGGACTTCCGAAATCATCGGCTAATCCATAAGCAAACCAGAATCCTTTCTTCAAGGAGGTCCCTAACAGGTAATCATCTATTCTTCATTTGAAGTCAGAGAAGAAAAAGCCATGACCACCAGAGGCAGACCATTACATTTTTGTATACTTTTTTTAGGAAATTTTATTTATATCAAACATAAAACTCTCACTTCAACTTGAACTTATTACTCCTAATTCACCTCTCTGTGCACAAGATCAAATCTTCTCTTCCCTATGACAACTCTTCAAATAACTGATGTTCAAGTTATTTCTTATCATAATATCACTAGTTATTTCAATTGATCCTAAAGTCCCTTCATCATTATAATCCCCTTCCTTTGGCTCTACTATAAAATAATATATATATATGTTATATATGTATATATGTATGTATGTGTATATATATATATATATAAATATACACACATATTTTTTGTCAAATGTTATATTCTGTAATGGGGGAGGAGGGAGTTTACTGAGTATTTTAACATACCAAACAAATTATTTTTTAAATGATTCCTAAAATGTGGCACTGAGAAAATACTGAAATTAAATGTGCAGTTTTTCTTATCCTATTTATGGAATGCTGCAGATGTACCTACATTCTTTGTCCTCTTACAAATAGATATCAAGTAAGGAAAGTGTTCTTATTTCATCCAGTTCCATGTTTACTCTTAATAAATAAAGGATGAAAAAACCATTTGGAGTTTCTTACATGAGCTGTCTTTAAGCTAACTAGTTTCAAAGAAATGTAATTGATAACTTCTGATCTGTCAAGTGGTCTTTTTCAGTATGTGAAAGAATATACTGTATAAGAAACATTCTTCAGTTATCATTTAACATCCTATGGTCAAAAGGAATAAATTAACATTTCAGACTATGTATCTTACCAGTAAATGTCTTTAATGTGAATCAGTTAATGTCCTTGTTATCTGATCATCTTTGGGGGAATTGATCAAATCTGTGAGTAGCCTTAACCTTAGCCCTGCCCCATTAAATTGTGAACTGCATGAGAATAGGGACTGTTTTTTTTTTCCTTTTCTTTGTATCCTGTGCTTAGCAAAAATGCCTGACATACAATGGATGCTTAATAAATGTTTATTGATTGGTTTTAGCAGACCTGATTGTTGATCTGCTGAGATCCAATGAAGGCAATGCCTCTCTTAATGCCCATCTTGAATATCCAGAGGCAGATGTCTTTGCCTCCTTATTTCTGTTTCTTCCTTTCTTTTCCAAGACCATCTTACTGGCAACATTCACAAGGTACCTTTTAAAACAATTGCAACAATTCCCAAGGAATGTCCTGTAAATGATTACTGCAGTTTGGTACAAAGTGAAAAAAAATCCATGAAAAGTATTTATTCCCCTGCTGATTTTATTTGATTATTTCAGCAGTTTAGCTATCACTTAAAGGTCTCAACAGCTTAAATCAATTGATCAACAAACACAGAATCACAGAATGTCAGAGCTGGCAGGAACCTTAGACATAATCTATTTTAATTCCCTCCTAGGATCGAAGATTTAGAACTTAGGGGATCTATATAAGCTATCTGTTCAGAATATCCTCATTTTACATAGAAAATGAGACACAAGGAGGCTAAGTGACTTGCTTTAAGTACTAAGTGAAAGATTGGGGATTTGAACTCTAGTCCTCTGACACCAAATCCAGGGCACTCTCCATTGTTGGATGCTGTCTGTTTTTTCACATGAGGACATTAAGATGCAAAGATTGGAAGAGACTTATTGAAGACTATGTTTTAGTTTAGGGAAAGAATTATGTAGTAGAAATGGAAAGAAAGGACAAAGGAGGTATTAGGAAGAAAGATTTAACATGAGTTGCCTATTTGAAAGTTTAGCACAATGGAGTAGAGTCAGCTGAAGGGCACTAAAACTATATGATTTACTTAGTCTCAGCAAATAAGCTGGAAGGAAGAAAAAAGAAAGGAGAGAAAAAAGAAAGAAAGAAAAGAAGGATATAAACATTTATGTAGCATATGAGGCAAGTATACTAACTATGAGAGAGAGAGAACAACGGAGGGAGGAAGAAAGAAAAGAAAGAAGAAAGGAAAAGAAAGAAAAGAAGGAACAAAGGGAAGGGAGATAGAGAGGGAGAGAAATCCCTCAAGGAGGTTAGATTCCAATGGAGGTGGCCACATGTAAAATAGAAAGCTATGGAGTGAAGTTACTTGATGTAAGGACATTCTTTTGAAGTCCATAAAGTCATGATCTTATACTCTTCTCAGGCAAGAGTGGTGTGAGGTAAGAGAATTGGATTCTTGATGGCAGGTGTCACATGGCTTGCTTATTAAAATTAGTTTAAAAAGTTCAATTTTTATCGCTAAGTATTCACTCATAATTTAGTATGTGAGGCACAGAGTAAATAGAATGATAGTTTATATTTACAAAGCATTTCTTGTCTACAAAATACTCTACATAATCTCATATCTTCTTTCAGAGAGGTAGATACAAGAGACTTATCTTTATTTTACTTATGAGGAAAACAATGTTTAGAAAAATGAGTTGAATGAAAGTTTCACCTTTGAATGCAACTACATGGTACAGTGGATAAAGCACCAGAGCTAAAGTCAGGAATACCTGAGTTAAAACCTGGCTTTAGTTACTAACTCTGTGACCCCTGTTTGCCTCAGTTATTACCTCATATGGAAAATGCGCTGGAGAAGAAAATGGTAGACCACTCCAGTATCGTTGCCAAAAAAAAAAAACTCCAAATGAGGCATGAAGAGTCAGACACAACTGAAAGAACAGAACAAGAAAAACTTCACCTTTGAATGGTCTTTGGGAATTAATTAAAATGCAGAAGATATGAAGATAAAATCACAAATTAAGATTATAGCATGGCATTTACAAAAGAGTGCTGAACTTGGATCAAAGAGATCTTATGAGCAAGTAACCTATGTTGATCCATAAATTACCTCATTGGTACAATAGAGATTATAATATGTGTGCTAGCAACTCACTAAAATGCCATAAGGATAAGATTATGTGTGTAAAGTACTTTCCAAGCCATAAAGCTCCATATAAATGTCAGATTTTTCAATACTTATATTTAATGGAAGAGAAGTTGGTAGATGGAAAACTTTAGAAATTCCAGGTTCAAGTCTAGCTCCTGGTTTATGCTAGCAGGGTCGTCATTGGGCTAATCCTTTAATCTCTGTGCTTTAGCAATTAAACTCTTAAATTACAGGTGAATTGATGATCTGTGTTGGTTCAAAAAATTGCTACACTGATAGTTCCATACAGCAATAAAATCATACGTTCAGAAGGGTAAGGGTGGTGAGAATTTAATACAAACTCCTACCATCTAAGAATTTCTCAGACTTTGTCATTTTTTTTGTCCTTCCTTCCCTGAGCTGGGCCATAGGAAGTTTATCAATTGCCTAAGGTGGCCCAGAGACTCAAGGTCATGGCTGAAAAGAGAGTTTGGGTTTCCTGGCTCCTTGTAGGCAGCTCCATTCATCATTTAATTCTTAAAGGGAAAAATGTGTGTACTGAAGCATATATTGAAAATCAGTCACCTGCTTGTTCCCAGCTGGCACAGATGAGCCCCATCTGTATTGAAAGGGCAATTCAGGGTGAACATGTAAATGAGAAATTGTCTTCCCCTCCCTTTAAATAAAAATGACTCCTTAATATATTATCTTTTATAGTTAGTTATATTAGCATTCTGCTTAGAAATTCATAGCACTGTCAGTCAATAGTGGATGAAATAAGTTAACAATTAAAAGCAGGGAAGACATCTGTGTTAGATTTGAAAAATTCCTTAGAGATGGAGTGTGCTATATTACTTCTAAGAATACCTACATCATCTTGCTCTCAAATACAGCAAATTTCTGTCGAACTTCAAAGAATCAGAAAACTAAAAAAGGACCTTTTGTTGCTGTTCAGTCATTTCAGAGTCTTTGACAGTGCATTTGGGGTTTTCTTGGCAAAGATACTGCAGTAGTTTATCATGTCCTTCTCCAGTTCATTTCAGAGATAAGGAAATTGAGGCAGAGTTAAATGACTTGCTCAGGGTCACACAGCTAGTAAGTTTCTGAGGCCAGACTTGAACTCAGATAAGTATTCTTGAAAGCAAGCCCAGCACTGCACTCTATCTACCATAATACCTAGCTGCCCCCAAAAATGGATTTTAAAGGTGATATAATCCAATTGCTACAGGACAAAAATACCATACTTTCCTTTCTTCCAGAAAAGAAGATGCAGTCTTACCTTTGAAGAGTGGTGTATTGAGTAGTAAAGAAGTCCATGAGAAAGAGAACACTGACCATGAAATAGGTAATGGAAAGAGATTGGAAGAAGAAAGACAAGGTGCCCCTTGAGATTGAAAGAGGGGTAGGAATTCAGTAAAGGGAATGAGAATGTGGGTGAAGAAAAGCAGAAGAGAAGAAAGGTAAGGATTAAATTAGAGAAAGATTATATTAGGGTATACATGAATAGAATTAATAGGGGATTGGACATGGGGTTAGGAAGACCAGAATTCAAATCCTATCTCATATACTTACTAATTGCGCAAACCTGGACAAGTTACTTAAAGTCTTTTTGCCTCCATATCATTTGTAAAATGGGGATAATAATAGCAACTATCTCCCTTAGTGACTTTGAGGGGAAAAATAGATAATATGTCTTCAGAGAGACAGAGTGATTAGCTCAAATTCCCACAAATAATATGAACAGATTAAAAAAATGGTTTGGGCAAAACCATGAAGTGGCTTTTTTGATGTTCAGTTGTTTTCCAGTTAATTCAGACTTCATGACCCCATTTGGGGTTCTTTTGGCAAGAATATTAGAGTGGCTTGCCATTTCCTTCTTCAGCTCATTTTGAAGAAGAGGAAACTGAGGCAAACATGATGAAGCAACTTGCCTGGGGTGACACAGTGGGATCAGACTTGTTCTCTTTGACCAGAAGATAGACCTAAGAACAACAGGTGGTGGTTACAAAAAGGTAAATTTAAGTTCAATATTGGTGTGGGGGAGGATTCATACCCCTCAGAGGGGATTTTTAGACAAAGGTGAAATGATAACTTCTTTGGTGTGTCATATCAGGGATTTTTTTTTTCAGATATGGGTCCAACTGAATAGTTTCTACAGCCATTTTCAACTCTCAAATTCTGTGACTCTCTGAATGAAAATAGCCATAATTAGGAGAAACTGGAATGTGTCAGAATTTGACAGTTAATACCGATGATAGTCCAGCCCTTTCTCAGGGGTTAAAAATCATTAAGTCCTTGGTAATAGGTTGTTGGTCTGTGTGAACTTTGTTCCAACCTCTTATATTACTCCCTCGATTCTTATTTCTGTCCTTTGGATTGGAGGTCAGTTCTGTGTGCAGAAAGGAGTACCATTCTTAGTCAGATGATCAAATCACTAGGTGACTGACCTTGGGCAACCGTGTTACTTAGATTGCCCTCCATTTCATTTCTTCTTCCTTTTCTTCATCTCCATGTTTTTCCTTTTTATTATTCCCTTATTGCAGCATTTATCTTCACTTATGCCCTTTTTTTTAAACCTTTACCTTTTTGTATTAAGAATTGATACTAGATACCTGCTCTAAATTTCAGGACAGCAATTAGGGCTAGACAGTTGAAATTAAGTGACTTGCCCAGGATCACACAGTTAGGAAGTGTCCGAGACCAGATTTGACCCCACAACTTTCCATCTCCAGGTCTGATTCTCTATCCTCTAAGCGATGGGTCCCCAAACTTTTTACACAGGGGGCCAGTTCACAGTCCCTCAGACCATTGGAGGGCTGGACTATTAAAAAAAAACAAACCATGAACAAATCTGTATACCACTGTCTGGGATAGCGGAGGCTGCAGTGCTGACTGTGATGGGTCACCCCTTGCACAGGCCCATCACTGCCACCACTATACCAGGCAGCAGTATACACAGTGCGGAATCCCCTCCCCCAGATCACTGCTCACCATGCTGACATCTTCCATTGTGCAGCCACATAATCCTTTCTGCGGTGCCTCGTTCTTGTTCAGTTGCTCCCAGAATAAGGCGCCACGCAAAGAATTATGTCACCAGAAGTAGTACTGTATGTGAGTGATGCCATGCTTGGTGGCACCGCCAAATACAGTACACCAGAAGCACAGTTCCTGTGCTCCTCTCACTGACCACCAATGAAAGAGGTATGGATTCTGGAAGTGCAATGGGGGATGCATAAATGGCCTCAGGGGGGCACATGTGGCCCATGGGCCATAGTTTGGTGACCCCTGCTCTAAACCACCTAGCTGCCCCAATTTTTACCTTTCTTTACCAAATGTCTCATTTCCTCTCCTTTGACCACTAAAATCAGGCAGGGGCCGTTTTCCCACTTAAAACAATATTGTCTTTTAAGGGAAAATTTAATCTGATTGTTCTAAAAGTAGGGAAGGAATTTATTTTTCATTGGTTTCTTAGAGAATTAGCTCTAGGCAAGACATGTGAACAAGCAAATCCAATGTGTTGGCATATGTTTAACATTTTTATGTAAAATTGTGACATTGGATAGTAATGAAAGCTATTTCAAAGGGAAAATAAGATAAAACACTCAAGAGGGTCTTCCACCATTACCAGGAAATTGCTTCAACTGCCCTCTAGCCAATTGATAGATGTTTTATCTTCCTCATCTGGAATATTCTATCTTTTAGAATGATAGCACCATAGAAGATAGATGAGTTTCCATGATATATGGGCGGCTATTCTTTGAAATTTTCATTTGGCAACTCTCCCTGTAGAACCACAGTTCTCTACATTTATTATTGTTCAGAAATTTGAGGGAAGTCTCAATGGAGAAAGAGACCAACTAATGGGAGGTCATATTCTTACATGTTTCATTTAAGAGAAAGTTTCTCATATCTTTAGCTAAGGGATCACTTGTTATATCCCATAGGATAATCTTCTAGTCTGTACCCTGGCCCTCTGAGTATCTGAAGAGAAGATTAGTCATGGAGCTAGATGCCAACTTAAAATGAAATGAAACAAAAACATTCTATAGCTTTCATTTATATCTGACAGAAGTTGGCCTATACTATATTGGGGGGGGGGAGGAATAATAAGTTTCTAAAAGAGAAAAAAGCTTAATGTATGACAGAAACCTTTGACCTATTAGTTCAAAATAATAATTTAGAAATCTTAATTTATATTGCAACTAGTATATATATTTATTTAAGAAAAAAATTGTGTGCATATTCAATTAATAAAATAAGTTCTTATTTCTTAAAATCTTTTGGAAGGACTAGAAGCTGGTACTTTGAGAAAACAAACAAAATAGACAAAGTACTGGTCAATCTAATTTAAAAAAAGGAAAGAAGAAAAGAAAATTAATAGCATCAAAGATAAAAAGGGGAACCTCACCTCCAATGAAGAGAAAATTAAGGCAATCATTAAAAAATACTTTGCCCAATTATATGGAAATAAATACACCAATCTACGTGATAAGGGTGAATATTTACAAAAATATAAATTGCCTAGACCAACAGAAGAAGAAATAGAATTCTTAAATAATCCCATATCAGAAAAAGAAATCCAACAGGCCATCAAAGAACTCCCTAAGAAAAAACCCCCAGGGCCTGATTGATTCACAAGTGAATTCTATCAAACATTCAAAGCACAGATAATCCCAATATTATACAAACTATTTGACATAATAAGTAAAGAGGGAGTTCTACCAAATTCCTTTTATGACACAAACATGGTACTGATTCCAAAGCCAGGCAGGTCAAAAATGGAGAAAGAAAACTATAGACCAATCTCCCTAATGAATATAGATGCAAAAATCTTAAATAGGATACTAGCAAAAAGACTCCAGCAAGTGATCACGAGGGTTATTCACTATGATCAGGTAGGATTTATACCAGGGATGCAGGGCTGGTTCAACATTAGGAAAACCATCCACATAATTGACCATATTAACAAGCAAACTGACAAAAATCACATGATTATCTCAATAGATGCAGAAAAAGCCTTTGATAAAATACAACACCCATTCCTATTAAAAACACTAGAAAGCATAGGAATAGAAGGGTCGTTCCTAAAAATAATAAAAAGTATGTATCTAAAACCATCAGCTAACATCATCTGCAATGCGAATAAACTAGATGCATTCCCAACAAGATTAGGAGTGAAACAAGGATGCCCATTATCACTTCTATTATTTAACATTGTACTAGAAACACTAGCAATAGCAATTAGAGAAGAAAAATAAATTGAAGGCATTAACATAGGCAAGAAGGATACCAAGTTATCGCTCTTTGCGGATGATATGATAGTCTACTTAAATAATCCTAGAGAATCAACCAAAAAGCTAGTCAAAGTCGGGACATTAATGCATTGCTGGTGGAGTTGTGATTTGGTCCAACCATTCTGGAGGGCAATTTGGAACTATGCCCAAAGGGCGGTAGAAGACTGTCTGCCCTTTGATCCAGCCATAGCACTGCTGGGTTTGTATCCCAAAGAGATAATAAGGAAAAAGACTTTAACAAGAATGTTTATAGCTGTGCTCTTTGTGGTGGCCAAAAATTGGAAATTGAGGGGATGCCCTTCAATTGGGGAATGGCTGGACATTAAAATAATGTTAAAAAATCTTTTGGAAGGCAAAAACCTTTTGGAAGGTCTTAAAAACAGGTATCGAATGTGTTTGTTTTTTAGTATGCTGAATATACTAGCTTTCACTAAACTTCTCTGATGCTCTATCATAGTTTGGAAACAACCTCATATTCTTGAAGGTTATATGGCAGGAGGGGCCAGATTTCCAGGTCACACCAAACCAGAAAGAATTCAATCAAGAACTGAGGAGAAATGATGTTAATCATTTAAGAATCAATTTAGCTAATTTCATGGATTGTCATCAGACAGAGACTCATGTACTAGCTGACTAATCTGTTTCTGACATTAGAAACCCATAAATAATGTGTGGTAATGAATGGGATGGGAGTCATGAAAGATGGACCCTCCTCACTGAAATAAGAATATGATCTTGTAGACAGAAGAGAAAGTAAGAAAGTAGTTTCTTTTTCTTTTTCTTTCTTCCATCTTTTGTGCTTTATTTCCACATTTTCTACCTTTTCCCTCTTCCTTCTTCCCCAAATCATTTTTTCCATTTAAGAAAGTTTGTTTCTTTAGCAGATTAACATAGATGGAAAAATAAAGCCAGCCCAAAGGCAGCATTTCCCAGAAAAGTACCAAACTTGAAAGAATGTCAGGATTGTCAAGAGCATTATCTTGATTTGTTCATAAAGTTTTGAAATGAGGAACTTAACAAGGATTAAGGGCCCTGCAGACTCTGACAAGGATGTGGTCACATTGTCCTGCCCATCCCAAGCCATCTCTTGGGTGAAGCTCTATGTCCCATTTATTTGGCCATTATCATTTCACAGCATTCAGTTTTCAATTTCTTGGGGTAATTCTTCCCATTTACATTGTGGTAGCTCGAGCTCCTTGCTTTGCCTCTGCTCATGTGAATCTTCTCACAGTTCATCATTTCTTATAGTACAGTCATGCATCATCACATTCATGGACCACAGCTTGTACACCCATTCCCTAGGTCTTGGGCATGTTTTCTGTCCAGTTATTTGAGGCTACAAAAAGCAGCTCCATACGCTCCCTGTGGCACAATGGATAGAGCACCAAGTTTGGACTTGGGAAGACATCCTCCTGTGTTCAGATCTGGCCTCAGACACTTCCCAGCTGGGTGACCCTGGGCAAGTCACCTACCCCCCCCCCATTGCCTACCTCTTATGTCTTAGAATTGTGTCTGATACTGAGTATTGACTCCAAGATAGAGGATAAAAGTTATAACAAATAAACAAGCAACATACATTTAGTTACATATTCCCTCTCAAGATTGTAAGCTGTGAGGCAGAGACAGTTTTTTGCTTCTTTTTTAAACTCCTGTACATAGCACAGTGCCTGGAACACAGCAGGTGCTTAATAATTGCTTATCGATTCCTGACTCATTTGAGTTGTTTTGAAGGGCTTCCCATTCACCGAGGTAGGGGGGTGTCTGATCCCAGTGTCCCCTGGGTGCCTTCATGTGTTGGGGGAAGGGGAGCAGCTTCCGAAGGAATGAGGAGGAGAATCTGCCCAGAAATATTGGGTGGGTGGAACGTGTAAAAATATCTCCTGCAGAATAATTGGGCATTGAGGAAGTGTTTGACTTGCTTGATGGACACAATGGATTGGATTTTATATATGTACATGTAATTCATAGGATTCACAAATCGGATCCAGAAGGAAGCAGGGCGCCATCTCTTCTAGGTCGAGGTGGGGGCTTAGGGGTTGGGAATGGGGTATATGGGAGGAGCCCCAGACAAGGCCTTCGCTGGCTTTGCTTCAGTATTTTCTTTTACTTGATGGAAGACTTCCGTTGGGGGAGGGAGGTGGCAGCTTCAGGCATAAAACCAAAGGGAGATCATTGAGCTTTTACCAACAAGCCAGCTCATCTGTGGACTGATTTTGGCAGCTTGGTACTTTCCCGTTTCCCTGCGTGGATGGTGTAAGGTTTAGTTCCGTAGCTTCCCCTTCCTTCCCTTGTTCCCAAATGGCTCTGAGTCTGTCTTTCCCTAAACTCAACCAGCCAAACAAAACCCACGCAGAATTTCTCTTGGTGGCAATTTGGGTTCCTCACAAGTCATTCCCCCGGAAAGCAAGCCTTTTGGCCCGGCCCCGGCATGGAAGGAAAACCCGGGCTGGAGACAGATCTTGATTCTATTTGGAGGCAGAGTGCGATGTGGAGTTGACAGGAACAGGGGCCTGGGCATCCCCGTGTGGGCGACGCTTGTGAGGCAGCCTTGTCACGGGTGGGTAGAGTGTATTAAAAATGACTAAAAGGGCCGGCGCCTACTGCCTAATAAGAGGGGAGGACTGAGAAGATGAAAGAAAACTCCTTTTCGCCTGCCTGGTCAAGGATGGGAATCTTCTCTCTCCAACTGGGCTCCCCCTTAGGACGATCTCGGTAGAGACGATCTTTTTTTAAAAATAATGATTCCAAGCAATTATATATCATTTTAAGGTTTCCTAACATAGGTTTAAGTGGCCTTATTATCCCCATTTTACAGATGAGTTAAGTGAAGGTGAAGAAGCCCAAGTAACTTGTGTAGGATCACAGAGCTAGTACATGTTGGAGATGGGATTCGATCTCAGGTCTTCTAATGCCAAGTCCTGTCCTTTGGCCACTGTGCACAGGACCAGCATGGCCTTTGGTCCCTGATATGGAGCAGTGCTTTCTTCCCATGGGAACCCACTTACCTCTGGCTCCTCTACTGATTGGCGTCTTTCCCGAGGTCTTTCCATTTGTGTCCTGTCACTCCCCCATCCCAATAGCCTTCCAAGCCCATGAGCACAGCCCCTGGGGTCTGCCTGCCCTCTGTGGCACCCGCTCTGATCTGAATTGGCGTTTCTGTCCACAGGACTGCGGTGGTATCAGGGTGGTCTCATCTAGAGGACTTCTCTGAGGATTTTTGAAGGAGAACCACGGAGAGTGAGGGCAAAGGATTTGGGTTCGAATTCTGGTCCAGCCGCTTCCTACCCCTCTGACCTTGAGGAAGTCCCTCCATCTCATTGGGCTTGCCTCAGTTTCCCCATTTATAAAATAAGGTAGTGACATAAGATGAGCTCATTGGATGACTTTGTGGACAGCCAACAACCATCTTCTCAGGAATGCAAAGAGCAGGGAGAGGATTCCTAGTCAGGTAGAGCTGGACATGGCCATTCTTGATTCCTCCTCATTCTGACACCCTGCAAGGGACTCACATGTGATATCCTGCAGCCTCCCCAGAGCAAGTATTCCGAAGGAGCTCCCTGGGCAGGGACAGGCTCATTTGTATCCCCAAAGATTCGGGCAGAGTCTGGCACCTAGTAGGTGCTTGAGAAATATTTGCTATTTGATTGATAGATTCCAGGCAAAACTCATAATTTCCTATTGCCCTTCCACATGCCTTTTTTTTTTTTTAAAAACCCTTATCTTGTGTCTTAGAATGAATACTGAGCATCAGTCCCAAGGCAGAAGAGCAGGACGGACTAGGCAACTGGGGTCAAGTGACTTCCCCAGGGTCACCCAGCTGGGAAGTGTCTGAGGGTCAGATTGGAACCCAGGACCTCCCATCTGCAAGCCTGGCTTTCTGTCCCCCAGCCCCTACCCGGTTTCCTTCCCCACCTCCATAGATATGTCTTTGCTCAGACTCCCTCTGCTTGGAACCCCTTGTTCCTTCAAGGCTCTCTCCAGCCGTGGGGCTCCCCATTCGTAGGGAAGCTCTAAGCTTGAATGGCTTTAAAGGACCGTGTGTGGCCCTCCGGGGTATAGAGGGCCCCACTGCCAGCCTCCATGGGAGGGCATCTATCTGTGTGAGCACTTTTTCTTTGCATTCTCCGTGCCTGGCTCAGGTTAGGCTTCCTTCATGAATACGCCAGACAGCGAATGCCAGGTCAGTCAGTGTCCCAAATAGAAAACGTGTCTCTAAAAGTGCCAGCGTTGGGGTGCAGGGAGAGGCCCCCTTCTGGTCCCCTCGATCCCCTTTCCTTCCCATGTTCCCTGGCGGCAAAGCGGAGGTTCCTCCACGAGATGTCATTCTAGGAGGGCGTCCAGGAAGATCTCCTCTCTCTGATCTCCTCTCTCCGGGGACTTGCCTTCCAGATCTGAGGTGGAGGCGGCGATTGCAGAGCCTTCTAGATGAGATCCAGAATGAGTCCAAAGTAGGGGCGAGGGAGGGAAAGGGGGCCTGGCAGAAGAGGGCTTGTGCGCCGCCCGTGTGCCTCAGGACCTCAACTTCCACACTAGAGGAGCGGCTGGCCGGGAGGTCAATCCAGGCTCCTTTGAGTGAATGATTCCGGGAAGAGTTTGTTTTCCTCTCCACGCGGGATCGCGTGCGCCCGGAGCATCCCAAGAGCAGGTTCATCTTGTGCCCGGGGCAGGCACTGCCAGGGAGCGGCCAGGAGGAGGAGAAAGGGAAGAGTATCCTCCAGGAAAGGCCTCTTCCTTACACAGAGGTGCCGTCTCTGGACCTCCCAAAGTCCTCTCTATTTTTCTTTTTCAAAAGAAGACGCTCCCAGCTTTGGATGATTAAGGAATGCCGGTTTATTGAACTCAAAACTACCAGTGTATAGAATCTCCAATCACTGAACCTTCCATGCCCTATCTCTCTCCTCCTATCCTTTCTTCCTGTCAGATTCCAGTCATCAGAACCAAGGCTTCAAGGTTAGGGTTTGAAGAAGAGGAAGTTCAAAGATGTAACAAATCACACACAGAGAACATGAACATTCTTTGACACTGTGATACTTTCAAAAAGCAAATTACCCTTGGATGGAGACTTCTTGTATTCAGATTAAATCACTCACAGTCTTCAAAATTTAAAGTAGACAGGCCAAAGGCTTTATTTTAGAGAAGGGGGTATTCTTGCTCTAAGGGGGATGACTAATTTCTATATGGGTTCTTGAAAATATTGGGGTACAGTCTAAAAGGCTTAAAAACACTTCTTATGAGAATACTCAATCCCTCCTTTTGCTTTACTGCCTCTGTCAGAAGCAGCTGGCGAACCCACATTAACTCTGCTGCCACCACCTTTGAAGATGAGCGACATTGACATCTTGCCGCTGCGCGTGAACGCCGACACCAGGCCACAGCCGCACCTCCCGTAACAACTGGCGTCCCAGGCCCCATGTGCCACAGACTCTGCGCCTCAGCCTTTGGATGCCAAAGCCACATGAGGGTACACTGTAGATGAAACTGCACAAAGACAATAGTCATTCTCGGTCACTGAGAGACTACCACTACTGATTGTGTGCTTTCTCATCCCATTGCTGAAGTATTAATCCAGCTTCAGCATAAAATTTGTTCTCATCTCTCCCATCTAGATCTAAAACTTCCCATTTCCTCAGAATCATCATTTTCAGGATTATTTGTTGGGGCCAGGAGTGCTTAGAAGATACTACATCCATGTTCTCCACAGTTCTCTGAATGAGAGCTATGAAACTAGGTATTAAACAGGGAAGCATTAGAATAACACACATGACTGCAAGTATTAGGAGCACAATTTTTGCTCAGAGATCTGAAAACATTGAGTCCTACCAACTGACCCAAGAGGTTGTATCCACTCCTGAATTCCTTTTTAATTCCTCTGATTCAGCCATTAACCATTGGAGAGTTTTGGTTACAGACTTATCCGGTGCAGTGTTATTAAGAATATAAATGCAGCAACTTCCTCCTAACGTAGCACAAACTCCATCCTCCTTAGCTAATATATCCAAGACCAATCCTTTTTCCTACGTCTTTTGACTAGTTGCATCTGTAAGATTTAGAATTGGTTTGACTAAATATAAGAATCAAAATAATTGAATTGTGGTCACCATTAAAAAAAATATATTAACTTCCCCAGTCAAAATGACTGCAAGCAGCTTTTTATTTACAACAAGGTAGAGACATGAAAGTGGGAAATATAGGAAAGAGGTAGAAAAAAATCACCTAGTTACAAAAACCCTAAATCCTAATCCTAAAGACTCTAGACCTCAAATGCCAATCGGAAAGTGAATCTCACCAGAATTCAAAATCCTGATTAGGAAGCCAAAATCCGAAGTGCCAAGAAACACTGAGAAATCCGCAAATAACCTTCAATACACAGGAGGCTAAGACCTCCAAGAATCTCACAAAGCTTATGCTGAAGAATATCCCACAAAAGCACCAACAGAGAGAGAGAGAGAGAGAGAGAGAGAGAGAGAGAGAGAGAGAGAGAGAGAGAGTCCTTTTTCCACATTACTTCCTGTCTCCCACTTCATGGCAAGTAATCACAGCCTGACCCAAGGGGGGGTCAGTGCCCTAGTAAGTGACTTATGAACTCTTTTACCTAGTGACCTATCAAGTGCTATGTATGGGCACTTCAAATTCTTGATTAAATTAAAGGTTGCTGATTGATTACATTAAAAAATAAACAAAGAGTGTTCAATTCTCTCTTCACTCAGCAGTTGCTAGGACAAACCTCTGACTGTAGCCTGAGCGTACTTTATAACCCTCTGTTAGTTATAATAGATGTAATTAATCCAATTCACATCCTTATTGTCACCCACTAGAAGAGGAATTCAAATCAGGCTGCTATTTTATTCCTATCTTTGAATTTATCCTGGACTCCTTTAGGCATTCTTATTGCATTTAAATAGACTGATTGATCAAAGGAGCCTTGAGGAGAGACTAAAGTGTCTCTCTTTTCCCTTGACTGATTTAACTGAGTAGAATGTTACAAATATGCTATTGGGAATGGGATTGCCAACTTTACCAAAGCACATGTTCCTGGGCCAGTTAAATAAGACTTACTTCAGTGTGGGTCCCCCACAGAACCACCAGAGATTTGTTCAGGTAATGCTTAGATTTGCAAACTCAGGTTTGTCAGTAACATCCCAAGTTTGGGCACACTCCAGACGCTGCACACTAGAGTCCCCACTCATGTGTCATGAAATATACCCAGTGTGATTCCAGAACCCTTCTCTAGCCAGAGGTATTCCTTTTGTGCCACTTGTCTTAGTGGGAGGGTACAGGGAAGCAAGTGCACTACAATTCTCTGGGTTCAGCTCTTGAAAGAGGGTAACCACACACTTGAATTCAGTCTCATACTTGTCCAAACCCAAAGGGAAGAGGACAGTGTTCTCTCACAGGAATAACAGTCTTTCCCAAATTATTGACAGTATTCCTCATCCATTCCCACCAGGAATTAGTCTCCTGATATCCTGACTCTGTCTCAGTGACTCAGCTTAGATCCACAGTCATTGTTACACCAGGCTCTGACTGGAGGATTCCCAGAGGAGTGGTTGGTTGAAGCAAATTAGGCTTTGGTGATTCTAGCTATGTTGCCTCACCATAATGATCCTTTCTCTTAACTGAGACAATCAGAAACTTTCCAAAGTAATCTTGACCTGGCAGTCCTATTCCAAAACTGTACTACCTATCCATTCTTCTTTAAAATTCTTAAGAGACAGAAGGAGGAGCCCATCAGGGTTATTGAAGGGCTGGCAAATTGTGAAAGCATCTTTCCACTCTCGATCTGATGGGGCATCAGTCCACCTCTTGTAATCTGTGGTCCACCACACCCCCAACCAACAACCACCCTCCAGGAGGAGGACAAAGTTACTTCTTGTGGCATCATGGACAAGTCCAATCACGTAAACCTTTACATGATGGCATTTCTAGAGAGAAGTAGTAGTCTGAAGCCTATTGATAAGAGGGGCACAGTGGAATGAATCTAGATTGTTAGAAGCCTGCCAATGTGACTCTCCCTCTCCTCAATACCCTACCCCTCTGGTTCTTATCTGGGACCCCCAGATCATGGCATATTTAGGTGATATAATTTACCCCATTTTATCTCTCTCTTCCCTTTCCTCTCAATGCAATCCTCTTTTTCATCATTTGATTTCTTTTTTAATTTCATCCTAAACAGCTTACTCCCAACACCCTCTGTCTATGTCTACTCTTTTTAACTACTCTGATGATAAAAATTCTGAGTTATAAATATCTTTCTATGTAGGAATATAAAAAATTCCATCTTATTGAATCTCTTAAATTTTCTATTTCTTATTTACCTTTTTATGTTTCTCTTGAGTCTTTTATTTGGACATTACATTTCTGTTTAGGTCTGGTCTTTTCATTAGGACTGTTAGGAAATTTTCCATTTTATTAAATGATCATTTTCCCCTAAAAGATTTTATTCAGTTTTGCTGGGTAGGTGATTCTATGTTGTAAAACCAGGTCCCTTGGTTTCTGGAATATCTTATTTCAAGCCTCCACTATCCCCTGTAAAAGCTGCTCAGTTTTATGTATTCATGACTGGGGCTTCATGATACCTGAATTGTTTCATTCTGGCTGCTTGCAGTATTTTCTCATTTGCCTGATAGCTCTTGAATTTGATTATGACAGTCCTGGGAGTTGTCATTTGAGGATTTATTTCAGGTGGTGATTGGTGAATTCTTTCAATTTTATTTTACCCTTTTGTTCAAGAATATCCAGGCATTTTTCTATGATAATTTCTTGTAATGTGATATCTAGGTTTTGTTTTGTTTTTATCATTTTTTTTCTTAGATAGTCTCTTCTATACTTACTATCAATGTCAGTTTTTTTTCAACAAGATACTTCATATTTTCTTATTTTTGTTATTCTTTTTTTCTTTTATTGTTTCTCAATGTCTCATAAAGCCATTTTCTTCTATTTGCCCAATTCTAATTTTTAAGAAATTAATTTCTATTGGAAGCTTTTGAATCTCCTTTTCCATTTGGTCAATTCTTTTTAACAAAACTCTTTTCTTCATTGTGTTCCATGCCTCTTTTCCCATTTGTCCAATTCTGCTCTTTCACCTCTTACCTTTTTTGCATTACTGTCATTTCTCGTCCCCATTTTGCTCCTGCCTCTCATTTGATTTTGGATTCCTTTTTGAGCTCTTTCATAATCTGAGAGAAATTACCATTTTTTTAAAGTTTCATGTGCTTTGCTCTCACTGTCTTTCTTGGTCTGGGCTTTGCTTTTCTTTGTCTCCATAATAACTTTCTATGGTTAGGTGTTTTGATTTTAGTTCATGTTTTGCTGTTTTCTCTTTTCCCAGCCTTTTAAAAATATTTTACTTTCATCTTAAAGATAAGCTTTGCTCTCAATGTAGAGATGTCATTCTCTTAATGCTGCTTTCCTCAGCTCTAGTTCTGGGTTTCTTTAAGATTCAGTTCTTTCAAGGTGTTATTACCTGTGGATTAGAAGCTCTGAAAGCCACCTCCCAAAGCTGCTTCAATTTCCTCTATGGACTGCTGATGGCTTTCAGGGTTCAGAGCACTGTGAGTTATCTTGTGCTGGGGCTCAGGGCCTCACTCTGGGTTTACAAAGGCAAGGTACATTACAGACTGCCTTGTCCTAGTCCTTGGCATATCAATGGAGGTTTAGAATGGAGCCTTGAGCCTCACTATGGGCCTACATTAGCCAGATGGCTACAGATTACCTTGCCCTGGGGCCTGGGCCTCTGTGCAGGATTGGGCAGGTCTCTGGGCCTCTCCCTTAGCCACTTACAGCCACTTACAGACTGTCTTGCACTGGGGTTGCTCTGGGGATTAGGGCTTCACTGAAGGCTTGGGCAGAGGCTCAAAGTCTCACTCTGGGCTTATACTCACCAAATGTAGTGTGGCCTATCCTTCAGTAGAACTTGCGACTTACCCAAGATCTGGGTTGTATAGTAGCCTTGAACAGTCCAGATGCCATGGACTGCTTTGTGCTCAGACATGGGACCTCCTTGCAGGCCTTCAGGGAGGCCTTGGAACATCAGGGAGTGGGGTATTTTGCTGTTGGCTTAAGCAAGGTCTTGGGGTATCAAAGTTGGGTCTGGCCCAGGGTCAGAATCTGGAGCAGTAAGTGAGGGCTGTGGGTGAATGGCTTTGCTGCTGGCTGTTTCCAGCTGCTCTCCCATCTCACCCCAGGAAAATGGACCTTCTCTGCCTACCTCTCAAGTTGTTTTTCAGAAGAGTTACTTCACTCTGTACTCTTGTTGGTTTCATTACTCCAGTATTCATTATGAGGAGTTATTTTATGGTTGGGTTGAAAGGATTATCAGAGCTCTTCCAGCTTTCTTTGTTACTCTGCCATCTTGCCTCCAAACCTCTTCAGTTTTTTTCTTTCTTTTTTTTTTAATTTTATTTAGGCAATTTAGAACACTATTCCTTAGTTACAAGAGTCATATTCTATCCCTCCCTCCACTACCCCCACCCTTCCCATAACCCAATCCCAATTCCACTGGGTATTACATGTGTCCTTGATAAGAAACTATTTCCGTGTTGTTATTGTTTGCACTGGGATGTTCATTTAGAGTCTGTATTCCCAATCATATCCCCCTCGACCCATGTAGTCAAGCAGTTGTTTTTCTTCAGTGTTACTACTCCCACAGTTTTTCCTCTGAATGTGGATAGTGTTCTTTCTTATTGATCCCTCCGGGTTGTTCCATATCATTGAATTGCAACTAATGGAGAAGTCCATTACATTCTGTCGTACCACAGTGTATCAGTCTCTGAGTACAATGTTCTCCTGGTTCTACTCCTTTCACTCTGCATCAATTCCTGGAGGTTGTTCCAGTTCCCATAGAATTCTTCCAGTTTATTATTCCTTTGAGCACAATAATATTCCATCACCAACATATACCAGAATTTGTTCAGCCATTTCCCAATTGAAGAACATCCCCTCATATTCCAATTTTTTGTCACCACAAAGAGCACAGCTATGAATCTTTTTGTACAAGTCTTTTTCCTTATTATCTCTTTGGAGTACAAACCAAGCAATGCTTTGGCTAGGTCAAACAGCAGGCAGTCTTTTAGTACCCTTTGGGCATAGTTCCAAATTGCCCTCCAGAATGGTTGGATCAATGGTTGCCACATCTCCTCCAGCATTCATTACTTTCTGTTGCTGTCATGTTAGCCAATATTCTACGTGTGAGGTGGTACTTCAGAGTTGTTTTGATTTGCATCTCTCTGATTATAAGAGATGTAGAGCACTTTTTCATGTGCTTATTAATAGTTTTGATTTCTTTAACTGAAAGTTGCCTATTCATGCCCCTTGCCCATTTGTCAATTAGAGAATGGTTTAATTTTTTGCACAGTTGATTTAGCTCTTTATAAATTTGAGTAATTAGACCTTTTTCAGAGGTTTTTGTTACGAAGGTTGCTTCCCAATTTGTTACTTCCCTTCTCATTTTGGTTGCATTGGCTTTGTTTGTACAAAACCTTTTTAATTTGATGTAATCAAAATTATTTTACATTTTCTGATTCTTTCTAACTCTTGCTTAGTTTTAAAATCATTCCTTTCCCAAGGATCTGACATGTATATTATTCTGTGTTTACCAATTTACTTATAATTTCCTTCTTTATGTTCAAGTTATTCACCCATTTTGAGTTTATCTTGGTGTAGAGTGTGAGCTGTTGGTCCAAACCTAATCTCTCCCATACTGTCTTCCAATTTTCCCATCAGTTTTTATCAAATAGTGAATTTTTGTCCCAAAAGCTGGGATCTTTAGGCTTGTTATAGACTGTCTTGCTGAGGTCACTTACCCCAAGTCTATTCCACTGATCCTCCTTTCTGTCTCTTAGACAGTACCATATTGTTTTGATGACCACTGTTTTATAGTATAGTTTAAGATATGGTACCACTATGCCATCTTCCATCGTATTTATTTTTCATTATTTTCCTGGATATCCTTGACCCTTTGTTCTTCAAAATGAACTTTGTTATGGTTTTTTCTAATTGAGTAAAAAGTTTTTTGGTAGTTTGCTGGGTATGGCACTAAATAGGTAAATAAGTTTGGGTAGGATGGTCATTTTTATTATGTTAGCTCATCCTATCCATGAGCAGTTAATGTTTTTTCCAATTGCTCAAGTCTAGTTTTAATTGTGTGGAGTGTTTTGTAGTTGTGTTCATATAGTTCCTGTGTTTGTCTTGGCAGATAGATTCCCAAGTATTTTATGTTGTCTAGGGTGATTTTAAATGGAATTTCTCTTTCTAATTATTGCTGCTCAGATGTGTTCGAGATATATAGAAATGCTGATGACTTATGTGTATTTATTTTGTATCCTGCAACTCTGCTAAAGTTGTTGATTATTTCCACTAGCTTTTTAGTTGATTCTCTACGATTCTTTAAGTAGCCCATCATATCATCCACAAAGAGTGATAGCTTGGTCTCCTCATTGCCAATTTTAATACCTTCAATTTATATATTTAATACCTTCAATTTAATACTTTCAATTTTGGGTTAGTGAAAATTCAGTGTATCTAGCCAGCACCAGACCATGCTTCCCATTCTATCCAGTATCTTCTACTCCAAGGACTATTCAGTGAGAGCTTCTTTTCTAAAGAATATTCCCCTGTATCTCACTCCATATACATGATACTTCTTGCTTTGGATCTATAAAAATAATAAAAAATAATAAGGATATTGCTCTGGAAAATGAATGCTTTTTGTTTCTAGCCACAGTCTTCTGGATGGTAGTTTCCAAAATTCCCTTTGTAGCCCACTACTCTGATGTGTGTGTGTGTGTGTGTGTATGTATGTAGTATCTTCCCCATTAAAATTTAAGCTCATTAAGTGCAGAAAGTATCTTATATTTGTAAATATACCTCCTGACACCTTGTAGAGCCAGCAGATACTTTCTGATTTACTGATTTCACGAGAGGAAGCTTGTATTTCCTCGAGTTAGGAGATACAGATTCAAATCTTGTCTCTAATTTTTTTTGTGACCTTTGGCATGTCATTACCCCCATGTAAATCTGTTTTCTAATTGTAATTTGACAATGATAGTCTTTACCTTCCTAAAAATGGTTATGGTTGGGAAAATGAATTGTAGATCTTCCATAAAATGGGTTATTAAGCATGAAATTTAGAACTGTGTGATCTTGGGCAACTCATTTTCTCTTTTTATGTCTGTCTATTCAATGGGAAATCCCATTTTAAAAATGTAAATATGTTTATATTTAATATATTTTATTTGGAATTTTATATAATATTTGTTATATATAACTATGCTTATAATGTAATTATATCACCATTTTGGTGATCATATATAAAATCACTGACTTAAAGGCCCTTCCTCAATCACTGAGTCCCAAACACACAGAGGTATTGGCCTCATATTCTAGTAATATTTTAATTATATCCTCTGCTACATTAATAAATTACTTATTAACTCCAAATCAAAGTCTTTTCAAATTTGTATCAAGCTCTCACTTTTCAATAATTTCCTTTATTCAAAATAAGTAAAATATGTTAAAGGGATTTAAAAATACCCCCCCCACACACACACACACATACCCAAATAAATGTGTATATCCTGGAAAGTTATAAAACTGTCATCATTTGTATACAGCTTCAAAAATAGGTTTCATATATTCCTTTGTATGTGTCCCTTGGTCCTATTTCTTATCCTGTGAGTTTAAAAGTCAATTATTTTTGGCCTTTCAATTTTGTAATTATCGCACAGCACCAAATAGGGTCCTCTTCATAGAACAGGCCCTCAGTAACTGTTTTGGTTTTAATTTTGGTTTCAATGGACAAGCTAACTCAAGGAAAAGACAACTTCAGTGGAGAACATGTAATCATTTTTCTATAAAAATGAGTTCTTTCTTCAGTTATCAGTTCTGTTTTATTTCCCAGTTAAAGCAAACCAAGAATTCTTGAGTTCCCAGAAGCATTTTCATAGTTGTCCAGGCTTCCAGAGTGAAATGAGCAGAACCTGAATGATGCTGTATATGGTATAGCAATATTGCTCAAAGTGTAAATGTTAATGACTAAGGTGATCTGAGTAATATATTTAAATCAACTACCAAGGTCTTATGAAGATGCTAGCCACCTCTAGAGAAAGCATTAAGTATTGTATGGTTTCACATATAGGTGTTAAATGTTGTTTTTATCTAATATGAAGTTGGGGGAAGAACAGCTTGGAACCCAAAATGTAATGAAAAAATGAAATATCTTTAAAAATAAAAGTTGAGCAGACTAATAATATGATTTAATATTTTGGAAATTTGGGGATTTGTTCATTTTTAATAGAATTTTCAACAAGATTGCCTTTGTGAACCGAAATCTGGCCCAGTCTCTACATTTTAAGACTGACCAATTTGCTTTTGTTTCAGTATTGAGAGGGGCATGGGACTTAATTTGAATTCCCTCTTTTATAATAAACCTCACATTTACCTCAGTTTTACTCATACCATCATAAAAAGGTTAAATAACCCTTAATTAATAGATTTGCTAGTATCCTGAGAAATTTATTTAACTTCTGGAGATTCTCTTTTTAGGATGCATATTGAAAGGACATCCAACATACCAGGGTTAATCAGATTATATGCCTGGGTTTATTTGGGAAGCATGATAAAATCTATGAAACAGAAAATGTGTTGAATTATGACCTATTGCAAGAAATATCTCTGATCTACAGATTCTTCTACTTAGCACTGAAGTCAGAGGACCCTTCTACAAAATCATTGCATAGTAAACTTTATTAAAATTAAATGTGATTAAAATGAATTGTTTATAACCTACAGACATTATAGATACTTTGGTTTCCAACTGAAGTAATCTCTAGTTCACAATAATTGTTTTTGAGAGAGAAATAATTGAAAATGTTGGTTCTTTAAGAACTATCTTTACAAATGCTTTACAGTGGTCTTTACAAAAGACCATTGAGCCTTGCACTATTTTTAGGTACATTAGGTTTTGCTACTTTTTGCATGGAAAAACTTATATTTTTACTTTTGATCATGAAGTTTTATGGTATTTAGTAGGGAATATGCCGTCTTTCATACTGCAATCAAATAAAGGACTCCTGAGGGAACATATGCCAAATGTCTTTTAATAGTAATACTTTTTAGGAGTAATATTTGAGAAAGAAAGCCTCTTTCAGGAGCCCCAATTTTAAAAATACAAATCACCTTGGGTATGTGATGGCATCACACCTTAAACTACAACTTATTTTAGCCTTAGCTGGGATTGCTTGATAGGCATCTGAAAACAAGAATGAAATACACAGTGGAGATAAAGTTGAGGCACTTTTCATAAATCCAAGGCTATCTTTTCATGCCTCTTTCAGATAAAACAAAATAACTGTTTTGTTCCTCTCTGCAAGGCAGTTTACTTCTCTGTTTTTAACCATGTCCTTAGTAGTTACCATGTAGTTGGAAAGGCACATTATTTCTGAGCCTGGAGCACGATTTAGTATAGAAAGGTGATGTTTGGAGGGATCTTCATAAATGAGGCAACTTGGCCAAATGTGCTTTCCTAAGAGTGGAAGAATCAAGTTCAAATCCCATCTCTGACAGTAAGAGTGATGTCACTGTATCTTCCTGAACTTTGAGTTAAGATGGAGATGAGATAAGTTATAAAGAGATAAAAGAGATGTTCATAAAATTTTTCAAAAATAAAAATTCTATATGTATCATCACTCATAATAATGATAAAGATAAGGAGAAAGAGGAGGAGGCCTAAAAGAATAAATTGCCTCAATTTGGAACTATGTCCAAAGGGTACTAAAAGACTGCCTGCCCTTTGATCCAACCATACCACTGCTGGGTTTATTCCCCAAAGAAATAATGAGGAAAATGACTTGTACCAAAATATTTATAACTGTGCACTTTGTGGTAGCAAAAAAATTGGAAAATGAGGGGATGCCCTTCAATTGGGGAATGGCTGAACAAATTTGTGGCATCTGATGGTGATGGAATACTATAGTGCTGAAAGGAATAATGAACTGGAAGATTTCTATGTGAATGGGAACAACCTCCAGGAATTGATGCAGAGTTAGAGGAGCAGAACCAGGAGAACATTGTACACAGAGATGGATACACTGTGGTACAATCCAATGTAATGGACTTTTCTACTAGCAGCAATGCAATGACCCATGACAATCTGGAGAGACTTATGAGAAAGAACACTATCCAAATTCAGAGAAAGAACTGTGGGGGCAGAAAACAGAAGAGAAACATATGATTGATCATGTGGTTTGATGGGGATATGATTGGAGATTTTGATGTTAAAGTATCATTCTATTGTACATATTAGTAATATGGAAATAGGTTTGGAACAATGATACATATATAACCCAGTGGAATTGATTGTCAGCTCCAGGAGGGGGGAGAGAAGAGGTGTGGGGAAAATCATGAATCAAGTAACCATGGAAAAATATTCTAAATAAATTATTAAAACAAGAATAAATGTGCCTCTAAGATAAATAAACCATTTATGCTCAGGATCAATTATATACTCAGCAATAAATCTTAAACTTCTCTGTCCCTCCCGGGACCTACCAGTCTTACTAGCTTGTGAGAAAAATCACAAATTTTAAAATATGAATGATCATGTGAATTATTATCCTCCTGGTTTATTATTAACCTATCCTTTTGAGTTTTCACCTTTTTTCCATTGGAGTTGATAGAAATAATACTGGGACAAAGTGCTCCCTTGCTATTATCCCTACAATAATCATGATGATCATTGCTACCACAGGCATCCACTTCTCATATCTTATTATTTAGAATATTAAGATGTTGTTACATGTAACTTACAGATAATTAATTTAATTCTTATATAAAATTTTTCTTGTCATTGTTCTTCTGGCTTTTTTGCCCAATTTATATTAAGTACAAGGTCCAGGTTTTATAAATTGTTAAATCCTCTTAGAACTGTCTGACCAATTGAAGATTTAAACATGTCACATATTTAAGGCTCATTTTAAAACAAAATGGATGTTGTATATTTTTTATTTTTTTAACTAAATAAAACAGACAATTCTAATTGCAAAATGATGTAGGATGTCCCTTCAATCATTTAAACTTTGTAGGTTCATGTTCCTCCCTAAACACTGTTGCCTTCTTACCAAATAATCTTGCTTTCAACTTTTTGTTCACATTTTTCTTGTCTCTTCTTGATAGCTTATGGTGTGCTTGGAAACTAGGGCTAGAGGTTTTACATTTTGTTTGGGCAGAACTGGTCTATAGAAGGATGTGAACTCATTTATTTGGTGCCTCTGAATGGAAGCAGGCAGTGTGCTAGGCATTGTTCCATTATTTTCCTTCTCTGAAGGCTGGCATTTGAATCTTCTCTTCTTGCCCATCTTTTCATGGTTTAATGAGTTGTTTTCTACACACACTGTACCTGACCTCCTCTTACACTGACAGTTTGATCTATGATTCTCAGTAGGGAGGCAGACATTAGGGCTTTTCACTCTAAAAGCTTTTTCCCTGATACAAAATTTTGGGGATTTCCCCCTAGTATTAAAAAACTCCCTTGCAGAAGTTAGAACAATTCTCCTAAATGGTGGGTGAATATCATCTTCTTTATCATCTTCCTGAGCTTCACAAGATATAGTTAGTAAAGGTTCACTTGGATGGTTTCCTCTCAGGTCCCTATCATTGTGATCTCTGCTTCTTGATCTTCTCTTTTTATGGCAATGGGACAAATGTGGTTTGTCATTATTGCTCTGAGGTAGCCCCTTTTTAAGAGAATTCGTATGGTCTCTGGTCTGTGAACTTCTCAGTCTTCTGTAGTGGTGGGAGCTTAGTTCTCTACATTGGGAGGATGACTGACCCTTAAACCTCTCTTTCCTAAAGGCCTGTACTCTTTGGCCCCTCTGAACAGATCTCTTAAGAGAATGGACATTCTCTGAATAGAAATTTGGAGATTTGGGGGGGGATTCTTGTGTTTCCTTCACCATAGGATAGCTACTTTGAAAGTTCTTCCCAGAGGAATCTGTATTTTTGTTCTTTTCTGGGTCTTTCTCCTGGGTCTTCATTGGCTGGCAAAGAGACAGTAATTTTTTTTCTTTGGGGCTAGAATGTGAGGTGGTTGAAATACTGGATGTGGAGTATGTAGCTCTGTTATCTCCTAAACACTTATCCTCTTCAGGCTTCAGCTTTCTCCCATCTGTTTTTCTCTCAGAAGTGTTTCTCTTGCCATCAGATGCTGGTTCTGCCAAGTCTATGGGCTCCCCACACATTGACTTAAGAAGAGAAATATGGGTATAACTCTGTGATGAAATCACACCTTTGCTGTCTCCTGATTCTGACGTGGTTGAGATCCTCAGTGGATGGTAACTTTTGGCCCTGTTAAGCTCTTTTAGATTTCTTTCAGATGGAATGGAAGTTAACTCAGATGGCATGTTATGATATGAGTATGAGTGAGGCAATATTCCTTTATCCCCCGAGTCGTCATTGGTTTTAAATATCTCTGCATAATTTTCCAGTGCTGGTAAAACTCCTTTGTCAGTAGCAGGTGAGATAGTGAATAGATTTCCTCTTCCATATGGAGAAGGACACTCATAAATGGCTCTCTGGTCATAAGTTTTCATATTAAAAGGTGACCGAGCAAAACTGATGAATTCATGTAAGAAGTGTTTGGTGTATTGCAAGAGATAGGGCTCCAAGATTTCATAGAAGGGCTGGCTGTCCAGATCATACACTGTCATGTTTTGGAGGATGATAGAAAGAATATTTTTGGCTGTATATCCAAAGTCACCATATACAGCAGTCAGCTCACGTTTCAGCCATGGGATTAATCGTTGTAGACAGTTCTGGTTTCTTTGGAAGAAATCTGATGAAATATGCCTATAGAATCCACCACCCCTGACATACAATACCTGAAGCCCAGAAAAATAAAGAGCTCTTCTGAATTCAATAACCACCTGTTCTTTAAAGTATCCTGAAGACACTTCATGGGCTTGATCTGGCTTGTTACCAGAAAACTGTTTCAATAGTTCTTGGACAACTTGATATTTCAGAGGATTGACCTGAATAGAGTCATCATCAGACAATTCACCATCAGAACGAGGCTGACAACTTGGAAAAGAATCAACATAACTGTGATCCTCTTCAGGCTGTAGAGGGGTGTCATTTCCTAAGTGATATATTTCTTGCTTCTTGGTATCATTCTCAGATCTAGAAGGGCGGAGAAGAGATTGCCACCCTTGTGCACAGAGAGGATATTTGATTTTCTTTGTAAATCTTTCATGGGGACAGTCACTAACAAACCTGTGTGAAGAGGGGATCGAATCGGCCCCATTCTGAGTTCCATTCAAGTAGATGGGACATTGACAAATAGGTAAGGGTTCTAGTGGCATTATCCTTCCAAAAATCCTTCATCCAGTCCTCTGTAAGAATGACTGATGTTAGCTAGTTTTTCACTTGTTAATTCCAGGATCTACTGAAAACAACCAACAGAAATTTAGGTAACATGTATTTCCAGGGTATGTTTGAATGAATTTTTTAAAAAATTACTGAATTGAAAGCAATAGACTTAAGCTCTAAAATATATATTATAAAATCTAATCTGCCACTTATTCTATGTGGACAAAAATGACATCAGTTAGTATTGGTGAGTATCTTTCATAAAGGCTTCCCAAAAATTATCATTGTAATCTGGGTTATATTTCTTTAGTTTCATATATTCATATATAAAGGACCTTGGAAGCCATCCAGACAATACCCTCCTAACTGACTTTTGAATTCTTTCTTCAACATTCTTTGACTGTTGGCCAGTTTCTCTTTGCTTGATTGCTACTACTGACAAAAAAACCCAAACAAAAAACCCTTTCTTCACAAAGCATTTTTAAAAGTTCTACTCTAGATGTTAGAAAGACTTCCCTAGTTTAAACTGAAATAAAATCTGACCCCTATGACTTCAACCCATTGATCCTATTTTCCCATGGAACCACATATAATGAATACAATTATTTCTCCATATAACCACCCTTCAGATATTTGAAGACGGCTATCATGTTCTTTTTTAGCCTTTTCTTCAATAATTTAAATATCCCCATTTCCTTCAACATTTCCTCTTATAACATTGTCTCCCATTCTAACATTAAATTTAAGGTAGTACATTTTAAAAATCTATTTTAATCTGAAAATTATTCACATTAAAAGATATATTAAACTAATTTTCTTTAAAAAACAAACAATAAAACAAGTTCTGACTTTTTCATCTTTTCCCAAACTTGGCTACCTTAATTACTATCATCTTTTAGAGTTCCTTTTTAGCCTTCCATCACAGAAAAAAGAAAGAAAGCAAGTATTTTATAATTTACCTATCTCCTGGAAGCATGTACAACTTGTGTAATCTAAGCTGCTGAGGTAAAGTGGTGTTAGTTTTTGCCCCTTGAGTCTTCCATAGCGATGGAATCTAGAACATGTCATATTCTGGAGTCTTACCTTTAGGAAGAGGATCTTCATCCCTGGTACATTCCCTTCCTACTAGTAAAGGGCTGAGAAGCGTTAGAATGTAAAAATAAAAAACATAATCATTTTTTTCATGGCTAGTGTTCAATATGATTACATTTTTTAAAATCTACCCATTTGTTACTAGGTTTATCTGGTTCTGTATAATAACCTATATTAATTATGGACAATGGATTGTACCAAAGAAAGAAGAAAAGACTGAGAACCAGAAGAAAAAAAAGCAATCACAGCTTTCATGACTTCAGTGAAAAATAAAGAAATAAGAAGTACAGTTTAAGAGGAGAGCAAAACATCTTTCAAATCAATAATGAAATCAGTCATGTTTTCCAGTTAGAACTCAGAAATAATATTAAAGAGTCTCCACATTCTGAGTCCAATTTACTTTTCCTATTATGGTAACCAAAAGGTTGTTAGTTACCATGGCAACTAGAGAATTGACTCTCTGGTACTTGGGAATGGGCATATGCTCAACACTGTTATGGTATGTCATTGATTTATGAGAGTTAACAAGATAGTTGATGATTCTTCCTTCTTTTTCCCTCACAATCAGTCAGTTGTCAAGTTTTGTCATCCATCCTTCCTATTTAATACATTGCACAACTTCTCATTCTGAGTAGGGAACATAGTTGAGCCATTGTATGAAATCCTCTTCCTATTTAGAATGGTTGGGTTTCCTTCAAAATTTACTTCAAAATGTGATTTTTCCCTAGGAAGTCATTCCTGATCCTTCCAGCTGCTAGCATGCTCTCCTTAGGGAGTATGTCTTTATATTTATTTTGTATATATTTAAATATGTATATGGCTGCCTCTTCCAAATGGAAAATAAATTCTTTAAGTATTGGGGCTGTTTCATGTTTTGTTTTCTATAGCTTCAGTTCCTAGAAAAATTCTGGGCACTAGCAAGAGCTTAAACATTGTTGTCCAGAGCCCCCACCCATCACTTCTTGACTTTCATTCTAGTAACTTTCCTTTCTAAATGGTTTTCTAAGAAGTTACAAATTAATATTCTTAAATTCAGTTCTAATCATGTCATTCTCCTGATTGGAAATCCTTGATATCTCCTATCTGGGGTAAAAGGGGAGAATTTTTATGTACCCATGACCCAGCCAGTTATTGTGACAGATAAACAAGAGAAAATACTAGAATAGTTTCTGTCAATTCCTGAAGCAGGCATAAACTGTTAGGTAGAGATATGATTACTAGATTGTATTTACAGTTAATAATAAATGGAACTAAGATAGAGGCCTCTCAGGCCTGCAGGTAATTTTTGTTCAAGGGAGAGGAGGAAGTTCAAATTGATCCTAAAGTATGGGCAGGACCCAGAAATCGAGGCAGAGTTGAGATGCCTCCTTTGCAAGATGAATTAAAGGAGCTGAACCAGTCAAGGTTAGGCAGTCTCCTATTTCACTTGAATGAAGGTGGAGCCAGTGATAACAGCCCTCCTGGAGGATGCACTCCTGGAGATGTGTCAGTCTGCTCATAATAGCCCTATCTTACCAGTGAGAAAAAGTGATAGGAGTTATAGGCAGATTCAAGATCTTAGAGAAATTACTTAGATACTCTTACCTATACATCCAGGGATTCCTGACACTTATACTTTGATAAGTAAGATTTCTCACAGTAGAATGTATTTTACTGGGATAGATTGAAAGGATGCTTTCTGGGCAGTCCCATGGTACCCCAATAATTGAAATTTGTTTGCCTTTGAGTGGGAAGACCCCAATACAAGGAGAAAGAGGCAGTTTCAATGATGGGTGTTACCACAAGCATTCAGAGATTCACCACATCATTTTGGGGCATGTCCTGGAAAATATATTAGAAGCCTCCATCCCACACCTCCTCCAGCATGCCATGTAGACGATCTGTTACTGGGCAGGAGAGAAACACCCCAGTGTTGCAACTAGTCAGTTAAGTTGTTAACCTTTTGGGGGAGAGAATGGACTATGGGTGTCAAAGGGAAAGTTACAATTTGCAGAGAAGGAAGTTAAATATTTTGGGCATTTCATCATGAAGGACAAAGGAGGTTAGATCCAACCCGAGTTTCTGCTATTTTGCAATGAGAACTACCCAGAACTAAGAAAAACTTAAGTATGTTTTAGGGTTGGTAGGGTACTGCAGACTCTGGATTGTCTCTGTATGCTTACTTGTTGGAAGAATCTCCAGATTCCATAAGATGGGATTCAGAGGGAGAAGAGAAATTCTCAGAACTGAAGAGGGTTTTACAGTCAGCACCTGTGTTAGCCCTGCCTTCTTTGAACAAATATTTCCACTTGTTTGATAATGTGGACAAGGGAGTTCGTTCTCAGACTTAAGGAGGGCAGAAGAGCCTAGTGACTTTTCCATCTAAAATTTTAGATGTTGCCAGAGGCTAGACAACTTGCATATAAGCAGTTGCAGCCACTGCCATTATAGTAGAAGAGTAGGAGATTAACTTTTGGGGGAAGCCACACAATTTTACATCAGAAGGCTGTCTGGTGGCTCGCTGATTCTAGGATACTAAAGTATGAAGCTATCTTACTGGAAAAAGATGACCTGGTTCTGGCATTGGATTCTCATCTGAATCCCGTGATGTTTTTGCAGGGAACTGGAAAGGAGAACTATGGGGACAGAGCATGATTGCATGGAGATAATAGATTTTCAGAGAAAAGCAAGAGATGATTTACAGAAATCTCCCTTACCTGGGGAAGTAAATCTGTTTATAGATAGATATTCATGAGTGGTAGATGGGAAAAGGAAGAATGAGTATGCAATAACTGATGGAGACAAGATCACTTTGTGGATAAAAAACCACCTCCCAAGTACCTGGTCAGCTCAAACCTGTGAGCTACATGTGCTCAATGAGGCTTTGAGGCTACTAGGGGAATGGGGGGTGGGGGGGATTATACTGATTCCAAATATCCATGGGGAGTAGTGCATATATTTGGGGAAATCTGGGAAGAGAGAGGTATGATTTCTAGTAAAGGGAAAGAGCTGGCTCATACAGAGCTGTTGAAGAGGAGAAAAAGGAAAAAGAAAATCCAGAATTGTTAGGGAGGATGAGAAGTTATAGGACCCACTCGAAGCCTTTCTTCCTGATATCCACCTCCATCTGCTCCACCTCCTCTCCCTATTCACCAACCATCAGCACTACCCCCTGAGGAGAATTTATCCTCTCCACCTCCTCCTTATGGACCCATAAGTAGGGAACTTAAGACTTTAGTAGAGGACCAGAGAAATTTCCCCTGGATGGATTAATGAAGCAATAGTCATTGCAGAAGATTCCATTAGGTGAGGGAATTGGATAGGTTAGTGGTTTTGAGGTGACAAATTTTAAAAAGAAGAAGAAAAACCTACTAGGAGACCCAATAGAGCCTGAAAATGTCTGTGAAGGGATTATGCACAGATGATTATATATATGTGTGTGTGTGTGTGTGTGTGTGTGTGTGTGTGTGTGTGTGTGTGTGTATCCCTTCCTTTCCCACAGATGACAAGATGACAGGTATACTCTTCTATGTTCACCTAATTTATTTATAATTTCACTCTTTATATTTAAGACATTTACCCATTTTGAATTTATCTTGGTATAGGGTGTAAGATGTTGATGTAAACCTAATTTTCCCATTTTGTTTTTCAATTTTCCCAGTAGTTTTTTGTAAAGAATGAGTTCTTGTCCCAAAAGCTGGGATCTTTGGTTTTTTTCAAACACTAGCTTGCTGAGGTCATTAATTCAAATCTATTCCATTAATCCACCCTTCTGTCTCTTAGCCAGTACCATATTGTTTTGATGACCACTGCTTTATAGTAGAGTTTAAGATCTGGTACTATTATGCCTGCATCCTTCACATTTTTTTTCATTAGTTCCCCAGATATCCTTGATCTTTTGTCCTTCCAGGTGAACTTTGTTATAGTTTTTTCTAATTCTATAAAAAAGCTTTTTGGTAGTTTGATAGGCATGGTACTGAATAAGTAAATTAATTTGTGTAGGATTGTCATTTTTATTATATTAGCTTCTTCTTCCCATGAGCAATTAATGTTTTGCCAGTTATTTAGATCCAGTTTTAGTTGTGTTCATATAATTCCTGTGTTTGTCTTGGCAGAAAGATTCATAAATATTTTATATTGTATAGTGTGATTTTTAAATGTAGTATTCTTTCTAATTACTGCTCATGAATTTTGTTGGAAATGTATAGAAATGCTGATGATTTATGTGGGTTTATTTTGTACCCTGCAACTTTGCTAAAGTTAATTATTTCTACTTGAATTTTAATTGATTTTCTAGGATTCTTTAAGTATGCCATCATATCCTCTGCAAAGAGTGATAGTTTAGTTTCCTCATACCTGCTTTAATCCCTTCAATTTCTTTTTTCTTCTCTAATTGCTCCTGCTAGCATTTCTAGTACAATAGTAAATAATAAAGGTGATAATGGGCATCCTTGTTTCACTTCTGATCTTGTTGGGAATGCATCTAGTTTATCCCCATTGCAGATGATGTTTGCTGATGGTTTTAGATAAATACTGTTTATTATTATTAGGAAAGGACCTTCTATTCCTATACTTTCTAGTGTTTTCAATAGGAATGGGTGTTGTATTTTGTCAAAGGCTTTTTCTGCATCTATTGATATAATCATTTGATTTTTGTTGGTTTGCTTGTTGATACATATGGTCAGTTATGTGGATGGTTTTTCTCATATTGAACCATCCTTGCATTTCTGGTATAAATCCCACCTGATCATAATGAATAACCCTCGTGATCACTTGCTGGAATCTTTTTGATAGTTTTGTATATAAGATTTTTGCATATCTTTTCATTAAGGAGATTGGTCTATAGTTTTCTTTCTCAATTTTTAACCTTCCTGGCATTGGAATCAGTAGCATATTTGTGTCATAAAAGGAATTTGGTACAGCTCCTTCTTTGCTTATTTGTCAAATAGTTTGTAGAGTATTGGGATTAATTGTTCTTTGAATCATTGATAGAATTCACTTGTGAATTCATCAGGTCCCGGGCATTTTTTCTTCGGGAGTTCTTTGATGGCTTGTTCAATTTATTTTTCTGAGATAGGGTTAAATATTCTATTTATTCTTTTGTTAATTATAGGCAATTTATATTTTTGTAAATATTCACCCATTTCCTCAGACTGTCATATTTACTGTGTGAAGATTAAATTTAATTCTCCCTGATTGTGAAAATGAAATTAATTAACTCTCCCCCAATTGTAAAAATTAAATTAAACTCCAATGTCCATTGTGAGATTTAATCACCAAAATTGTAAAGAGCCTACTTAAAGTTGAGTAGAAAGATCTGCCCATTTTTATATTTAATCACCAAAGGTGTTACACTCCATTCACACTTGAGTGGGGGAGGTCTGTGACCCATATATGCAATAGTGGGTGGCGAATCAGAATTAAACCAACTGCCCCATGGCAGTCCTAAAGCAAAGTAGGGGAAGGCAGAAGAAGTGATGCAAAAGAAAGTATCTTTAAAAGGAGTTATATTTTCCCGAGTGAAGTTTTTACTTGGAGTTGAACTTCCTGTGTAAGTCAGTTCTTCATTCTTTGGAGTTGAGACTGGAGAAGAATCTGCTGACTAGACCCAAGACCCTGTTCCTCGTGAGTCTGTCTGTAAATCTCTTCTTTTGGACTGACATGTGGTGAGTGAAAAAGCTGACTCCTTCCTGGATTTTTCTGAAGAGACTAACCTCAGTAGAGACCTGTCCTCTTGAGAGAGACATCCCCAGGTCCTCAGCTACAAGGGCTGAGGCCTCTCTGTTTAAGGACTAAACTCCCCTTCCTGGGTTGAGCCAGGGGTCAGAGTAAATTACTTCATGTTTAGGCTAGGTATCTTACCCTAAACTCTCTATTTCTTCACTCTTTCTATATTTTGTGAATAAATTGTAAATAGATCTTTGGAATAAATTAAATTCTTTGTGACCCCATTTTAAACATAATCCAGTCCATCCTTTTTATATAATTAACACTTTTCCCCTTACATTTGCCATATAATTAGACAAAATGGTACTTAATAATTATTTTAATTTCCTCTGCATTAAAGGGGAGGTCATCCTTTTCATCTTTGATACTGTTAAATTGATTCTCTTCTTTCTTTTTTTTATTAGATTAACCATTACTTTAATTTATTTTTCAAAGCACCGTCTCCTTGTCTTATTTATTAGTTTAATATTTCTTTTACTTTCAATTTTATTAATTTCTCCTTCAAATTTTAGGATTTCCAATGTAGTTTTTAATCTATGGATTTTTAATTTGTTATTTTTCTAATTTTTTTTTTAAGATGCGGGCCCAATAGGGATTCAAAGATATAAATTTTCCCTTGAGTAGTGTTTTGGCTATTTCCCATAGATTTTGATGTGTTTACTCCTCATTGTCATTCTCTTTAATGGAGTCTATAATTGTTTCTATGATTTCTTATTTGACCCACCAATTTTGAATATTTATTTTGCTTCCAATTAATTTTAAATCTAACTTTCCATGTTGTTTCTCTTGTTAATTGTAATTTTTATCATATTTAATCTGAAAATGTTTCACTTATTATTTCTGCTTTTCTGCATTTGTCTGAAATATTTGTATGCCCCAGTATATGCCAATGATACCTTTTAGCAAAATGTAGTTTCCTTCTTTTTCTTTTTTAATTAGGTGTATTTTTTCATTTTATTACCATATTCATTTTGAAATTAGTTCTTCATAACACCAAGTATATAGTTTTCTAATAAAACAAAATGGTATAAATGTTTTCTTTTTCATTTCTGTTTGAAAAAAAAGACTTCCAATTATTAAATCTCATTTTAGTAAGATTTCTGTTAAAAGCAAAGTTTAAAGAGAATTTTACATCTAAACTGACATTTTAAAACAGGTAAAGAGAAATTGATTTCTTGTTATGGGACTAGTTTGTGTACAATGTAGAACAGGTTATGTAATGATGAATTTGGTGAATAGTCAGCAGTTTCAGTTCGACTGGAATGTGGAGTACATAAAGAGGAGTAATATGACATAAAACAGAGTTAGGTTAAATCCATATTTTGGAGCATTGTAAATGCCAGGCTGAGAAATTTTATTTTATTTTATTTTAGAGGCCATATGAAACCATTGAAGACTTTTTAAATAAAATTAATTTGACAATTATAATAGATGGGAAGGGAAAGAATGTGAAAGCAGGGGGACCAATTAGGAGGATATTAGGATACTTTAGGGTTTGATGCATACCTGAACTAAGCTGGTTGTCATATGAGTGGAGATGGAAGTGATTGATGCTATGGAGATAAAATCAATAGGTTTCATCAGTTGATTGAAAATGATGGTGGGGGGGAGTGAGGCAAGAGAACAACCAAAAGTGATTTAAAATTTGCTGTTTATAAATAAATTATATATGAAAAAGAACATATATACGTATGACTAAATAGAAAATAAGTTTTTTCCCTTTTCTTGGAACCAAGATGGCAGAGTAATGAGCAGTCAGATTACATATTGATAAAGATTTTAACATTCCCACACTTCCTACCTCCCCATGAATGCAGGTAATGTGATATATATAGGTTGAACATATATTATCTTATAATAGATATTTCCCTGATCATCATACTATGAAGTAAGATATATCTAGAGAAAATTCATAGAGGAAATAAAGCAAAGAATGATATGTTTCAATTTGCATTCAGACACTGTCAGTTGCTTTCATGGCAGTTGATATTGTTTTTTTGTCAAGAGTCTCTTAGAATTGTTCTGGATCCTTGCTTTGTTGATAATAGTTAAGTAATAGTTGATCATCATGCATCATTCTTGTTACTGTATACAATGTTATACAACAAAGGATACCTTGAGCATCTTAATTATCACCTTTTTACTAGTAGTATAATCAGTTTTAGCCCCTTGTTTCCCATAACTGATTTAAATATATTAACTACTTTAGGTATCTCTTGTATTGTAGAAATCTTAAGTATCCTAGTTACCACTTTCCCATGCAGGGATTATTCCAATATTTTAAGATTTTTCTGCAATTACCCAGTGTGTCAGTGGCCTTTGTGAAAAAATGTCAGTCTATTTTATTATGAGTGAAAGCTCAGGACAGTGATGTTCCTCATTCCCTAGGAACACAGGCATGTTTATTTCTATAATGGATTGGCACATCTGTACAACATAAAATAAAATAGTCCTGAAGGGAATACAAACAAATGAACAAAATTTAAAGCAGTTTTGAGTGACATTAATTCTTTCCTTGAAGGTTTCAAGTGTATATGTGTAGGTATGTATATGTATATGGGCATATATATGCATTTGTATGATTATGTATGCAGAGAGAGAGAAGGAAAGAAAGGGAAAGAGTGCAAGAAAGATAAGGAAGGAGAGAGAGATGGAGGGAAGAAGAGGGAATAAGACAAAGCAGACAGCTAAGTGTCACAGTCGATAAGATAGATTGCTAGACATGGAATCAGGGAAAACCTAAATTCATATTTGGCTTCAGATTCTCCCCAATTATGTAACCTTAGGAGGTCATTTAACTTCTGCCTGCCTCAGTTTCCTCATCTATAAAAAAGAATAGAATAATAATAGCATCTGTCTCCCAGGAAGAAATCTAGTCCTTCACTGAATTCATTCATTTAACATTTAGTGAATGCTTTCTAATTATCATGGGCAAATCATTTGGCCTTTTTGAACATCAGTTGTCTCCTCAGTAAAATGAAGTTGGACTAGATGACCTCTAAGACTTTTTTTTTAGTTCTGAATCTATGATGCTAAGATCCATCAGTCCTACTAGGAACTTCAAACTCATCTAGGTAGTATCTTTAGTAGTCATTATTACCAAGATGATTTAGGGACTTTGGGGGTAGGGGGGTTAGGCTACACTAAACTTAAAAATTTAAGATCAACATAGTAAGAGGAAATATAGCTTTTAAAAAAACACAATAAAAGAATGAGCTAGAAATATTGGATTCAAAAGACCCACCTTTGCTTTTACTGATTGTGTGACCCTAATAAAGTCACTTAATCCTTCTCATCAGTTAGATGAGAGGTTTGAAAACTATGATCTCAAAGCTACTTTCCAGGGCTAATCTCCCATAACTCTGTTCTTACAGGAATCTCTTGTGGATAAAAATTTAGGTCTTACAAATTTCTCTGTGGGGATGAAGACCTAAGTGGTAGTAAGAATCCTGTAGTCCTTTTCATACCAAGCCAAACTGCTTAGCCTCGTTTTCATGTTGATTGTGGTAATTTGAAATGAATTCCTAACAGTTCTAGTCTTGAAAAGCTGTTGTTTAGAAAAATATATTCTTGCTCCTTCTGTGTGGAAATATGGCAAGATAGACCTGGCACTGGGCCTAGACTATAATTTTCACAATTACTAAACCCAGTGACTATAGCCAAAATAAAGCCCTTCAAAGCCAAATTGTGGCCATAATTAGTATTTGCCACATTTGAATAAGGCAGACTCTGATTCTAGAAAATATATGTTTAAAAGCCCAACTAGGGCTACCCTAGAAGCCACGTAATAGCTGGGCCTATCCAAGCACTGAGAGCCTGTTAAGCAAAGGGAACCTCCTGCTTGACGATGATGAATAGTCCTAGTTACAGATGATGGCCTTGTCACACCTACACTAATCTCTCTTCCTATTGCCAGACCCTCTTCATTCCCTGGGGCAGCAGTCATCAATTTACATGAAGGGGTACCTAGAGAAATATACAGCCTATTTATCAACCTTGTTCATAGTGTACAAACAGCTCCTTCAAACCAAGTGGAGCCACATTTCAATTACCCCTCATTCCTTCAGAACAATAAAGGATCTCAAGACATATCTTCTTAAGACACCTCATTAAGGTCTCAACACATACCTCTCTCTATGGCATATGAGGTATTTTGACATAGATTTAATTTTATTCAAAAACAAAAGAATGGTGGCAATGCTAGCACTGCCAGTAACTTTTAGCAAACTTGTTCCATTCTTTGCTGCCTTGTGTAGACACTGGGTCTGTGGCAGAATCAAAGGACATTAGCTATGATCAGGAGAGTTCCTCAAAGCAGCAGGTCTTAACCAGAACTCTGTGTACTTGCTTCCCCCCTTAATATGAAGACAGCTAGATAAATGTATTTCAGTAAAATTTATTTCCATTGTAATTGTATTTTATTTTATTCATTTAAAAATATTAATCTGAGAAGAAGACCATATAGACTTTATCAGACTGCCAACGAGATTAATGACATTTTAAAAAATGAGAACTGCTGCCTTAAAGGTTAAACAAGAACAAAGGGAAGAAACCAGCAGAAAATCAGGCTTCTGTTCTCCTTGGAACCAAAAAAATACTAAAGAAATGGAAGAAAAAGAAAATGGGATTTTTGAATTAAAATTATGTTAATAATTGGAATTAGATCCCATTCTAACCTCTAAGCAATTGGCGTGTTTCCAGAAAATAATCATTTTTGAAATCAACTTGGAAATTGACAAATCCTCAATATTCCCTCCCTCCCCCAATCCCTTCCCTTCCTCCAACTGGAAAATGTGGAGAGTGAGTATTGAGGAGTTCATTTCCTGCCATTTAATTATGGCTCCCAGGGGATTTTAGCTCTAGCACCTAGCATAATGCCTAGCATAAGGTAGGTAATTAATAAATATTTATTTGTTGATTAGTTGATAAACATTGAAGTTGGAGTTAGATGACTTCAGATTTTATCCTATTCCTAACACTTGCCAGATCTATGATCCGAGACAAAGATTTTTCATCTCTTGGCTTCAATTTCTTCATCTATAAAATGGGGCTATATTCCTTGTATTACCTACCACAGAAAGCTGTTCTGAAGAAAGAACTTTATAAACCATAAAATGGGAATTATCATCTCATCAGCTTTCCAAAGAAAGCAAACCTTTAATGAAGGTTGAATTTAACCTTATCACAGGTCAGGTGATCTCTAATAAAAAATGTATGGAGCTTTCTCAAAATGCAAGATACAACTGACATATCTTTGCTTTGAATTTTTTTTTTTGTGACTGACATGTTTGTTTTTTCAGAAGGCCCCTTTTTCCCACCTCTGCTGTCCCTACTGTCACATTCACAAAAGAGTTTTTTTTCTGAAAAAAGGAGCAAAGTAATACAGTAATTAGATTTAAAAAAAAACAACACATCATCTTAAGGAAAGCAACTAGTTGATTAAAAAGTAACATTAGGCTTCCTCCAGAATAGTTCCTACACCTATCACTTCTTTAATTGGAAGGCTATCAACTTCCAAAATAATAATCCTGATCTAAAATTCCTTCTGACAGCAGAAACTCCCAGTTGGTATTATACTATTAGAATTATGTGCCTGAAAGTAAAAGGCATTCTTTGCTCTTGCCAATCATGTTTAATTTATTTGAAAACTTTCCTAAGCCTATCAAATCATTTCATCAATTGAAGAGACCTAGGAAAGCAATTTTTTCTCTCATGTCACAATAGCAGACATTCAGAAAATGAGCCAGGCTGTATTGCTGCCATGGCAATGAGTAATTTAAAAAGTTTAACTTTATTAAAAAATAAAACAAAACAAAACTTGCTCATTGAGATATGGAAAGTGTACTTGTTTTGAAATTAGGAGTGACTTGTGATGATGATAGCTTCTGACATTTATTAAGAAAATTTAGATAATGCTTAAAAGTTTTTGAAGTGCTATTTTACAAGTCGATAGTCTCATTTCAACCTTGACTCAAACATTCATTTTAATAATTATTAAGAGTATTATTTTTTTTGAAAGATAAAACCAAGGATCAGAAAACTTTACCTAAGGTCAAATAGCTAATAAGTATCAGAGTGAAAATAAAATCCATTCTACAGGTTCCACATTGCCATATTTTTTTATTTCATTATCAAAGCATAACTTTTACCATGAGAAGATTTTGTCCCTAGGTAATTGCATGGACAGGCTAGGACTATTCCTTCCCTTATTATTTTGGTATTTCTCTTCAGCTATGGTCCAGAAAGAAATGATATTATAAAGACATGCATTTCTTCAACACTATTTCTCAGATGCTACCTACATTATTTCTTCCCAATTCTTATACCTCAATACATTTGATATTGGTCTGTGGCTTCATTTTATTGTTCTAGGTATGTCCTCAATAATGCTTTAGAGGCAGGATTAGGCCATAATAATGGATCTAGAATAGTCTTACTATATACCCTGACTTGGTCACCACATTCTTGATTTATTGTTGAAATGTTCAATCAAAGTATCACATTTTAGGGAAGACTTTGAAAATTTGAAATGCATCCAGAAGAAGTTATGCATGGGAAATGAGGGAAAAGAAAGTCATGACATATGAGAATAAGGTATAGATTTTAATAGAAATATTATTTAATGATCAATTGTAAAAGACTTAGTTATTCTCAGCCAAACAGAGATCCAAGACAGTTCTGAAGGACTTATGTTGAAAGATGCTAACCCCCTAGAGAAATAACTGATGGAATCTGAATGCAGATTGAAGCATAGTTTTCTTTTCTTCATTTTTCTTAATTGTTTATTTGTTTTTAGTCACTTTTTTCCCCACAATATGACAAATATGTTTTGCATGATTGCACATGTATAACCTACATAAAAGTACTTAAAATAAGGATTATTTTCCTAGCTACTGACCTTGAAAACTTATTCTGACCTTTAATAACTTGTCAGGAAAATGAACAAATAAAATTTAAATATACATGTTTATAAATGTGTGTATGTACAAGTGGGTATATCTTTTTTTTTCCATTTTACTTATCATGAAAATAAAAATGTACTATCACACACTGGACCAAAAGGGAATGTAATTAATAGCTAACCTTAATCGACAATCTACCCATTTGGTTATTCTAGTCAAAGGAACTGCATACAAAGAAATGTGGCTATTTAGTGTGGACAGAAGGGGATGAATTTTCCTTCCAGAGGAATGAGTTTTGTTTTGTAACTCAGAGAGTTATGAGGAGCTTTTTTGGATAATTAAGAAACTATTAGGCATCACAGCCCTACTCATGCTAAATGAGATAGTCCTAGGGTCCTATTTAGAGTCACTCTGTAGTATTCATAGCCATGTTAAAGTATCTTCCTTCTTCCCTTCCATTCCCCATACCCAAATCAGGTTTTGGTTCATGTAGTCAGTAATGGGGTAGATCAGCTTTCACTCAAGGCAGCAAACTAATCCAGGGTGATTATTTTGTGAAAACAGGCACTTTTGAAAATGCTTGAGCAGAGCCCTATTTAAGAGGGAAAGAACAGCAGCAGGTCCCAAAAATAATAATAATGCTAATGATGCCAGCACACACATCAAGCTAATTAACAGCTTGAAATGTCTAACATTGAAAGCATCACATTATTATCTCTGTCCAAAGGCTCGGCCATCAACAGTTTTGTAATGGAGTTGGCATGAAAACAGGCATACAAATAACTTCAGGCAAAAGGCTAATTGAGAAAGACACAAATACCACCAGACCAGCTTGAAAATAGCCATTGAAAACAAACGCAATTAGACCTTTCATTATGAAAAAAAGTAACCATGTCCATTCAAGAGTGAAGCAATTAAGACATTTTGTTTGTGCTTTGGAATAAATGCCCACTGTCCTCTCTAGTTTGGTTGCATTTACTTACTTTTAGGTTAAAGTTTTATAAAGTCAAAACGTATCTAAAAGCTTTTCTGCATGGACCTGAAATGAGGAATGTGAATAGATGAAGGAAGGGCACATGTGTTTAAGAAACATGTACTTTGCACTAGGCATTGCTAAACACTTTACAAATATTATCTCAATTGAACCCCAGAATACTCCTGAGTTGTCAGTGCTATTATTTATTTTATTTTATTTTTATAACCCTTGCCTTATATCTTAGAATCAATATTATATACTGGTTTCAAGGCAGAGGGGCAGTAAGGATCAGGTAATGGGCATTAAATGCCTTCACCAGGGTCACACAGCTAGAAAGTATCTGAGGGGTCAGATTGGAACCCAGGATCTCTTGGTCTCTTGACCTACCTCTTAATCCACTGAGCCACCTAGCTGCCTCCATCAGTGCTATCATTATTCTCATTTTACAGTTCAAGGGTACTGAGGTGAGTAGAGGCCACAGTGACTTGCCCAGGGTCAAATAGCTAGTGTCTGAAGTCATATTTCAATTCAGGTCTTCCTGATTCCAGATCTAGCACTCTATCCATTGACCAGAAGCCTCTGCGTCTAGAATACCAGAAGAGATTTTTTAAAAAATGGAAAAAAAAATTGTTCATAAAACTAATTATTTGGCTCATATGATCCTTCCCCAACTAGCCAGTCCAGCTGACCTTTTTTGTAGAATCTTATTTCCAGGAGAAAAGATGCTTCAGTTGCTGCTCTGTCTCTCCCTGGTCTTCTCTATAGGAGAGCAAAGTGTAAAGATAGAATAAAGATAGAGCTTGTGTTAATGAGAAGAGCACAGAGGACAGAAACTCTAGGATTAGGACTGGAAGTAACTTTGGGGATTTACTTTGTTTCTTTGGAGATCAAGATTGCTCATGCAGGATCCCTTTTTTCCTCAGAAATATTTTGCACTATTATTGTAAGGAGTATGAGCCTATACATTTTTATACATATATATATATATGTGTGTGTGTGTGTGTGTGTGTGTGTGTGTGTGTGTGTGTGTGTGTGTGTGTGTGTGCATAGGTATTCTGGGTTAAAGCTGAGTAGGGAGAAGACCTCTGACTTGAGGGTTAATAAAGTAGCATGCACGGGAATCAATGAGCAGTGCTGGGTGCTATAAAGAACTCGAAATGTACAAAGGTAAAAGAAACACATCTTGGAGAAATTTGAATGGATCTTACTTTTAGCCCATTACACCGTACAGTCTTTTAAAAGCAAAATCATTTTTTTAAATCCTTACCTTCCTTCTTGGAATCAATATTGTGTATTGGTTCCAAGGCAGAAGAGTGGTAAGGGGTAGGCAATGGGGGTTAAGTGACTTGCCTAGAGTCACACAGCTGGGAAAGGTCTGAGGCAAGATTTGAACCTAAGACTTCCCATCTCTAAGCCTGGCTCTCAATCCACTGAGATACCCAGCTTCCACCTAGAAGCACAATATTGAAGAGTTGAAAGAAAACTAACTTTAATTTCTCAAAACTTAATTTAAAGGAAAAACAGCAGAGTTTCCCTAGCGTGAAATTGACTACCTCCACTAAACCCTGAATCTTGTCAGATTCAAAGGACTCTCCTTAGCTCAGAATTGGCCCTTATATAGATCAATCCCATGCCTGGAAGTAGAGGGGGGGGGGGCATGGTCCCTCCCCTGAACAGGATTGGTCCATTTAGGATTAATCCCATGCCAGGAAGTAGAGAATGTGGTCCCTCCTGATCATGTTATTGGTCCATTCAAGACTAATCCCATGCCAGGAAGTAGGGGGGGAGGAAACACTGGGGCATGCTGAGGTGTTACAGACGAAAGAGTGGTTGCCATAAACTGTGACCACGAAAATATGGGTTTCAAGACTGAATTGCCCAAACTGTAAAGATAATTTTTAGCTTCTTGATTTTACATCAAAAATAAGTGGTCGCCATGGGAAAAATTTCCAAATATGAAATACCCAAGTCAGCTGGGTTTTTATGGAGATTTTAATTAATACAAATGAAGGAATTAAGGGAAGGGTGAGAGACAGAATAAGAGGAAATAATAGGAAAAGTCTAGGGCCAAAGCCAATGGCCTAGGCCTTTCTCTTTAAGAGAGAACCTAAGTCAGTCCTTAATCACTCACCACAAGATCTTTCCAAGCAAAACTCTAGTGTTCAGAGACCCAGCATTTCAGCTCCTGAGCTCAACTAAGTTCAGCCACCAAGAGAACCTCCAATTCAGCTTCCTAAGCTGAACTAAGTCCAGAGGCCTCTAACCTCCTTTTAAAGAGAATTTTCTCCTATGTCACCTCCCCTAAATTTTCACATCTACCAATCACAGTAGACATTTTCCAAAGGACTGACCATTCTTAATTCATATCTTGTTATCACCTTCTCTGGGTAGACTAAAATTTCTGAGTATTTCACACCTCTTTGCTAAGCTTGCCCTTTTAGTGATTAATTTGACCTTCATAGGTACTTAGCACCCTTTTGTATTAGACCTAAAAAGAGACCTAGCTTTAGGGCTTGGCATCACTATAAGTATGGGTTGGGGACTTTTTCATTGTTCAGTAAGGAGTTTTACAACTTTATCTTCCCCTAAAGTATTCCTAAGTTTGGGTAGAGTAATTTTAAAGTTCCCAATACATTCCTGATCAAGTACCTCCATTGTTTAAATGGGGGATAACTTTAAACTTAACCTTAAGATAATGTTCCAAGCTAGAGTTGAGAATTTTTAAGATTCACAGAGGGATGCATTGCCCAGGCAACAATATTTTTAAAACCCACAATATACATACCCATATATGTCCTATTCTCTGTTCTCTCCCCATATCCAAAAACCTATAAATACTTAAAAAGGAAGAAATAATTTTTTTCATCTTCATATTTTTGGCTCCAAGCAAAATGCCCAACAAATGCCAAGTGTTTTATACATATATTCTGAGATGAATTGAATTTTATTTTCTTTCTGAGTTCATTTTGGGTAAGAACTCTGTATAGATGGACTACACATTCATACCACTATCACAGAGCTAATAGGATTGCTATTTAAAGTAAAATGTCAGTGGGGAGGTGGGTTTTGCCACATAAAACAACCAGACAAATTACCTTTCTCCAGTGTGACAAGATTTCCCTCTCAGATTAGATAAATCCAACAAAAAAATAAGAAAGACATTAAGTAGATAAATAGAACATTAGAAAAGCTGGATGTGATAGACCTCTGGAAAAAACTGAATGGGGATTGAAAGAAACACACCTTTTCTCATCAGTTTACTTCAAATTCACAAAAATGGACTAAGGGGATAGGGAGGATGGAGTACAAAAAGGGAGGGAAGGAGAGGAGGGAGGGAACTTAACAGACCCTAAAAAAACAAAAAGGAAGGGACCAGAAAGGGAAGCATATTAAGGGAGGAGATTATGAGAATTGATTGAAAGTAAACCACTGGTTTAAAAGGATATAGCAGAAGAAGAAAGGACAGAACTAGGAGAGGATATCAAAATGCTAGGGAATTCACAAGTGACAATCATAACTTTGAACATGAATGGGATGAACTCACTCATAAAATCTAAACAAATAGGAAAGTGGAGTAGAAACCAAAATCCTACCACATGTTGTCTATAAGAAACACACCTGAGAAGGGTAGATACTCACATAATTAAAGGTTGGAGCAAGATCTATTGGGCCACAACTGATAGAAAAAATGCAGGAGTTGCAATCATGATATCTGACAAAACCAAAGTAAAAATAGACCTGATTAAAAGGGATAGGGAAGGTAAATACATCCTGATAGAAGGCAGTTTAGACAATGAGGAAACATCACTAATCAACATGTATGCGCCAAATGGTTTAGCATCTAAATTTCTAAAGGAGAAACTAGTGGAGTTGAAGGAGGAAATAGATAGTAAAACTATACTAGTTGGAGACCTGAACATACCACTATCAAATTTAGATAAATAAAATGAAAAAATAATAAGAAAGAGGTAAGAGATGTGAATGAAATCTTAGAAAAATCTGAGTTAATGGATATATGGAGAAAAATAAATGGGGGCAAAAAGTGTTGTGGTGAAAATTTCACCTTTTAAGATTATTATAATATTGAACAATGGCCGCCAAGGAATTTACTTATGACTAAAACTCTTTCTTTTACAAAGTGTGTATATGAGAGGGTCCCAGCAATCTTCTTTAGCCCTCAGGCTAAAACTGCTAGGACCATGTGCTTTCTTCCTTGAGCAAAGCCCACTTAAGATTTTTTAAGACTAGAAAGTCCAGGAAAAACAGGAAAATGGGTTTTAAGTTAGCTCCCTCTCTTTTCTCAGCTGTTTTTGTTGCGGGCTAGGAGCTCCTAAGAGCTCCTTCTTCAGCTGCTAATCAGTTGATTAGGTAAGCCTGGCCCACCTCTCAATCCACCGAGCCACCTCCTTAAGGTAAATGGGGGGAGGAAATGAGAGACAAAGAGAAAAAAAAAACCTGTTGACCCCAATTTAAATTAAGGAGAAAAGAGAAGAGAGAAAAGGTGTTTTATATTTACCTGTTCTGGTAGTCTTTAAGCCAAGGTATCTGGTAAAAGGACTGACTGAGTGAAGAGGAAGTGGGGTCAAAGGCAAGAAAATTCAGGAAATTTATTGAGGTTCGATAAACCTTCGAAGCACTAAAGCAGGGCCAAGAGCCGGAGGGGGTAGTCAGGGTGGGACCTCTCCCAGGTGATCAGTATTGAATCAAGAAGGAAAAAGATCAGAAGATTGAGATATTTCTTTTTTCCTGAAGTGGTTATGCCAACTGTTCTGGTGAAAATTTCACCTTTTAAGATTATTATAATATTGAACAATGGCTGCCAAGGAATTTACTTATGAAATTCCTAAAATGAAACACTCAAGTCAGAATGGAGTATATGGAGGTTTAATCACAGTGAGAGTAGGGAAAAGGAGAGGGAGAGAAGGAGAGAGGAGAAAAGGGAAAGGGGGTTACTCAACCTCTGACCAAGGCAGAGTGAGTTTAGGCCCAAAGGCCAAGGTAGAAGGAATCAGTCCTTGACTCATGTGACCGATCTGAAGGGAAGCTGTCTGAGGGCCTCCTCTCTGTTCAAGCTTTTAACAAGAACTGGTCTCTAGCCCTCTCTACAGGAAGTCAGCGAATTCCAGAGGCTGTTCCCTACCTCACTTTCTGTGCCTCACAAGTGCCAATGGTGGCTCTAGCTTGGCTTAGGACAGCCCAGGTGGGCAGTCAGTTAATTTCTGATTTGTCATTGACTAGCACATGCCCGTGTAGTGTGGGTATGCACAATTTTGGGGTGCTATACCAAGATGGAGACTTTTAAAATTCACAAAAGGAATACACCTTCTTTTCAGCAGCACATGGTACATTCACAAAGATTGACCATATACTAGGTCATAAAAAGATGACAAACAAATGCAGAAAAGCAGAAATAATACATGTAACCTTTTCAGATCATAAGGCAATAAAAATAATAATCAGTAAGAGTACATGGAGAGCCCAATCAAAATTTAATTGGAAATTAAATGATAAGATTCTCTAAAATTGGTTAGTTAGAGAACAAATCATGGAAACAATAATTTCATTGAAGATAATGACAATGATGAGACATTCTTTCAAACTCTATGGGATGCAGCCAAAGCAGTACTCAGGGGAAAAATTTATATCCTTGAGTTCATATATTAACAAATTAGGGAGGGCATAGGTCAATGAATTGGACATGCAAATCAAAAAACTTGAAAGCAAACAAATTAAAACCCCCCAGAAGAAAACTAAAGTAGAGATCCTCAAAATTAAGGGAGAAATTAATAAAATCGAAAGTGACAGAACTATTGAACTCATAAATAAGACTAGAAGGTAGTATTTTGAAAAAAAAAACAAACAAAATAGACAAAGTACTGGTCAATCTAATAAAAAAAGGAAAGAAGAAAACCAAATTAACAGTATCATATGATGAAAAGGGAGAGCTCACCTCCAATGAAGATAAAGGCAATTATTAAAAACTATTTTGCCCAGTGATATAGAAATAAGTATTCCAATCTAGGTGCTATGGATGAATATTTACAAAATTATAAATTGCCTAGATTAACAGAAGAAGAAATAGAATTCTTAAATAATCCCATATCAGTAAAAGAAATTAAACAGGCCATAAAGGAACTCCCTAAGAAAAAAATCCCCAGGGCCTGATGGATTCACACGTGAATTCTATCAAACATTCAAAGAACAGTTAATCCCAATACTATACAAACTATTTGACATAATAAGCAAAGAGGGAGTCCTACCAAATTCCTTTCATGACAGAAATATGGTACAGTTTCCAAAGCTAGGCAGGTCAAAAATGGAGAAAGAAAACTATAGACCAATCTCCTTAATGAACATAGATGCAAAAATCTTAAATGGGATACTAGCAAAAAGACTCCAGCAAGTGATCAGGAGGATTCACTATGATCAGATAAGATTTATACCAGGAATGCAAGAATGGTTCAATATCAGGAAAACCATCCACATAATTGACCATATCAACAAGCCAACCAACAAAAATCACATGATTATCTCAATAAATAGATATAGAAAAAGCCTTTGACAAAATACAACACTCATACCTATTAAAAACACTAGAAAGTATAGGAATAGAAGGGTCTTTCCTAAATATAATAAACAGAATTCTATCTAAAACCATCAGCCAACATCATCTGCAATGGATATAAACTAGATGCATTCCCAATAAGATCAGGAATGAAACAAGGATGCCCATTATCACCTTTATTATTTAACAATGTGCTAGAAACACTAGCAGTAACAATTAGAGAAAAAAAGCAATTGAAGTTATTAAAATTGGCAATGAAGACATCAAACTAACATTCTTTGTGGATATGATGGCCTACTTAAAGAATCCTAGAGAATCAACTAAAAAGCTAGTCAAAATAATCAACAACTTTAGCAAAGTTGCAGGATACAAAATAAACCCACATAAGTCATCAACATTTCTATATATCTCCAACACATCTCAGCAGCAGGAATTAGACAGAGAAATTCCATTCAAAATCACCCTAGACAATATAAAATACTTAGGAATCTATCTGCGGAGACAAACACAGGAACTATATGAACACAACTACAAAACAATTTCCTCACAACTAAAACTAGATCTGAGCAAATTGGAAAGAGCATTAACTGCTCATGGGTAGGATGAGCTAACATAATAAAAATGACCATCCTACCCAAACTTATGTATTTATTTAGTGCCATACCCATTGAACTTCCTCACACCCTACACCAAGATTAACTCAGAATTGGTGACTGACTTGAATGTAAAGAATGAAACAATAAGTTCATTTGGAAGGACAAAAGATCAAGGATATCCAGGGAAATAATGAAAAAAATGTAAAGGGAGGTGGCCTTGCAGTCCCAGATGTCAAACTCTATTATAATGCAGTGTTCATCAAAACAATTTGGTACTGGCTAAGAGACAGAAAGGAGGATCAATGGAATATACTTGGGGTAAGTGATCTCAGCAAGACAGTCTATGACAAGCCCAATGATACCAGCTTTTGGGACAACAATCCATTATTTGATAAAAACTGCTGGGAAAATTGGAAGACAGTGTGGGAGAGATTAGGCTTGGACCAACACTTCACACCCTACACCAAGATAAACTCAGAATTGGTGAATGACTTGAATGTAAAGAAGTAAACAATAAGTAAATTATGTGAACACAGAATAGTATACATGTCAGACCTTTGGGAAGGGAAAGATTTTAAAACCAAGCAAGACTTAGAGTCACAAAACTTAAAATATTTTTGATTACAACAAATTAAAAAGTTTTTGTACAAACAAAACCAATGTAACCAAAATCAGAAGGGAAATAACAAACTGGAAAACAATCTTCATAACAAAAACCTATGACAAAGATCTAATTACTCAAATTTACAAAGAGCTAAATCAATTGTACCAATAATCAAGCCATTCTCCAATTGATAAATAGGCAAGGGATTTGAATAGGCAAATTTCAGACAAAGAAATAAAAACCATTAATAAGTACATGAAAAAGTGTTCTAAATCTCTTATAATCAGAGAGATGCAAATCAAAACAACTTTGAGATACCACCTCACATCTACCAGATTGTCTAACATGACAGCAAGGGAAAGTAATGAATGCTGGAGGGGATGTGGTAAAATTGGGACATTAATTCATTGCTGGTAGAGTTGTGAACTGATTCAACCATTCTGGAGGGTAATTTGGAACTATGCCCAAAGGGCGATAAAAGACTGTCTGCCCTTTGATCCAGCCATAGCATTGTTGGGTTTGTACCCCAAAGAGAAAATGGACAGAAAGACTTGTACAAGAATATTCATAGCTGCTCTCTTTGTGGTGGCAAAAATTGGAAAATGAGGGGATGCCCTTCAGTTGGGGAATGGCTGAACAAATTGTGGTATATGTTGGTGATAGAATACTATTGTGCTCAAAGGAATAATAAAGTGGAGGAATTCCATGGGGACTGGAACAACCTCCAAGAAGTGACGCAGAGCGAAAGGAGCTGAACCAGGAGAACATTATACACAGAGACTGATACACTGTGGTACAATCCAAATGAACTTCTCCATTATTGGCAATGCAGTGATCCTGAACAATCCGGAGGGATCTATGAGAAAGAACACTATCCCCATTCAGAGGAAAAACCGTGCGAGTAGAAACATGGAAGAAAAACAACTGCTTGATTACATGGGTCGAGGAGAATATGATTGAGGATGTAGACTCTAAATGAACATCCTGATGCAAACACCAACAACATGGAAATGGGTTCTGATCAAGGGACACATGTAATAGCCAGTGGAATTTCGTGTTGGCTTTGGGAGGGATGGGGGAAGGGAGGGAGGAATAGAAAATGATTTTTGTAACCAAGGAATAATGTTTGAAATTGACCAAATAAAAAATAATGTTAAATAAAAAGGAGGTTCATGATATTTAAGTCCTTAGATACTGTCAAATGCTTCACTGTCAGAAACTATTAGGATTTTAATAATGAAAATGCCCCTAAATGAAGGTATTACTATTTTTAACCAACGCACCCAAAGGCCTATACAATCTTTCCAACTGACTTATAGCAGAAACTTTCCATTATCATCTAATGGTATCTTTTTAGGATTTGAGCTCCTTGATAGTAAGATCAAGAATGTCAAGTTTTTATTTGTACTTTATATCTCCAAGGTTAATAGTTCTTTGTAAATTGTAAATGCTATACATGCATGAATTCACGCATACATATAGATATAGATTTTTTTTATTCAGTCAGAAGACCTGAATAATTTATTAACTACTGAATGAGATTAGGATAATAAATAATTTAGTCTATCTGGAACTCAATTTGTTCCATATAATGAATGCTCTCTCCTGGTTTTCCTTGGAGGACATGTGACACGTGTGTCCTCCAAGCCTCTGACCTTCTCTTCTCCTAAATATCATTTCCTTTTATATTTAGATGGATGATCTCATCAGCTTCCATGGATTAATTTATCATCTCTATGTAGATGAATCCCAGATCTATTTATCTACCCCTAAGCCTTCTCTCTCTCATAGCCTCTGCACTCATATCTCCAACTGCTTCTTGACCATAGCAAACTGCATGGCCTGTAGACATCTTTTACTCATGTCCAAAACTGAACTCAATGTATTTTCCCCCAAACTCTTCTCTCTTCCTAACTTTCCTATTAGGACTGAGGGCATCTCACCCTTCTAGTCACTCAAGTTCACATCTCAGGTATCATCCAAGACCATTCATTCTCTCTAACCCCATGCCTCCATCACTAATTCCTTTCCAACTCTTGTCAGTTCTTCCTTTGTAAACCCTCTTCCCTGACACTGCAGCTGTCCTTAGTCATGGCTCTAACCTTCATTCCTGGACTGGTTGATCAATTTGCCACTCAAGTCTCTCCACCTTCAAATCAGTCCTCAACTTAAAGAAACTTTCTGAAGTGCAAGTCTGACCATGTCACTATTCTGTTCAGTAAATTGCCAGTAACCCCTCATTCTCCTTCAGAATCAAATGTTAAAATCCTCTGTTTTTGCTTTTAAACCTTTCACAATTTGGCTTCTTCCTTTCTTCTTACATCTTCTTCCTTTTCATGTATTCTATGATCTAATAACTCTGGCTTCCTCATGGTTCTTCAAAAAAGACCCTCTACTTTCCAACTCCACACCTGTCCTCCCATTTCTTCCTCCTTATCTCAGCCTTTTGACTTCTCTGTCATCCTTCACATCCCCACATAATCTCACCTTTTACCAGAAGTCTTTCCTTGTCTCCCTTAATGCTAGTATCTTCTTTCTGAGATTACCTCCAATTTACCATAAAATCTTGCTCATGTGTTATTTTTATGTTGTCTCCCAATACATTATGAACTCCTCAAGAATAAAGACTGTTTCTTTTTCTTTGTATTTTCCATACTTAGCACAGTTTTTGGCATATAGTAGCTATTTAATAAATGTTTGTTGATTGTGACTGAAGATTTTAGTCTGAATGATCCCTACAGTTCCTTCAGTTGAAATTCCTTCCTTTTAATGATCTTCAAGTAATTATGCCAAAGAGAATGAAGTCTTATATTTTAAACTGAAACCTTGAGAAAATTTTTCATGACCTCATATAATAAATAAACATTTATACATTAGCATTATACATTTATACATTATACATTATACAGATGCATTAGGGCCATCTTCATATACAAATGTCTCACAGGCTCTTTACTGTTAAGAGAGACAACAGTTGATTTTTTTCATACTTTTTGAAGTTTTTCAAAAACTTTAAAATGCATTATCTTGGCACCAATCCTTTGAGGACTGGCAAAAGAAACAAGAAAATATGCAAAGAATTGAAAGGGCTATGTGAAAAGAGACTCAGTAATGCATTGTTATTGGAGCTATGAAATTGTCCAGCTATCCTGGAAAGCATTTTGGAATTATACTGGGAATGTTATTAAACTGTACATACTCCTTAGCCCAGATACTCTTCTACACTAAAAAAAGGTCAAAGAGAAGGAACGTTCCCATACATATAGAAAAACAGTTTCTCCTTGAAAGCAAAAACCTTAACCTGCCCAATTAATTCCATATAGGTTCTAACAGAATTATATGTACATAGAAACTTTTGTCATATAATAAAGAACAGAAATTATGTTTGTTAACTATCTGTCTAGACATTGGGAGCTGAGTTTGGGGATGGATAGAGAAAAGAAATGAGGTTACATAAAGAAATGAAATTTTTAAAGTTTAAGGACTTCCTCTGAAGGAAGTATCTTATAACTCATCTATTTTTTTATATTTTTAAACAACTCTTCACAATTGTGTTATAAAATTGATAGTGGAAATGTCACTATCTCCATTTTGTAGATAAAGAAACTGAGGCTTAGGAAGGCAAAGTGACTTGTCCAAAGTCATCAATTTTTGAGTGTTAGAATTCACAGTTGAACTTAAAACTCCTGATTCTAGGTCCAGTACTCTTTTGATTACATGATACTATCTCTCCACTTGAGTGGTTATAAAAGGGAAAAAAAGGCTATAAACCAATACTTATTTGCCTTCCTGAAAGAGATTTTAGTATTAATTACATTCAGTTACTTTCTCCCTCCCAGAAACATAGCTATTGATAGAGTGCTGACATCAAGAAAATCTGAACTCAGTGTCAACGTAAAAGAGCTGATATCAATTACAAAACCTAGAGACACTTGTAAGCTCATCATACAATAATGGAGCTGGTTAACAGCATCCATTTTTTGTTGGAAATAACTGAACCAAGCAGCTTGGGGCAAAGCAATTATTTGGAAGTTCTCATTTTTTGAGATTTTAATTACAAAAAGAAACCACACGAACATTATGTCTACATGGTGCTGTGAATTTAATTTAAAAGGATGCATGAGCTGCTGGCCCAGAATAACAATCACCAAGGCATCTTGCATAAGACAAGTGAAAAAATAAAGCTGAGTTTTTCCTTCATCATCAATGTACATAGGTCTTTCATAACGTAAAAATCTGTTTTAGCTCACATAACTTTCATGTAAAAGAATAAAAATTGCTCCCATTGAATGAGCAAAATGGTATCTAATCTAGAAGATTTAGATTTGATTTACTGGCTATTTGGGCATGAGCACCAGTCACTTCATCTCTTCCAATCTCAATTTTCTTTCCTATAGATAATATTAATCATAGTTTACATTTATGCAGTATTTTAAGGCTTATGAAGGACTCTATATGTTTTATTTTGATCTTCATAATCAATTTTCAAGTAGGTACCTGTTTTAGAACCATTTTGTAGATGAGGAAATTGAATCATAAATTAGATTTTTGTAGTAAGTCAAAAAGCTAGTAAGTAGCTGAAGCAAAATCTGAGCCAAAAACTTCCTGATGCTAAGTCCAGCTCGGTATCTATTATGTCATGCTACATGAGAGTACTTCCCAACCTCAAGATTTCAAGGAATTAATTTAAGGTCTCTGTGAATCAGTATTTAATGCAATAAGTAAGAAAACATGTTGTTTAGACACAATAATATTTGTGATTACTTTCTGAAATAAATATACAAACTTGGTGTGATTAATAGATATACTTAAAAGAACTATTGAATACATAGTAACTTTTTACTATCCTATATTTTCTCAGTGAATACTTATTAATACAATAAATGCTGTCATATGGAGGTTTTATAGGGAAAAAATCTCAAAACGGTATCCTAACTTAAGAATGTTGAAAAATACAGGACTATATCAGGGTACAGTACAAAGAACTCCATTTCTTGAGTCAGAGAATCTAGGATTGAATCCTGCTTGATACTGTGTGACTCCAAACAAAATTGCTCATATCTTTAGGCAGAAGGAGGGAGCTATTATAGATGGGCTCTGAGATCCCTTTCAGTTCTAGTACTATGACTCCAGGATCCCTCTATTTTTTTTTTTTCATTTTGAGGAAAACACTAGACTTCCTTGGGTCTCAGTAAGCTCATTTGTAAAATTGTTGAGTTGGACTAAATTGTTTCTGAGATCTCTTCCAGTTCTAAAGATATGATATTATTACCTTAAATCATTTTGTTCAAGAACTATCATATTATCACCCAATGTCATTGCTGATGTCCTGCCAATCTTGAAAATTCTATAGTTATTTCTGGTTGCTTTCTAGGGGCTGATACTGAGCATCCTCATTGCTCTTATTTTCTTTACTTAGGAACCTCCACATTTTTCTCTACATTTCTGGTCATTTAAAATATCATCTAGAAAGACTAAGTTGCTGGCAACTTTGCCTCAATGAAAGGCAGCTTTGTGGTGCTGTAGATAGAGCACCAATTCTGGAGTCCAAAAAACCTGAATTGAAACCTGACCTCAGACACTTTAATAGGATGTGTGACCCCGGACAAGTCACTTATTCTTAATTGCCTAACCCTTTCTCCTCCACTGCCTGGGAATTGATTTTTAGTATTGATTCTAAGATAGAAAATAAGGGTTTTAAAAGAATAGAAAAGAAAAATAAAATAAAAGGTAAATTAGGACATTTTGTTATACTCAGTTAAAAATTCTTTCCACCAAAAAAAAGTTTATCCAACTCTCATTCACCCTTATTATCACTATTTTCTTATCTGATCATCCTCTCTTCACATGAACTTCCCAATTTTGTATATTATTTGTTTTTCCTGGAAATAAAAAAAAATTCTTTGGCAATAAGTAAACTCTAGGAATAATCACTTAACACCATTTTCACATTGCTAATGCTACCCAGGTACATAGAGATGATGCCAAAAAGAGGCATCTTAATATAGTGTCCTGAGTCCTGCATTTCAAGTGAGGAAGATATGGGTTTAAAATTTGTCTCTAATCAAAGCTATCTAAAGGCATATGAAAAAGTGCTCTAAATCACTATCAATTGAAAATTAAAATGGAAACAACTCTGAGGTACTACCTTACATCCATAAAATTGGCTAAAATGACAGAAAAAGAAAATGACAAATGGTGTAGGAAAAATTGAGATACTAATGCACTTTTGGTGGAATTGTAAACTGACCATTCTTGAGACTGATTTGTAATTATGTTCAAAGAGCTATGACATCAAGCATACATAACCTTTGACCTAGCAACACCTCTATCAGATCCCTATCCAAAAAGATTAAAGAAAAGGAAAAATGACCCTTATGCACAACATTATTGATAGTAACTCTTTTTATGGTAGAAAAAAATTGGAAATTGAAGGGCTGTCCACCAACTGGAGAATGGCTGAATAACTTGTGTATATTTGTGATGGAATATTATTGTTCTAAAAGAAATGGTTTCAGAAAAAAACCTGGGAAATTTAAATGAATTGATGCAAAGTGAAGTGAGCAGAACCAAGAAAAGATTGTTACAATAATAGTAATTTTATAAGGATGACTAACTGTGAAAGACTTTATTACTTTCATCAATACAATGACCTAAGAGATTTCCAAAGGACTTGTGATGGAAAATACTATCTACTTCCAGAGGGAGAAATGCTGAAGTATGAATGTATATTGAAGTACATGTAACATTTTTATTTTCTTGTTTTTCCTTTGCTACATAGCATGGTGGAAATATGTTTTGCATAATGTCACATATATAATTGCTTTATTGCTTGCTTTTTCAATAGGAAAGGGAGGTGTCAGAGAGAGGAAGAAAATGTAGAACTCAGAATTTTAAAATTAGGTGTTAAAAATAAATAGATTTTTTTAAAAACCTACCCCTGATAAATACCATTTAGGTGATCCTGGACAATTCCTTTGACTAACTCTAAGTCTCAGCTCCCTAATTTGAAAAAGGTCATACCAATACACACAATATTATTTTGTGTGTTGTAAATAGAATTAAAGAGGCATATATTTGGTATTATTTGTATTGTGTACATATTATATATAAGAGGCATTATAATTTGGATCCATCAAGGTGATATTGAAATCTCTATTTTCATTATTTTTACTATTAATTACAAAAGCACCATATAGGGGTAATCCTCTTTCTTGGATTAAATGATTAGATACTCCTTTTGAAAGTTATCTGCCTACTTATGAATTGATAAGGAGATTACATTTCAATTTAAGTAAATACAGATTCCATATTAAGTCATTAGAATACATGTACCCTCAATGTCCCATCATCTCACATTTTAGAGAACATTTTTTGCTGAGCTAGCAATTGAATTCTGTCAGCCTGTCAGTCAATAAACATTAAATACTTATCACATGCCAGGAACTATACTGTGTTGGGAATACCAAAAAAACAAACAAGCAAAAGCCTTCATCTCCCTAAAAAAAAATGCCCTGGAGCTCAAGGAGATTACATTCAAATGGACAAATGAAGGAAGGCAACACATAAAAAAAGGAAGTTGTAAAGTTGAGGTTAACTGGGAGGCGCCTTGGGAATGGAATCCCCACTCACTGGCATGGAATCAAGAAGGCTCATCTTAATAAGTTCAAATCCAGATTTAGATCCTAGCAGTGTGATCCTAGACAAGTCACTTAACTCTATTTGCATCAGTTTCCTCATCTCTAAAATGAGATAGAGAAGGAAATGGTAAACCACTCCAATATTTGTCAATAAACCCTTAAATGGAGTCACAAAGAATCAGATACAACTGAAATGGCTGTACAGAGTGGGAGAAAAGGTGGAATTCCCAAGTCAGAGCTTGGTGGCTCTTTGGAAAATGAGTAACAACTTGTTTGAGGCCCTCCCCTTCTTCACTATTTCTTTTCCAAATTTAGGGTTTTTTGGTTTGGTTTTATTTTGTTTTGTGTAAGATTCCTTTCTAACCCTACTCTTACCTGGCTTCCTTTCTCTCTTTTGAGTCAAATGTATTCCTCTGTGTGTGAGTTCTGCTCTTTCTGCCAATTTAAAGGAAAGTGAAGTTCAAGTAATACCTGCTCCCTATATTCCTTTCATGTTTCTATATACTTCTACTTGAGCCTTCAATTATGTTTGTCCCCCTATCCTTCTTTATATTTTCCCCTAATGTATCCTTCCCCCTTTTCTTTTTTTCTTATAGAATTATCAAAAAACATAACATTATATGTCTCCTGTCTCATTTGACTGTCTCTGTGACCCACTGATGCCATTATGATTCCAAAGGAGTCTGTTTTATCATAAATAATATTTTATCATAAATAATTCATTATAAGGCCCTTTTTGATTATTTTCTTGTAGTTATATTTTTACTTCTTTTGAGTTTCATATTTGTATTTCAAAATTCTCCTTCAACTCTAGTCCTTTTTTAAAGGACTATTTAAAGGCTCTTTGTTTCATTGAAGTTTCATTATTTTAAAAAATGTAAGATTATATTCAGTTTTGCTAGATTAATTATTCTTGTTTGAAGATATAGTTTGCATTTTGAAATATAAAAGCAATAGCAGCTAAATCTTACATAGTCATGATTACTCTTCTTCAATATTAAAATTTTTGTCTTCCTGGCTATTTGCAACACTTTATTGCCCTTTTATTTGAAGTTCAGGTTTTTGGGAACTACATTGCTTTGAGCTTTTTTTCTTGGTTTTTATTTCCAATAATAATGAATAGATCTTTTCTATATTCCCATTGCCCTCATGTTCTAATATGTCTGGGCAATTTTCTTCAAAGATTTCTTAGACTAGAATGTCTTATTTTTAGGATTTTCAGGTAAATTGTTTTCTATATGAGACATATTAAAATCCTTCCCATTCTCTATTTTTATCATTCTTGTTAATTTTATAATACTTATTTTAAAAATACTTATTGTCTAAACTTATATGGAGTTTGAAACTTCAGGAAGGTTTTATATCCTGGGTCATAATGTTGATTCTTTTTTCTAAGTATTCCTCCATTGCTCTCATTTCTTTTCTCATACCATTTTAAACTTTAAAAAAATCAACTTACATCATTTATTCAAAGAATTAGAATCATTTTTTAGGGCAACGTGGTTTTGGGGGGTTCATTTTTAGGTTTCAAAGGTGGATGCTTTTGAGTTATTTTCTTCTGAGTTTGTATCATTCTTCACTGGCATCATAGAAGCCCTTTTTGTTTACTTGTTTTTAAAGGCTAAAGTCTCAGGATATTAGTTCTAGGTCTTTCCATTTCTGAGAATCAGGTGAAGGTAAAAACAATTCCTATTTCCCAGGAGTCTTTCTGTAGACCAGATTCTTCCATTCCTTGAGAATGAGCCTATTGGGATTTTAACCTGTGCTTTTTCCTTTGCTACAGACACAAAGATTCTCATCCCCTTTTGATTGCCCTTACTTGAAGCCCTTTTCTTTATAAAAGGAAAAAGAGGAAGAATCCTTTTTTAAAGTTTCAGTTAAGTCTAAATTTTCTTCATCTCAGGTTGTTGTGGTTCAATCACATCCAGCTCTTTGTGACCCCATTTGGGTTTTTCTTGGCAAAGACACTAGAGTAGTTGGCCATTTGCTTCTCCATATCATTTTACAAATGAAGAAACTGATGCAAACAGGCTTAGTCATTTGCCCAAGATCAAACAATTAGTAGGTATCTTAGGTAGAATTTTTCCTAACTTCAGGACCAGCACCATCAACTGCCCATGTAATACCTCTGATTGGTGAGACCTTAACCTCCTCCTTAATGGGTAAAAGTCACAGAAGGAATTTTTGTTTTTACCTCACTTCATAGAGGCCCTTTTCTTCCACAATCAGCTGAAGTCCACCCTACCCCTTCCCCTCCTCTTTTTTTCATTCTAGAATTAACTAAAAACCTGTAGTAAGGCTTTTTCTCCCCTTCTCTCTGAATATTTTACTCTTCCTATGCAGGCTTTTTTTCTTAGTTTCATATTTTTACTTTTATTCTTTAGAGAATCTAGAGCATATGATTGCTTGGGGCAGCAGACAGTTTTGAGGGCAATTTGTGTGGGAATTAAGCAATTGTTTAGTGCTGACCTCTGCCATTCCCTTCTCTGCCATTTTGATCTAACTTTCTAGCCATATCTACCTAAGACCTGGTATTGTGAAAAGTTATTCTGTATATGGAGAAGTAATTCAGTCCTTTAAAATTTTCATATCAGACTTTCAGTATTAAAAAGCCTTAAAATTCGAATATTATGAGAATTAGTGTTCCTTATTAATTCTGAATTCTGATTTGAAAGTTAGATAATGTGGGTCAAAGTATATTAGGTGGAGTGGACTGGTATTTCTAATTCTGACTTTTGTACCTATGTAAGCATGAACAAGACATTTCATCTCTTTGAGTTCTATTTTGTCAGCTTTAAAATAGGGATAATAACATTTTAACTTCTTACTTTACAAGGTAGTACACTGGCAAGTACTTATTAACTTTAAGGTAGTATTGAAATGGGCCTTATTATTATTAGATCAAATGCTGTTATGTTATAATATTGTCAAGATTTTCTCTCTAATTTATCTGCCATTATCTTCATGAATACCAAAATATTCTGGAGATTTTGTTACTTGTGGAAATTGGAGAATTAATCCAATTGGGAAGAATTACAATGAAATTATACCTGTAACAAAAGAGGAAAAAAAAGAGACTCGAGGCTTAAATTAAAAGCTACTTGCTTATGAAGAACATTTTGATCACAAATAAAGCCATATCTAAACAATTGGAAAATATTAATTGTTCATGGGAAGACCAAGACAATATATTAAAATGATAATTCTTCTTAAATTAATTTACTAATTTAGTGCTATATAATAAACCATCCAAAATTTATCCTATAGATCTAGAAAAAATACATCTCGAAGAACAAAAGACTTTGAATAATAAGGAAATTACTGGAAAAAATAAAGAAAAGTGATTTAGCTATACCAGAATGTCAAACTGTATTATAAACCAGCAACCATCAAAGTAATCTGATACTGGCTGAGAAATAGAGTGGAAGACCAAGGGACTAGATTAATCATTCAACACACAATGGTAAATGATCTTAGTAACCTACTGCTCAATAAACCCCCAAATCCACATTTCTAGAAAAAGAATTTACTATTTGAAAAAAACTGCTCAGAAAACAGGAAAACAGTAGAGCAGAAATTAGGCATTGATCAACAGCTCACACACCAAGGTAAAGTGAAAATGGATACATCTTTTAGAAATTTTGATACAATAAACAGTTAGGACAGCACAAAATTGTCTACTAGTCAGACCCACAGGTAAGGGAAGAATTTAGGTCAAGACAAAACAGAAAACATAATGAGATGTTAAATAGATAACATTCACTACATTAACATTAAAAAGTTACTACATAAATAAAAGCAATACAACCAAGATTAAAAGGCAAACAACAAACTTGGGGGGGGTCTTTATAGAAAATAACCCTTGACAAAGGCTTTGTTTCTTAAATATATAGAGAATTGAGTCAAATCTATTAAAATAAAAACTATTTCCCAACTGGTCAAAAGATATGAATAGACAATTCTTGGATAAAGAAATTAAAACTCTTTCTACTCATAAAAAAATGCTTCAAATCACTAATGATTAGGGAAATGCAAATTAGAATAGCCCTGAGCCTACCATCTCAGATACATCAGATAAGATAACAAGATAAAAAAAGGCAAATGATAAATTCTAGAAAGTACCTGTGAAAATATTGTTGATAGAACTCCAAACTGATACAACCATCTTGAATAGTAATCTGGAGCCATACCCAAAGGGCCATCAAACTGTGCATATCCTCTGACTCAGCAATACTACTACTAGTTCTGTATCCCAAAGAGATTAAAGATAGGGGAGAAACCCTACATATACCAAATATTTATAGAAGTTCTTTTTGTGGTAGCAAAGAACTGGAAGCTGAAGGCTTGTCCATCAGGTGAGGAATGGCTGAATAATTTATGATGTATGCTAATAATGTAATACTATTATGCCAAAAGAATTGAAGACTAGATGATCACAAAAAATGTGACAAGACTAAAATGAAGTGATAGAAATGGAAGCCAGCAGAGCCAAAAGAACAATTGTACACAGTAACAATAATAATGTATGATGATTATCTGTGAATGACTTTCAGCAAAGCAAGGATCCAGGACAACTCCAAGAGACTCATGACAAAAAAAGATTATCCATTGCCATAGGAACAGAGTCTGAATGTAGATTGAAGCACGCCATTCTTCACTTTGCTTCATATGTGTCTTCTTTCACAGCATGATGAACATGGAAATAAAAATTATATGGTAATAAATAAATATGGTGATCAATATAACATATTTCCTTCCTACTAAAAGAATGGTGGAAGGGAGAAAGAACATGGATTGTAAAATATCAGAAAACAAATATTAAGAAATTGTATTGACATGTAAAAAAGAAAATAATTGACATGTAATTAAATCTATATTTAGTCATTTTTTATTTATATATAATATAACATGTAAAGTATAAACATATATTATTTACCTACATACAGGTAGGTATAGATAGATCTAGCAATCTACTTAAACAAGGCAAAGACAAAGTAGATGAAGAATGCATAGTACCTAGAACAAAATACAGAATGATTAAGCCCATTGAGTTAGTCATATAGACAGTCAATGAAATTGCTCCAAAATTGAATGGGAAAAAGTAAATAATTTGATTACATTTTGAGAGTTGTATAGGGAAACTTTTAATAATCTCAAGCTTCTCTATTACAAATAAATCTATTTTTCCCTCATAATTCTCTACATAATATACTATGGTTGTAAATTAAGTTGTGTGATGTTCTCCGAAGAATCAGAATTATGGGTAACTCAAAAGGAAATTCACTGACATGCTGGGTCTTAATAGAAAAATGGGATTTTGTCAATGATGACTTCCATTTAAGATTAAAAATATTGTCAAAGAAATATATAATTGAAGAAAAAATGTACTGGCCATATAGCAAGAATAAAGGGTTATAGAGAGAAAGTCAAAATTCTTCATTGCCACTTATAACATATAAAAAATACTAGTAAAATCCTATAGCACAATGAAGAATACAATACAGAGAATTCATGGAAGGACATGGGTATGAATCACACAAGAAGAGAAGGTGTAGAGAGGCTTAATTCAATTAAATGAATGTTTACTAAGCACTTATGTGAAAAGTACTATATTCGATTCTGCTGCTATTAAGATGGAAAACTAAATAAATAGTCCATATTTTTCTATCTTATATTTTCCTATGTGATAAAATATATACAGATGTAAATAAATACAAAGTATTTAAAATGTAAAAATAAAGTAATTTTGGGAGGTGGGAGCAACTTTGAGAGATACTCTGCAAATAGAATCCACAATATTTGACATTTATTTGGATCTGGGGATTAGGGACAGGAAAGGGTGAGAGGTGACTGTAAGGCTTCATGGATAGAAAGAGTATTGATCTTGATTCAAACCAAAGAGGAAGGGTTTAGGGATGAAAATAATCAGTTTGTAATCTCTGCTTTTGGAGAAAGCACTTACACTGCTGAAATCACAATTCTACTGAAGTATATATTACACATCATATGGATGCATTGTCAATGGGTGATTCAGCATTGACAACTGACCATTATATTTCAAATGGTAAAGCTTAAGACCCCAGTGAATCTAGCAATGCAGGCACCAATCTAAAAGCCAGCATCATTGGGACAACAAAGCTAACATTACTGACTACACTACTAGATGATCATGGTAAATATATCTTGGAGACATTAAACAGTCAGTTTAAAGTAACTCAGAGGGTTTTAAAAAATTATTCTACTATGGAAAAAATTATTATACTATTTCAGTATGAAAAAGAATTCAGGGGGCTGAATATTCTTTCAAATAAATTAATATATTAAAAAATTTAAATCCTTTGACAAACCATATACCCTTTCTGCTTATTGTTTGGAAAATAGGTTACATCCATAATGTAATTGAAAGATTGAAACTATTACTGACAAAGGATGGGAGAAGACAGTTTCAGGGATCTTAGTACTCTCTCTTACCAAGGAAATCTGTATGAACAGGTTATAAACACCTGGAGTTATGGGAGGTTTAATGGAAAGGAAAACACTGATGGGCCATTAAATGTAGCAGCCAATATAGCTCAGTTTAAGTGCCTGATATTAAAAGTAAAGAGTATTCAGAAAAGAGAAACAAAAGCTCAGTTTAAGTGCCTGATATTAAAAGTAAAGAGTATTCAGAAAAGAGAAACAAAGGAGTTAGCCTTGCAAAATTGCCACATGGGTCCTGGCTATAAATCATTAGTCTGTAAACCTCATAGGATAGTCTGGTTCTCTTCTTGGCTGTTTTATAGACAATCTGGAGGAGGCAGAGTAAAAAGTCCATTATTCAAATTCTCTTTTTAAACTAAATGGAGAGACAATGTAAGGTAGTGGAAAGAATGCTAGACTGAGTTTCCAAAGCTTTAGATTCTGTTTCAGACTCTGCCACCAACTAAAGGGGTGATCTAAGTGAAGTCATTTGAATTATCTAGACTTCCCTTTCCTCTCATGCAAAATTGAGAGTGGAGAGGAGAGGTAAAATATCCCTCCCATCTCTAAGTTTTATTATTTTACTCTATCAATAGGCAATAATCAGTTCCTTTAATTATATAAAGGTAGTTTTTCTTCTTGTTGTTTCTATTTCTCTGAGAATAGGATGGGCAGTATAGGAGGCCAGTGTGGTTCAATGGCTAAGAGCACTGGGCCTGAAGTCACAAGTATATGAGTTCAAATCCAGTGTAAGATACTTCCTAACTGTGTGACTTTAGGCAAGTTCCTTAACCTCTGCCTGACAAAACAATCCATTGGAAAATAAAATGGCAAACTATTCCAGTATCTGTGCCAAGAAAACACAATGCATAGTCATGGATGTTGGGGTGATGAAGAGTGGAACATGACTGAATGACTCAGTACCAACAAACCAGGCAGTCCACCTCAAGCCCTGAAGATTTATAGCCATGAATTTTCCACACTCTGATTTATCAAAAATAGGATTGAATTAAAGTAACCACACAGATAAATAACTAGATTTTAGATTCAAAGATGATGTTTTTGAACCATTTAAAAAGATAAGTGACTAAGGAATTTATTAACCACTATGCCACTGACCTTTAACTTTTTTTTTTAGCCATTCATACTTAATCTAGTAATCAAAAGTATATTCTGGAATACTGGTTGTTCTGGCTTAGTAATTATTACTCTATAGGAAAGTTCTGTTTAGGCATATGCATATATTGATTTTGGTGATTTTCTTTAAAGTAGAGAGGAAAATGAATATTCTGCTATTATTCAGTGAATGTAAAATTCTCAAACTAGAAGTGAAAGATAGTCTTCGTAATCTTAAAGTTATAATCTTAAAAAAGAGAATCAGAGAGAGGTCATCCAGTCAAATCTATCCCCAGTCAGGCATCTTTTCTACAACATGCCCCAAAATGTTATCATCCAGCCTCATCTTCACCCTTCCAAATGCTACAGTCCCTGTTGGCTTATCCCTATCCAAGTGCCCTGCTCCAAGACAGTCATGACTATGTCATATTCATGGGATGTATCTGGATATAACAAATGGATCCTGTGCTTTAAAAACTCATAATCTGGTTACATATAAAAACACATAAACAAAAAGCAACTTGAGACTAAAATATGGCAACAGACCAATAGGATTTTAGAGTTGAAAATCCAGGATCTTACAGAACATCTATTCCACTCCTTCCTCATGGGACAATTACACAATCCTTCCCTTTCCTTAGATCTACAGAAAATAATTTTCAAGTATGTAATCACATTGTTCTGAACACCATTCACAGTGAAGAGTACTGTATTACATCCTTCATTTGTGAAGGCAGCTCTTTTCTGAGGGAGTGATGGAGGGTGAGGGAAGATAATTACAATGAAAGATAATGAATTATAACTTTTTGGAGAAAGCAGGCTGATGCTAATCTTATGATCAATAGCTACATTTGGTAATTACTTCTGTACATTATAACTCAAATTTCCATTTACCTTTCCTAACTAAAGCTATTTATGGGTGACTTTAGTGGATACTCATGAAATATGTAGCTATTCTAGATAGTACTGGTGGACTGTTTACTTCCTCAGATGTCAACAATCCATTACTCAAGACTATTCCAAATAGTCACATTCAATTAGATTATGCTTCATTTTCACATTCATCTTCAGGCTCTTCAGAGGAATTTAACCTAATGTACTTCATAGCCTGAAAAATGGGGAGAAAAGCACTATTTGATCTCATTAAAATTATTGACTTTTGCCCAAAGTCATTTTGTAAAATTTTCATAATAAAAATTATTGTTATTATGATCTGAGTATACTATAATACTTATCAGAATCTTTTGTAAACCATTCTGTTCAGTGGAAATATACATATAAATAAATAAAAGAGTGTTACAATCCTTCTGTTTTTACTATTTTTAAATTCATCAACTTTTATAGTCCTGCTTCAATTCTTTCAAAAAATGAATGTCTAAATCTCAGAAATAGAATCACTAAATCTCAGAAGCCTTTCTATCTAATGGATACCTGAATCAGAATCTTTATTATACTCAAATCAAATCTCCTCTATAACATCCCTGACAAGTCATTCAATCTGAGCCTAAAGATGCTGAATGAGCCTAAAGATCCACCTTTTCTTATGGCAAACTATTATACTTTTTGACAGCTCTGATTTATTGGAAATGTCTACTTCCATTGAGGCAAAACCTCTGACTTAGTATGTGTGTGGTTTGTGGACAGAAAAAAAAAAATATATATATATATACACACACACACACACATATGCACAAACACAGAAATAGTATGTATACCTACATATATTATATATATATATATTTGAAATATTTTTCTCACTTAGCTGATATAGAATATTGAATACAATAGAGGATAAACACTGATTTCATTGATCTGGAGAACTTTAGCTCTCTCTCTATATATATCTATATATATATATAAGCACTATATATATGAAAAACTTACAGATATATCAAAGTATTTTTCTAATAATTCAAATGCCTTGCAACTTACAGATTTAGAGTTGCCTAGGATGGTGCTTCTTAAAATTTTTTAGTCTCACAATTCCTTTACATATCTCCAAAATGTTGGAATACTCCCACCAAGTAGCTTTTGTTTATATAGGTTATATCTATTCATATTTACCATATTAGAAATTAGAATTATTATAAAATACCATTGGATGTAAAGATCCTCTAGAATCCCTAAATCACACTTTAAGAATCATTCACTTTGAGTATTAAGAAATTAAATGACTTGGGGATCAGAGGCAGTACTTGAACACATATCTTCCTGGTTTCAAAGCAGGTAATCTTTATGTTATGACATATTGCCACTCTAACCACTTATGCATCACAAACAAATAAAAACAAAGGTCTATGATTTTATACTTTTGGAAACTTCCTCCATCTGTAGATTGCAACTTTAATTTTAAAAGCAAGTGGTTGGAGAGAATAGATACTCTGACACTAATTGAAGAAAAATGTAGGAACCCCAACATTATCACTACCAAATTTAGTTGATTCATATAACACTTTGTTTTCTGAATTAAACTGTACTCTGAGATTTTTAGATCCATCCTGTGGCATCACAGAAATAGGACTAGAAGTCTCTGTCCTATGAGAGGAAATTTCCCTAGAAACTCATATTAGTCTGAGCTATTGAAAGCTCAGGAAGTTTCTGATTCATTAGTTCATTGATGTGCACTTCATATTGAAACCCCTAGAATTATTCAGATCATTCTACATTTTGTTGGAGTCAAGTGCCTTTTTTCCTCCACCTTGGCTTTACTGCAGATTCTAAAATATTCCATTTACTGGCAAAGACTCTAACCCCACCACAAGAAGAAGAAAAACTGAAGGCAAATTATTGCATCCAGTCCTACAATATGAGATGTTCCATTCATTGCCTTGGTTGGTCTCATGGCAGAACAAAATAAGTAAGGGAGAAATGCTAATCCAGGTTTCTTATCTAATACTCAATTAGGATATTCAGTAGCCAGCAATCTTTGAGCCCTAAACTAGAGGACTGCTGAGGTAATTGGCGGTTAATGAGACTCTGGAGGACCTAAGCCAGAGGGAGGGTTAATTGGGAATCAGTTTAAATGCTTCCCTGCTAACAAGTTGATCGGTCCTACTGCTCTGAATTGGGATTAAGATCAATGTTCCCTAAAGGAAGTCACAAGCACTTTTGGTTTTTTGTTCTAAAGACCTTGGATAGTTTGTACTCTCATACTGGCTTAGCTCTGGCCAGCCAAAGTGACTGCAATACAGAAGACATCACAGCCAAGAAGGGGGTATTGGCCAATAGCAAATCACAGTTATTTTCTTTGCTGTTATTTTAAATTGGTGTTAGATGAGAATCTGGTCGTTGTGTTCAGCACAATAATATTGTGCATGCAGTTAACTACAAGAGAAATTTTCCTGTGGACAATAACTATTTAATGGAGTTCTCTTAATAATAACAATAAAAAGATCTTTTCTTGAAATAGATTGGTTCTACTGCTTGCATATCGTCTAAAGGGCAAGACAGAGAGATAAGGTGATTTTCTTAAAATAATGTGTGGCAATCTTCCCATAATCCTTAGCCCAGCTACCTACAGGGGAGTTTAAATTGCTAAAAACCCTGAGAGTTTTTTTTTTCTTCTAATTCTACCAAGAAGAAAGGAAATTGAGATCAAGTTTGTGAAGGGAGGGGATTCCCCCCATAGCAGGAGGTTTTTGAGGGCACAAAGAGAGGCAGGGTGATAGTTTAACTGATAGAAAACTGTGTCCAGAGTCAGAAGTATTTGAATTAAAACCTAGTTTTATACACTTAATGAGTAGATGATCCTAGGCAAATCATTTAGCTTGTCTGTTGCAGTTTCCTCATCTGTAAGATGGGGAAAATAATAACACCTCTTAGGATTGTTGTAAAGATAAAATAAGAAAAAATTGTAAAGCTCTTTGCAAAGTGCTATATAAATGCTAGCTATTAAGAAGGAGGAAGTTGGGTCTTCTGGTGACTTTGACCCAAGCCTCCAAGGGAGACCATGAAAGATTAAAAAAAAAAAAACTAAACCAGTGAGAGGTAGGATTGTGACTTTTATTTTTATCATGGGTGCTTGCTTGGGTGGTTGGAACCCTGACAGAAAAAAAAAAAAAGGGAAGAAACTGGTTGGTCTTTTTGTGGTTGTTGTTCAGTCATATCTAAATTTTCATGTTCCCATTTGGGCTTTTCTTGGCAACAATACTGGAATGGCTTGTCCTTTCCTTCTCCAGCTCATGATAATTGATGAGGAACTGAGGTAAACAGGATTAGATGACTTGCCCAGAGTTGCACAGCTAGAAAGTGTCTAAAGCAGGCCTTGAACTCATGAAGAGAAACTTCCTTTTCCCAAGCCCTGTCCTCTATCCACTGTGCCAACCAGCTGCCCCCCTTTGCCCTTACCTCCTTTACTTCAGAAGGGATGGAGGGGCATCTGTCACAAATTATGTTTTTATTCTGGTAAGTGCTTCAGCTGCCTTGCATTTCTCTGCACACCTTTTTGGTACCATGAGGGCCCACAGAAGAGAGAGGGAACTTTCTTAAACTGGGGCTGAATCCCAAATTGCAGATCTTCATTACTAAAGATAGGAGGAGGCAGGGGAGCTTTTAAGTCTATCTCATCAGTCACCAGCCTAATTTATCAACCCCAAATTACACAGTATTTTTTTTTATGAGAGCAGGTTTTTAATTAATTTGAATAAGAATGGCAAATCATTGCCTAATGGAAAAAGCAATGGTTTATGAGTGTGAAAACCCAAATTCAAATCCCATTTCTGCTTATTTGAAAGCCTGAACAAGCTATTAATCCCCTATAAAGCTCAGATTCCTTATCTGATAATGAGGGTCTTAGGATTGTGGATCCCCATGGTTCTTTCTACCTGTAAGTCACACTTGGATGTAGTAGGAAGAACACTGGATTTGGAGAACACTGGATTTGGAGTGTAAATGAATTTGAGGGCAGAAGTTTGTGGCTAGTGGCTAGTGGGATAGGGAAAGGGCTGATGGAGGAGGAGGGGACATTTCAACTGAGATTCTGAGGCAACTAAGGATTTTAAAATGTAAACATAATGTAAGAAAGGCTTAGAGCAGCTAGATGGATAGGGAGCCAGGCCTAGAGATGATATGGCTTGAGTTCCAATATGGCCTCAGACTAGCTGTGTAACTCTGGACAAGTCATCTACCCCCATTGTCAAGAAAAGAAAAGAAAGGAAGGAAGGGAGGAAGGAAGAAAGGAAATAAAAGAAAGAGGGGGGAGGGAAAGAGTGGCAGTCTATATAAAGTCACATCAATTAATCTTTTTTATGAATAATAATAAAGCCATTTTGGTTGAAGGTAAAGCCGATATAATTTCTAGTCTTGCCTCCAGTAACATGACAAAAACAAAAACAACAAGCAAAAACAACAACAAAAAAACAACAAAAACAAAGAACAACCTCAGGGAAAAGAGGGATGAAATATCTGCAGCTGGTCTCCCATGTCAAAGCAGTTAAACCAATATATGCTAAACACCTATGTATATAAGGACACATTGGGAACTAGGCTAGAATTGCAAAACAATTTAAAATCTTTTAGAAAAGTTTGTTCAGGGATATTGAAAGCTGTGATAATTTTCTCCACTTAGGAGAAACATTATTATAACTGTGAAAATGTTATGATTTATTGAAATACAAATGTTTTTCTGATAAAATGTTGATTGCTTTAAGACTTCATGCTCAAAGCTTACTTTAATGGGTTTTTCAGTCATTAAAATAAGAATAAATTAAAATCTAGTTTCTGCAGTACTCTAATTCTTCAGACTTCAATCAAGCAGGTTTGAACCATTTCCTTTTACTCTGTTAGTGAGTTGGATAATAGTAGATTATTGGTTTTCTTTATGTACCAACTAAATAACAGGTATAAATTAAAAATTGACATGGTGTTATTTTAGAATTAGAAAATCCTATTTATAAGATAGCATTAAAATTTAACCTCCTACTGAACATAGTAAAAAACTATAAAAATTAACTATTTTTCAGTTTCTGGAAATTACATTTCATGACATCACCATGTCAGTTATTAACGAACCACAACAAATAAGAATAATACTGACATTTTTTTCATTTTCTCTCCTATTTGATCCTTGTGACACCCTGTGTGATAGAGATAGCAAAGACGGTGAATGAGGAGGAAAAAGTGACTAAATGATCAAAATAAGGATACATAAGCCAATGTGAACGGAAAAAAGCAGGTTTTCTCACATATCTATTATTATTATTATTAATACATCATGTTCTTCTGTGTAATAACTATGACAAAATTAGTCATGGATCTGATTTTTTATTTTAAAACTTTTCTCTCCCCTGCAGATCACAAACTTTTCTCATCTTTCATACTGACATCAGATGACCTCACCTCCTACTTTACTGAAAAGATCATGGCCATTGGTCACCAGCTTCTTCAGCTTGCACCCAGAAGCATCTGAACTTCTTGCCACATGAACCCATCCTCTCCTCTTTTACTCCTTTTATTTAATAAAAACAATTATCTAGTCCCGTTATCAAATGTGACCTCTCTGCCCAAACTACTCTTTCCTGAACCCTAATCCATCAATCCTCTCCTCTACTTCATGCATTTATAACCTTTGTGTATCAGAGGCTCTTATATGACAGAAAAAGCCTGCATACATCATGGGGTTTCTTTGACCTCTCTGTACATTCTGACACTGTCTGGTGATTAGTCCCCTCTACTGGATAACCTCTCCTCCTTTCATCTTTGAAAAACTCAAATTCTCCTGGAAGAAAGAGGAGAAAGTAAATAAATCACAAACCAAGCCCAGAAGTGTAATAAAGGAATGATGAGTAAATTTAGTTATGTATACATCTATTGTAATACTCTGAGTGCCCCAGACCAAGCTACTATTGATCTCTTAATTTTCCTTATTGATCATTTTGTCCTTCAAAAGTTATATACAGGAGACAAATTTCTATTCTAAATCCGTCCCCTCCTCTAACAATTAGAAACTTCTTTCTGAAAGTGGAAATGATGGGAACGTTGAGGTTCAGGAGGTAGGGAGGAGTAGCTACCCCATCTTTGTATTTAACAATATTGAATACTGTCATTATTTCTGAATTCTGGTTATAATTTATATTCATTTCAATTCATTTTGTTTATGTTTCTATCTATTATAATAAGTCTTTTGACAGCATCTAATGTGCTATCAAAAAATGCCTTTTCCTTCACTGATCATTAAATCAGTGCACTATCAAGTGTTTTACTTTTTTGATAAAATTATTTAGGTAAATAAGTGATTCTTTTATATTTTCCTAATTTATGTTTGTTTATGATTTTGCTTTGTTAAAAATGGAAATAATAAATTAAAAAGTGCCTATAAGTAAAGTATAAGCCCATGTAAGTTGTGTAAGTCCACACAGTATGTATGTATAAATATATAAACCGGTATTTCAAAGAGCCTATCTTGCCCCCTAAATGTGTTCTATTATCAAAAGATATAAGGCTACTCCTTTAAAACAAATTTCTAATCCACAGTAAACTTAACATCTGATTGAGGTCACAAGCAATACTTAATAGGTGTAAATAAACATGTGACCAGTGGGCTAAAAGAAGCCATCCACATTTCCAAGTACAGCCTAAATCAGATTAAAATATAATTGGGGAATATTTAACAAAATAAATAAAAATACAGTAATCATAGATATTATTTACATGTGGTTTTTGAAGTCCCCAGCAGCCAACACAGAATCTATCCTCTCTTTTCTATTTGAATTTGACAGCAGTTGCTTTAAAAGATAAGTAACAATTGGAGGTGGCAATAGACCAGGTGACAAAGGAGTAGTAAAGACGATTTCTAGAGGCATTTTGAGGCCAAAAGGAGCAGAGGGCATCTGTAGACTTGAAGGTTTTCCAAACAGAAGTAGGAATTGAATTCTTAAGTCTTGAGAAACAGGTAGAAATGAGCAAAGGGAAATAAGGAGAGCATTTCAGGGAAAAAAATGAAGAGGAATACTAAGCACAAAGCATGACAGTGAAAATGTGCCTGACTCGGTGTGAGAACAATGAGGAAAGCAATTAGGCTGGAGGGCTGTTGTGTAATTGAGTAGAGGTAAATAGGTTTGCAAAGGGAGTTTGTAGTCAGATGGCATGCATGTGTGTATAACGCAGGGGGAAAGAATTAAGTGCCAAATTGAGATGAATGGTCTGAGGGCAGTGGGGGTTCATTGTCAAAACTTGATCTTGGGGAAGGATATGAAACTATTCACACAGAATTATTGGCAATCTCTTTTAAAAAACCCTTGCCTTCCATTTTAGAATCAATACTCAGTTTTGGTAGAAGAATGCTACAGGCTAGGCAAAAGTGGTTAAGTGACTTGCACAGGGTCACACAGCTAGGAAATGTCTGAAGTAAGATTTGAATACATCTCTAGAACTGACTCTCAATTTACTGATTCACCTAACAGCATCTCCCCACCTTTTTTTCTTTTTCTTGTTTTCTTGATTTTTTTTCCTCTGACAGTCTTTTAAAAATGTTATTCTTTCCTAGAAGTATGCTTTTCAAAAGGTCATAAGTCAAAACTCTAGGATCATATAGGGACGATATATTTCAGGGTTGGGATAAGGAATAGGATTGACACTTCCCCTAGATTGATAACACAAAGTTACTTTTTTGCCAGTGCCCAACACTAGTCCTGCCTCAGTGTGTCATATGTGGAAACAATATGATAGGATGAAAATACCACTGAATTTGGAATTTCATGAACTGAATTCAAAATTTGGTTATTATCTACTAGACGTTGGGCAAGTTACACAATGTGTAAGATAAGGAACTTGAATTAGATTAATTTTAATTAGCTCCCACTCTCTATTAAAGGATCCTGTGTCATATTGATCTGTTGTGGTCAGGGCTATTTAAAAAACAAACAAACAATAATTGGCTTAATAATATATAGAAAACAACCTTCTTTCTTTCAGATATCCAGACAAAAGAATGTAGATATGAATATACATTAATTTATTAAAAAAAATACTTGAATCCTGCCCATTATTCACCAGAGATGTTCATCGATGTGCATTTTTTGGATTCCTACAATGTAAATGTACAGACTTTAGGAAATAAAAACAGTAAAGATACAACTTTTGCAAAACTTTTAATGATTATAGACTTCTTGTGGGGACCTAACACAGTTATATATGAAGAGCTTAATAATGACCACACAGAAGATACTTGTAAGTTTATTGTAATTGAAATTAAATGATATATGCAAACTAAAGGATTGGTTAAGAAATGAATTACAGAATATGAATAATATAGAAATAGGTTTTGAACAATGATACATGTATAACCCAGTGGAGTTGCTGTCAGCTCCAGAAGAGGGGAGGAAGGAGGGAAGAAAAGAACATGAATCATGTAACCATTGAAAATATTCTAATTTAAAAAGAAATGAATTGCAGGGAGAATCACTAAAAATTGTATATAAATTCTTCCTCTCATCTTGCCTTTCTCTTTCATTTTTAAAAATAATCCTAAGCCTTACATTTCAAAGAAAGCTAAAATTACACGCCATATCATTTCTCTCTCTCTCTCTCTCTCTCTCTCTCTCTCTCTCTCTCTCTCTCTCTCTCTCTCTCTCTCTCTCACTCTCTCTCTCTCTCTGATTCTGAATCTGTCTCTCAGAGAATCTCTTCCTAATGACTGAAATATTTTAAATGAAATATCTGTTCTTCCAGAGCTCCTTTGGACTTGGAGGGAGAGAAGAAGCTCTCCTTGATTCATTTTTGTTTGAGCAGTGAATGGAAAAAGAACATGTGTTCAGATCAGATCTCTACTGTCCCTGGTATCTTTGCAGTTTTATAAGTACATTGTTGCTGTTCACTTTGAAGGAATGTGCTATTCTGTTGTAGTCAGAGCTATATATTTTCTTAACAATGTGTGGTCTGATAACACAGAGAAAGCAACCCACTTCCTCTCAGACATTCAGACAAAAGGGACAAGGTAAATGTAGTAGTGAGCCCACAGTGACTCTGCTTTTGCAGAATGCAAGGAGGATGCTTCCTATTCTTTAGTCTCCTAAAGCTGCTTACTTGTTATTAAAGACACATATTTGTGTCCAAAATTCTCAGCTCTGTTGCAGGCCATGTTAGAGGTTTCTCTACATAATCCATTGTGACCACGGTAAGGTTCAAATTTTACAATTCTTTTCTACTTTCTAAGTGATTTGAAATATTTATAACAAGCCTTCCTTCTTTGAGTTACACCACAGGGGCAAAAGCATTGCCCCCCTAAGACTACTTCCAAAATAAACATGATGTCTGCCAATGAATATAAGATCTAGGATACTTTCTGAGGTAACACTGGGGGATTCTAGTGGAAGCCCCCAATATATAATTAGCTGGGACTGGAACTTTGGAATTTTGAGAGATAGTGTTTTTCTGGCAGGAAAGCTTATTACAATTTAAAGCATATTAGTCAAATATTTGATGTCTATATATCAAGATAAAAGCTAAAGCAAGGAAAGTACCCATTAGTCAACTGAAAAGTATATTCCTAATGGGCCAAATGGGGTTCCAAATATGAGCCATTTCCCATTATTATAATATACAGAATACACATAATCATACTGAGCTTAATTAGCCCCAAGGCTGTTTGCTGTCTTTCATAGGAGGGGAGAAAGATTGTCCAATATACTAGTCTGAAAATGACCTGGGAGGTCAAAGACAAAGCTAATTCTTTTTGTTATTGGGTGGCCTTGAACAAGAAATGATATAAAGGAAAGCAAAACATAAGGGTGAGAGATGTGGCGGTCCACTTTACTCTCAAAGGGAGGCTTATTCTAAAATGGCTGTTACTCATGTCAAGAAACTGAAAATATCATGCCCTTTTCTCTCTGCCACCACAGCTTTGGTAGATAGATGAGATAGCCATTTTTTTTTAATTCCTTGGCATTTAGTACAAAAGCACATGGTGGATATCCAGTAAATACTTCCTGAATTAATGAAATTGGCATTCAAATGGACCTACTAGGTCTTGAGTATTTAGACCACTATTGTATAAAACACAAGCATCTGACAATATTTAGAGTCAAAAGCAGGTCCTAGAGCTGGAAGAGACCTTTAGCGCTAAAATAGATGAGCAACATCATTTTAGAAATGAAGAAATAGGCCAGAGTGGGAAAAAAAATCTTGCTTCAAGGTCTATAGGTATGAAGTAGCAGAGCTGGCATTCAAACCCAGCATGTCTGATTCCAGATCGAAGGTCTTTCCATAAGATGAAAATGTAAATGATTAATGCTATTTTCCAAGTACAACTTGATGACCTCCCTCCTGCCTAAAAGAACAATTAGAAACACCCCCCCCCACGACTAATATTGACTGCTACAGTTTTTAGTTGATAGGTTCTGATAGCCACATTTCTATATGTGCTTTTGCTTCCTTATACATTAAAAGGAGGGAATCTTTGAAGCTTATAAAACATCAAAGAATCTGGGGAACTCATTTTCAGTTCCTTGAGAATAGAAAAAGTAGTTACAAACAGGAACTTTTAGAGGGAATGCAACTGTTTTAACTTAATAAAATATGAATCCAGGAAAGTTTAATTTTACCTTCTAGCTGCTAATTACTTTTTCAAGAAGCACACCTGCCTTCTTTTTCCAAAAATCACCTTCAGTTTCCCTCTTAGCAGGATCCTGGAAGGTAACACCTCCCAAAGTGTTAATGAGGTACTTTGCCATTTTACTACTGGGTTCTTTTTCACACTATAACATTCAAATAGCATATAAACTGCTGTTTTCTGAACAAGGTACTCAATGTTTTCTTTCAAGTGGTACTGGGGAAAATTGGAACATTAATGAATTTTTAAATTTCAAAAAATAAAACCATCTAGATTAATGAAAAATAGCCTTTTTTACATAAAAAACTAACATCCAGCTTCATATTGGGCACTCACAGACTTGACAGGACAGTTGCAAATTATGCATATTTCTGTTTATTGTGACTGATGGTTGGATTCCACTAAGTCCTCCCCTATTTCTCTATCATGGCTTATAAGGGACTCAATTCTCAAATACATTGCCATTGGAGCAAAGCTCTTACAATTTCGTACTCATTAGAATGACTTTGAGTTGTACGCTAACAACAGACTAACCAGTCAAGCTAAGTATAAGAAAGGTTATAACTACTTTTTTTTTCCTTTTCTTTGACCTTTACCCAAATATTATCAGCCATGTTTTTCCCCTCTGGTTCCTGGATTTCTTCATGAGTGTACCTTCTTAATATACAGGGTGTTCTGAAACTCTCAGCAGTTTTAAGCTTTAATACCTTACAATGTAGAATTGACAGATGTCTAGACAGACTGAGTACATATAGCAAAGAGTGGTACGAATTCATTTACAAATTGTATTGAATATTTGAATGAAAAAGCTTTAAACTCAAAAGGATAGTGGAAGAAGCTTTAATAGTTTAAAACTGAACTAACACTTTTGGTACATATACTCTTACATTGCCACTCTAGTAATACCCCTTTTAACTATGCCACTTAATAAAAATCATTTTAACCCTCCAGTCACACTTCAATCCCAGGTTTCATCCAAAAAATATCTTAATATAGTTATATTCGCCTCCCTGACTTAGAATCTCTAATTCCTCTTTTTCTTTGCATAAAACTTTCAACTTTTGAAAATAGACATGAGACTACTGGTTTTAGCATTGAAGAGAATTCTCTTCTTCCTCTGCCCATAACTGGAATATCCATCTCTTTATTTCCCCTTGGATCTGATTTTATTGAAATTTTTTATATAAATGACTGAGGGAAGAGATTTAGGATTCATGGGGTGAGGAATCGACATAATAGTTGTGACACTGTTGCTGGGAAGGAAATGTATTTGAAAGAGAAAATTCCTGCCCCTCTGCTGGCTTAAAATTTTTTTTTAATTTAATTTAAGTACTTTTCCATAATTACATGATTCATTTTCTTTCCCTCCCTTTTTTCCCTCCCTCCTCCCAGTGCTGACAAGCTATGGAATATCCATTTCTTGATTACTCTCATGAACTATACCAAAATACACTAAAAATTTCTTCTTCAATTACTCAATGTTCACTTCTTAAGGAAATGAAGTTTATGATAAGTTTTTTTTATCCTATTGTTAGATGATATGATAATTAGATTAATTTATTTTATTCCCACAAGAACTTTTCCTCAAAAACCTTCCCACACAAAAGAGATCATGATCCTTTTATCTCCAGAAGTTCAGCCTTTGGAACACCTGCTTAGTGAGGTCTTCTCATCATCCACAATTTCTGTTTGGCTAGCTCTAACCATGCCTCATACTATTGCCTCCCCTCTGGCCTAGAGAGCTGCCTTTCTCCAGTAGTAGGTACTCTGCATCATTAAATCTATCAAAAATGTTATTAAGCATTTACTAAGTGCATTGAGGATACAAAAAAGGACAAAGGTATTCCCATGAGGCTTAAATTACCCCCACAAAAACTCTGCTTTTCAGTTCTAGAATTATAATTAAAGAAATATTTTGACTTCTAATGAAAAAGGTATATCAGACTATTCTCCTTTGACTCTACTTGTCACTCTAATTATCTAAGCAACGAGGGATAGTGACACCAATCCTCTTTTACGTGCCTTTTTTTTTTCCTTTATAGAATGTGGATGTTTTGTAGGCAAAGAAACTGTTTTTGTTCTGTGATTATATCATAATACTTAGTGTACAGCTTGAAACTTAAACCTTAATACTTTATTCTTCATTCAGAACTGATTGACCCAAAAAGCCACTTGACAGAAGTCTCCAATGAAGTAGTTCAGTAGCTCAGGGGTTGGTGCTTTTTTCCTAAATCACTTTTCTCTCTTTAAAAAAAAAATCAAAAACATCAATAGAGCCTATTAGCTTTTCCCTCTCCATGTCTGTCATGTTGTAAAAGAAGACACATATTGCTTAGACAAGTGAAAAATTCATGAAGGAAATAAAATAAAGAATTATATATTTCCATGTGCATTTGGATTCCAGTCTGTTCCTTCTATGTCAGTGATTACACTTTTTTTTGGTCCTGAGTCTCTCAGAGTTGTCCTGGATCCTTGCCTTGCTGATAAGGCATTCACAATTGATCATCATACATTATTGTCATTACTATATACAAAATTCTTCTGACTCTGCTCACTTCAATTTGCATCACTTCATACGTCTTCCCATGGTTTGTGTGTGTGTGTGATCATCTTGTTTACCATTTCTAATGGTGTAATTGCATTCCATTACAATAACATACCACATCTTGTTCAGCAATTCCCCAAATGATAGACATTCCTTCAGTTTACAGTTCTTTGCCACCACAAAAAGAGCTTCTATAAATATTTTTGTACAGGTAGATTCTTTCCCCCATCTTTAATCTCTTTGGAATACAGACCTAATTCTGGTATTGCTGAGTCAAAGGGTATGCACAGTTTGATGACCCTTTGGCATGAGTCCAGACAGTTATGCAGAATGGTTGTATCAATTCTCAGCTCCATCAGTGGTGCATTTGTGTCTCAATTTTTCCACATCCCCTCTAGGATTTATCATTTTCCTTTTTTTTTTTATCCTGTTAGCCTGTCTGATAGGTCTGAGATGGCACCCTAGAGCTATTTTAATTTGCATTTCTCTAGTCATTAGTGGTTTGGAGCATTTTTTCTTGTGACTAAAGATAGTTTTAATTTCTTCATCTGAGAATTGCCTGTTCATAACCTTTGCCCATTTTTCAGTTAGGAAATGGTTTGTATTCTTATGAATTTGAATCAGTTCTCTTTTTAGGATTCTTTTTAGTGTTGAATTTGATGATTTAATTTTCTTTTTAGACCTTACCATTTCATCAGGAATCCCTGGAATTCCTTTATTTAATTAAATGCCAATTTCTTCTCCTGGACTAATATACTCACTTTTGCTGGTTAAGTGATTTTTGGTTATAGGCCTACATCATTTGCCTTGCAGATTGTCATATTCTGTGCTTTATGATCCTTTAATTAGAAGCTGCCAGGCCCTGTCTAATCCTGATTGTGGTTCCATATTTAATTGTTTTTTTTTTTCCTAGACACTTGTAGTATTTTCTCCTTGACTTGGGATTAATGGAATTTAGCTACAATAGGCCTGGGATATTCATATTTTGGATTTCTTTCAGGAGGTGAGTGGTGGATTCTTTCTATTTTCTCCTTTTGTTCAAGAATATCAGGGCATTTTTTTCCAAATAATATATTTCAGAAGGTTCCTTTTTCTTATCATGGCTTTCAGAATCCAATGATTCTTAGATTATGTCTCCTGGATCTATTTTTTAAGTCAGTTTTTTTTTCAGTGATAAATTTAAAATTCTCTTCTATTTTTTCATTCTTTACATTTGTTTTATTGTTTCCTCTAATTTCATGAAGGAGATATTTTCTTCTTTGAGGATTTGTGCTTTCTTTTTAGGGAGTTATTTTCCTATTTGTGGTATATTGCATTTTCATTTTTAGGAAACCATTTTCTTCAATAAGGTTTTGTTCTAAGCTATTGATTTTTCCATCATTTTCTCTTTTCTAATTTTTCTTCCAAGTTACTTATTATTTGTTTTTCTATCCTTTTTTTGAGTTCTTCCAAGGATTCATTTTGGACTTGACATCCTTTCACATTTTTCTTTGAGGCTTCACATGTTTTCATTTCTGAATTGCTATATATACTCTTCTGAGCTTATAGTTTTGATATCTCAATTATTGGAGATATCTTTTAGTATGTTTTTTCCTCTGTTTTTCATTCATTTGGGAGCAATTTCCCCCTTTGGTTTTATTTATTTGCTGAAGTTTACCTCTGTTTCTGGGATGGATAGAGTATTGTCCTGCACTTGTACTGTGCCTGGGATCAGTTCTCCTCTCTCAGTCTCAGATTTAGCACTCTGCAGAGATTGCCTACTTGGCCTGCTGTGTGGAAGTTTGTATCTGTTCAACTGTTTGGGTTCTGCCTAATCCTGATGAGGTTGGACTTTGTTTGGCTCAATTCCTCCCACTGCTGCCTGCAAGCCTGTCTCTGTTCTGGCTGGACTAAGCAGGGCCACTTTCCTCTCACTACTGCTTGTTCTGTATTGTGTTGGTTTCCACTCTTACCCTGCTGAATTTGGATAAAGCCAGCTGTTCCCTTTTTTCTGCTGTCTCTTTTATATTGTATCTGACTTCTGCTGAGACTTGTTCAGAGCTTCCTTCTCATAACCCAGTGAGGTGAGTCCTTGCTGTCTCTTAGCATTGTTCTGGGCAGGAGAACTTTTTTAACCCTTTTTTGTTAGTTAGTTTGTTAGTTCTACTGCTCCAATATTTATTTCACAATTTTATTTTTGTTCTTCTGTGTTCATTTAGAGGGTGGTTGGTGTACTTTGAGTGTTTTTTACTCCACCATTTTGGACTTATCTGCTGCTGCCATTGAGGTAGTTGCTCCTGTCAACCTGTCAGTGTTATTATAGCCTAATAGCTTATTAACCACCCCCATCATCAAATCTTACCATTGAATGATTTTGAGTGTATATTCAGTTAAATCCTTGTGCTTTTTAGCAAAGATTATAAAAATAAGATGCTCTGAAATATATATTTGAAGTGCAGGTTCTTGAGGTTTTACACATCCTAAACCCATAATTCTAGTGAACCACACTTCCCTATTTCCCATCTGTTCCCAATTATTAAAATTATTTGTACTGTATTTGCATTTAAAATTATATGAAATATAAGTACATGTCATTTAATCACCAGGAAAATTTTTAAAGAGAATTAATGGTCAAATCTAACTTCATTTTAGAAATAAGTAGGTGTATATGTTAAAAGTTTGCAAGCATAAAACAGTTTTATAATAGTAAGCCTGTATGAGTTTTTAATGACATATATCATCTTGAAATGCTATTGGGGACCATAATTAGATTGTGCTTCTAATCAAGGAATATTCTTTAATAAATTAAGGAAAACTTTTTGCTGGAGATTATTTTCTGTCATCTCTTGTTTGCAAGTCAATGACGGCATTCAACAAAAAAACTACATGAATTAACATTTTATTTCTAACAAATGACTTTTGAACCCCTGTTGACAATAATCTCCTTTGTTGTGATGCCATGTGTTTTTTTCTGGGTTAAAATGTATTATCATGCAAAATATATTTGTATATTGTTAATTTTGTAAGTGAATAATCATATGAATCCAAAACACCAAATAAACAAATGAAAAATCATGTTTTCCATGTATTTAACTTATACATACATACCTATATCCTATAATCTATAAAATGATAGATAAGTACATCCCACCCCCCCCAAAGTATTGGCAATTATTTCATTATAATATTAATGAGTGAACATTCTACAAATATTTTAAAGTGATTTTATCTTATTCTCTTTTCTATAGAACGAGATAGCAACTATGAACTCTTTCTGGTCATCTTATTCCCTTTGATTACAAATTAAAATAAATTAGCAGCTGGTCTAAAGATTGGAAACAATATGACCTTTTACAATTTTGATTTTTTTTCTAGGAGTACTGTAGGCAACTTTTAAATCTATCAACTAGATTGTTTCTCTCAAACAAGGAAAGGCATCTCAGACAAATAAAGCAAACTGACAGCGGATTATTTCAGGTCAGTGCTTTGCAGCAGACTGAAAGGTTATGCTACTTACCTCTATCATGCAGCGGGCAGCAGGGAAGAGTACAGAACAGTAGGACAGGATGGAGAAACTCATCAACTCTTTGATTTTCTGGGTTAATACTTCCTAGACTGCTAACATTACTCTATGTGAAGCATTCTTCTTCCCTCCTTTTTCTTCCCTCCCCAATTCAATTAAAGAAACCAAAAACATCCCAAAGCCCAGTAAATGAGTTCAGGATTATGAGCTTCATTGCTTCCCCTCCATTACAGCAGAAAGAAAAAAAATACAAAGCTAATAATATAATCTATTTTAGATTCTGTTAACTTTAGAAACAATAATAACTATCAATTAGATTACAGAATGATAAACCTTTTAGAGTCTTGGAGATAATATGTGGTTTCACTATCTTCTTTTACAAGAACAGGCAGGAAAAAAGCATTTTGAGAAGAATGGTTCAATTCTGATCCAGTGGGTTTCCCTAAACAGTAGATAGTTGCATGCAGTGAGTTTCTTGGCCTCCCTCTCTCTGAGACAGGTCAGCTACATCTAAAGGACTGGGTGTTTCTTTTCTAATGCACTGGTTTTGTTCTCCTTAAGTATTGCTCCCATAATTAACACCCCAATTCCATTTACCCAATTAATATAAATTAGGTCTTACAAAAGGATATTTACTAATAAGATATTTACTTGAATGCCCCACTCTCCCCTCTACTACGTTGGCTTTTAGGGAGGTTAGACTGAACACAGTATCTATATAGCATTGGTCCCATCCGGGTCATGTCTAAACCAAAGAGAAGGGATGAGGCCAACTTGTGAGTCCAGCCCCATTTTTGATTATGTATGGAAGACAATCAAAAAGGATTCTATTCACTAAACAGTTAAGAGTCTTGAAGCCAAAATGTCTCACCATATTGAAAATCCCCCATGGATTCTCAAAAGCCCAGCACTTTGCACATATTTGTAAAGGCATAGGTTTGCTAGCAAGGTTCCTATTGTATTTAGCACAGCTCTCTACTTCAAGTCATCTAAAGGTGAGAGATGACTGTGCCCCAGATAAATACATATTTTACAGTACTACTCAATCAACTGCAGTGGCTTTCTGTTGCTTCAAGGATCACATATAAATTTTCTTAGTTTTTAAAACCCTTCAGAACTTTGTTCCAGACTATCTTTCTAGCCACAATAGCTATCACTCCTTTCTCTCCATTCTGTGATCCAGGCCAACAGTCCTATCTGTTCCTCACACTAAACTCCCAAAAGTGGATTTACACTGGCTTTCTTTAGTCCCTGGAGTGCCCTCTTTGTATCACTACCATATTGATTCCTTCTCTTCCTTTAAGATGACACTCAAACTCCATCTTTTAGAGTAATTCTTTCCTAATTGTCCTAGCCTTTAATGTACTTTGTCTCAAATTATTTATGTTCAAATACTTCTTACATATATATATATATATATATACATATATATATTTATATTTTTTGACTTTACATTTCTGCTCTACATATATAATTGGTATGTGTATATATATATATAAGCATGAATGGGTTTGTATGTATGTGTAATGTTCTTGTTGTCTTACCCAATAGAATATAAATTCCTTGTACATAGGTATTGTTTAATTCTTTGTTCTTATATTCCTAGTATCTCTCATAGTACTTGCCACATTGATTAATTAATTAAATTGTTTTGCTTAACTTATTTCCTTTTATACTTGAAATTCTTTTAGAAAGAAGATAATAAAAGGGCCTTGTTTTTAAATGTGATGTGTCTCACAATCGAGAATAAGATTATTTTCCCAATATTTGCTGTATTTGTATTTATTCCTGTATTTATTTTATCCCTGTATACTTCCCCAGACTTAGATAATTAAGAAGAAAATAATTTTGAACTTATTTCAATTTAGACCTAAAGAATAGGGAAGCTGTTGCCCAAAAATAAAAGTGAATTTGAAATGTAATTTGAAGAAGTTTTATTGGCCTAGGACAGTAAACTTGTTCTGGATCATGAGATTCTACTGAGTTTGTTGTTTTTTGGAAATCACATTTACAGATGCATATTTTCCGGTTTTTGTTTTGTTTTGTTTTGTTTTTCTTTTATATTCAAAATCATGCCCACAATTCTATCTAGCAAGGATCATTTTAGTAATTAATTTTTGGGGGGGCCTTCATGTTTCAAAATGTCAAAGATATATTGTATTCATTAGTAGGCTTCCCCTGTTAGGAATGCAGCTCACAATCTCTCCAAGACTCAGAGAGTCTCTGTGACTGACAAATTCATCCATCTATGTCACCCAGGTGAGAAATATCTTTGAATTGAGCTAATCTGGAATACAGATGGCAATCAGTAAGTCTGTCCTCAGAACATTCTCTACCCAAAACCTTTGCAACATGATAGAACCTGCTAGAATATGTATGCCACTAGTATAAACTTTGAGATCTCTGACTCACTTTCATGCCACACTGATCCTAGGACTCTATGAAGTCAAAGCCTTTCCTTTGATTGACAGTTTGGCATAACTGAAACAAAGCAGGCATTGGAGTCAGGGTACCAAAATTCAAATTGTGCCTCAGGTACCTAAAAATGGTGTGACCATGGGCAAGTGACAATTTTTTAAGCCTCATTTTCCTCACTTGTAAGATGGGGATGATTATAATTAGAATACATACTTTACCAGGTTGCTGTAAAGATCAAATACACTAATAGATGTAGTCCTTTGTTAAATCATAAATTTCTAGCAAAATGATAGTTTAATATTATAAAGCAGGGACTGTCTTTTTCTATTTACACATTTCTTTGTATATAATAAGCAGTTAATAAGTGATTTATTTTTGTAATTGAGATGTTCAAATAATCTCACTAGGAATGGAAACTCTCACCACAGAAATATGATCAAAAGTATAATATGCATTTATTAAGCACCAACCTTGTGAAAACCACTTGCATGAAAAGAAACCTCACTTGATAGAGGAGGACATAAAATCCAAACTTTTCCAAGGCCACATAAATAATAAGTGTGTCATTTTTGGAAGCTAAATATTAGTGCTATGACTTCAAATTGACTTGCTTTTCCCTCTGTACCAGGTCTCCTCTCCAAGGAGGAGTGTTATTTACAATAGCCAGCAGACAGTAATTTACAGACTGTTTAAAAATTATCATTTTAATTTGCAAATTATAAAAACATTCATTAGCTTAATTAGTTGGCAAGCTTCAAGATAGTTAATGTATTTTTTCAAAATATTAAAAAGTAACAATGTAGCTAAAATGAATTATGGCAGGGATTCATATTGGCCTCTTACCAAGAATTCTTCATTGTTTTTCTTTTTGTTCACAATAGCCCTGTTTTTATTACTGCTTTCCTATTACTCTAAAGTACCAAGTGCTCCAAGTCAAATAAGTGTGTCATCAGGAATAGCTCACAGTGACTTCATCCTAGTAATAGTGCGCTGTTAAGATTAAAATTTAGTTTCTCTGCTAAAAGTAATATATTTTATGAGGTTTATTAAAGATTAAGAAATAAAGAAAATACAAAATAAGAAAGCACATGCCTAGGAGGGCTGAAAGGTCCATTCAATTTCACTTACTACATCTTGGGAGACCCGTGTCCCTAGAAGTGGAAGTCAAGAGAGAGAGAGAGAGTAGAAGGTGGAGTCAGTTTAAATATCACTCTCTGTTCCTGGCCCAGGCAAGGACCTCACCCGGAATTATGGGGAACTCTGGGAGGTACCAAGTACTCCTGGGAATTGTAGTCTGTGGTTCAAATCTCCATTTTTACATTTCTCCATTTTTACATTTCTCCGTTTGATCCTGTTGGGAAAAGATTTTCTCCAAAAGGAGATTACAATAATTTGAGGATAAGAGGGAAAAAAAACCAAAAACCAATAATTAAGTGCATTAATTCACTTATTCATTTATGCTACAAACTTTTATTAAACATTTTATTTTCATATCACTGTATTATAAAATACAATCACCTTCCCTTATGGAGCAAGGTAAAAAAGAAACACAGCTAACTATACTACACTGATAATTGCATTGATAAAGTATACACACGTATACATACAAACACACATACATTTTGCCTGCAAGGTTGATTGAAAGACATTACCAACAAATCTTTCAGGGATATCATAATGGAAAATGTATCAGTTGAGTTTAGCATTAAAAGGATGAGTAGAAAATGCAAAATGTAAAAGAGGGAGGAAAGGATATTCCAGGTAGAAGGAATAACATTATCTAAGGCATAGTGATAGAAGAGTATCAGAGTTCAAGAATATTCAAAAGAATCCAGGGAATAGTTTGGGATACTTGAGATCATAGCAGGTCAGAATATATGGTGGGGTAGAGGGGAGGGAGAGAGAGACAGACAGACAGAAAGAGACAGACAGACAGAGACACAGAGACAGACAGACACAGAGACAGAAAGAGAGAGCAAGGAAAGGCAGAAAGAATTGAGGTCTGGGTGAGAATAAATAACTAATTTAGAAGATGAAACCATACTTAGAAGTTCTTTCATCTGTGAAAAAACAGTTAGTGATGCAGGAGGAGGGGAAGAGTAGAGAACAGTCTGACCTTAGGTACAGCCATGGTGAGCAGCTGGTCATCCATGGAGCTTGATCTGAACTGCTGAGGGATATGGGAGAGGAAAACCATGTGGATGGAATCCTGGGGGCTGGGGAGGAATGCCAATGGTAGTGGCCAGGATTAAGGAGAATAAATGGTATTGGTCTCACAGCTTGTTGTAGACCAACATAGGATGTGGAGGCAAGAGTGTGGAAGTCTCCAGGCTACCCAGGTGAGGAATTATGATCTTCAATGTCTTTTGGAAGTTTCCATGAGTACAAGAAGATAGAAAACGTGTGAGAAGAAAAGGTCTAGAATGAAGAACTTTGGTAATGATCCAGTGAGAATTACAAAGGGCAACATGGAAGGTCAGTCAAAGAAGCAAATGGTGCCTTGATAGGGGAAGGAATGAAATGATTGGTGTTGAGAATGTATGAGGGGAAGATGTTTGTTTGTTTTCCAGCTTCTATTACAGTATCTCTGAATCACAAAAGTTGAATGAAGAAGCAGATGGTAATTTTCTAGTCATAGGAAAGATAAGTGACTTGTATGCCCACTCTTTTGAGTCCTATAAAGATGGAGGGCAGCCTCTGTGCTAAAGCTGTAGTATTTACCAATTACTTTGGAGTTGGGAGGACAAGCATCAGCTACTACTACTACTACTACTACTACTACTACTACTACTACTACTACTACTACTACTACTACTACTACTACGATTACTTTTCACTATATTTATGTTGCCTTTGACCAATGGAAAGGATTTTAGAGATTATAGACTATACTGATGAGAAAACTCATTTAGGGAGAAGTAACTTGCCTAAGGTTATACCAGGCCAATCTGAGCATAGGTCTCCTTGCTCCAGAGCCATAGCTCTTTCCAGTATGCCTCACTATTTCATCTGAGAAATAATTTTAAATTAAGAAAATTGAATGCGTACACATTGGTAGCAAGGTCTAGTAGTGATCTGAGTTCTGGATTTGAACATAGGAAGATGTGGGTGCAAATCCCATCTCTGACATTACTAGCTCTGTGATCATGCACATAGCATAAAATTATAAGATCATCAATTCAGAACTGAATGGGACCTTCTAGGCCATCAAGTCTAATTTACTTAATAGTGGAATGCTGATGCCTTATGAGGATGTGATTTGTAGTAAGAGGCAGAATCACGGTCATGGTAGAAGGTGAGAGGCTGGGATTGATATTAGCCTTTCTCCTCCCACAAATCCTACTTCCCCAGAAGATATAAAATAAGTATGATAGATAAAGATGAAGACCTGAAAATGTAGGAGCTAGGTCCATAGAAAACAGAGCCTCCTTACCTTTTGACCTAGCTCAAACTTAATTGAATGATAAATTAGAAGAGAAGCTGGGCTTATCTAGCTTTAAATGGCATAGTTGTTTAGAGCAAAAGATCATCATCTCTCCTTAGACATAGGAGCTAAAATGAAAATGCTTTCTCTCAACCAGGGGAATTCTGCCTAGCTTAATGGGGTTCAGTGGATATTACTAAATTGGCCACCTTGACCTTCTCAGGGTGATAGTCTCAGCATTATCCCCCAGCAGACTGGAGCTAAGATGGCCAAATGTTGGTAGTAGGTACTGATCAATAGCAGACACTATTTGTCCAACAGTCATCATGAAATCATTTGAGATGAATAGAGCAATGCCTAGCAGAGAGTATTCAGCAGGAAGTGTATTTGGTAAAGAATATTGCTCAGGTTTGCTTACTGGTTTGTTTGAGATAGCTGTGTTTTCAAGCCTATAGGGAAAAAAGAGAAAACTCATTATTAGGGGCTTTTTAGCTATAGTTTTAGATATATGTGTGTTCATAGAGAACTTTGAACTCGAGGCAGCTACTGTGTAAAAAGGTGTGTCTCAAGTGATATAATTAAATAGATAAATGTACATATACACATTCATAATGCTGAGATGATATAGATTCATAAAATTGTATATATAATTATATGGGTATATATGTGTATATATATATATATATATATATATATGCATGCATTATGTATATAGGATAATGGGATGGTTACTTCCCGGAGCTCTTTTTAGACATTTTTCAAATAATTTTGATTTTCAGGTTGCATATCCACTTCGGGGACAATACTTTCAAGGCACAGTCATCTGACACTAGTATTTAATGTCTTGCTTAATCTCCCAGGGCTTAAAATACTATTTATAAAAGCTAAGATATGGACTGGAAGAGAGGAGAGTATATATGCCCTTTTTCGTCCCCAATTTCTATGTCTCTTTCTGAGCTCATGCTGCAGAACTAGACTTTGATTATCTAAAAGTGACTAAATTCTACTTCAGAGGTAATTGAACCATCCTCTAAGAGTTTTATAATGTCACAGAAAACTTTCAAAGGAACTACAGTCTTCTAATCACCATGGTCAGCATACTCCACAGTGATGAAAGAGTCCTTCCTCTTAAAAGAAAATGCCAAATTAGCAACTTCAAGAGTTCAAAGCCCTTGCTTGAGTGTATTATATCTGTCATGGTTTTGAGCTTTCTGAAGATCAAAGAAAGGACTAAAATTATTTAACTTTGTTCATTAGCAATATTTTCTTCCAACTTATAAAACACTGAAAATATCCTTAATGATTCTTAGAGTATTTAGAATCTTATGTTGCCCAGATAATGTGCAGATATGTAATATATAT